>NC_134875.1:113945814-114319981 GCF_049852395.1 Peromyscus maniculatus bairdii | reverse complement strand
CCAGAGTGCATAATAATGCCTTAGCAGCTAATGGGGCTTTGGAAGGAATTCATAGAATTGGACCATCAGTTGACTTTCTGAGCCAAAATTGTTTTTATGACAGAACATGAAAGTATGCCTCCCCATGAGAGTTTCTAGCCAATAAGGCCAGGATGCCTAGTGGTTCTTGAGATACTGACTTTGGGGAGGTCATGCTGTCTTTGTTCCCACCACAGACTGTGGCTGTTGTTCACCCTGCACCTCAGTCTCCAAAGTGGAGACCTTGGTGACCTTGGTAAATTGTTGAAGTGCTGCATTAGAGAAGGACTGGATCTTCCGAAGCAGCAATCACTTCAAAGAGAAAAATACAAAGCCCAGATACGGTGCTAGCAGCCCCATAACTGGCAACTCTCCAGGGCCTGTGGCTTCATGAGAGACTATTGGCCAAAGCTGCTTTGGAGGCCCAGAACTCAGTTGTATAAACTGTTTCTAAACATAAAGGCAACTGTTTAGAAAATTTTTTCCAACAATTTCCACAGCTCCAGTTTTTTGATTCATGAACTAAATAACGAACTAGACTGCTGTTCACTTTGGGGTTTTGCAGCTTGAGCAGAAACAAAAGCTGGGTGTGCCTACCTACCTTGTCTTGGCCTCTTAGTACGTACATAGACTACATAGACAGTGCCCCCCACTTCAAGCAGCCACAATGTTCTGCCTGAAGGCATTATCTTAGTGTGCAAGCAGAGCTGGCTAGAAGCATCTGGAAGTTAGTGTTCTTAGGAGCAGTTCTTACTCAGTGAAGGACCTAAGTTGGAACAGCAATACCCTAGCTCCTTCAGTCCTCAGGTGGAATGACCCTAGCTTGTGTTATTGTCTTGTAGGATTTTGCAACAGGATTGAACCTCAGTTGGCCATGATGGAAAGCTGTTTGGTAATCTATACTTTCTGGCTCCCTCTCCTGCCTCACTTCTCCTCTGCGTCCTGGAATCATAGAGCAAACATAATGTACTAGTTGTATTGAATCTTCGTACCAGGATTGGCTTTGAAGGAAATCCATCCTAAGACAACATTTCAGTGTCCCTTAAAACAAAACAAAACAACAATAATGTGATTCACAGAAGTACAATATAAAAGCTGAGTTAACATTGTCTCTGATCTTGGACAATTCAGTTAATTTCTTGTGGTCTCCCTTTTTCTTTAAAAATAGGGCCCACAGGCTCCTTCAAGTAGAATATTATGAATGCTATGGATGGGACAGTGATTCAATACATGGAATAAAATGAACATTCTGGGCCATCTGGTACTTTTAGCTATACCCACTAAAACCAGTTGAAGATGCCCTGCCCTCATAATGGTAACAACTAGAAAAATCTCCTCCATAGCTGTAAATATATTCAGGAGACAACCCTCCTTGATTGATAATTGCTAACACATTGCTTGTGAAGTCCATTCTAATCTTGACATTTCAAGATTTATTTGTTGATCAAGAGTTTCAGATGTGGAGCAACACTTACTTAGTTTTAGGGATCCTCTTGATTGGTGACTCTTGATTGTATAATGTTAGAAATGACCACTGACTGGTTTCTTTTTCTAAAACATTAAACAAACTTTGTCCTTCTACTTTACTTGGTCAAGTTTTCCCTTTATCCTTTGGACAGGGCTTCTTTGCATTTAATGATGAAGTTTATAAGTTTGCATTCAGACAGATGTGTGCTTTGAAAGTATTTGTTCTTTCCTAGAGCAAGTTCATCCCTTGGGAATAATGTCTCTGGTTATCTTCACTATGCCAGCATAGTGTATAAAGTGCAAGAAAAGGTTCTGGAAGATTCGCTTTGTCCTAAGAAGAGTTGGATTTATGATTTATTTCTGAGCCTTTTATGATTCTGATAATGGGGTGAATTGGGGCAACCGCCATTTTCCCTTTGTTTCTTATGGAAAGGTTAGAAGAACTTGATAATTTGCTCCTTTTTCTTGGAAAAAGAAAAGAAACCTGGAAGTCTGTTTCCACGGGGGAAAGGTTTGTCTCACTTATGTCACACACCTAATGGCTGTCTAGCAAGTAGCCAGCTTCCTGTTAATGTGTGCCGCATTAACGAAACCAACACACTCACTGCATAAAACGTTTCAGAACGTTTCTTTGCAAATTATTTTTCTTGTTATTCCCAAAAGGTACTTGGAAATCATGTTTCCTTGGTGTGCACTGAGCTTACTTTTTCCAGGAAGGAAAGTTTAAGTGAATTCTGCACCTGATTTGCCAGAAGGTGATCAAATAAGGGAGGTGACCTGAAATATGAGTCATAAACTTCTTGAGATGGCGGTGAAGACTTGCCAGGTGCAAAGTGAAGAGAGACTTTTGTCATGTCCAAGCAAGACCCACAATAGGAAGAAATGGGATGCGTTTGTCTCTTCTTCGAGCATGCTTGTGGCACGGACTTCGAAGTGGAGTTGCCAGTAGACATTTTGCCTCTCCTGTTTGAGCTTTGGAACCTGAAAAACTGACTGGCTTAGCTCCATCAGATACACCATAAGGAGATGGAACCTTTATCTTTACATTTAATTCTATGCATGAAGAAGAGTAAGATGGCTGTGATTACAGATTTAAACTAGGGCAAGTCTACAGCTAGAGGAAGATAGGATCTCTTTGCATGAAGAGAAAAAAGTGAATTCAAAATAATACAGCTGAAGAATACCCAGAAATGTCCCTCCTGGTTCTCCAGGCAGGAAAAAAAAGGAGTCTTGCCTGGTGCTCCTCTTGATGGAATTCACTTAGTAAAAACCAGACCCTTTGAAGCTTAATTTCTTCCACAGGACTCAGATGAACTTCAAGAAAGAAAGGCGCCAGGACCTCAGAAATGGAGGTAGTTTCAGCCACTCTGCTGAGCCAACTGAGTCTGGTGTGGTGGTGACTGGGGATGTGTTGTGTAGGAGAGTTCAACAAAGGCCAGCAAAAGCAAAGGGTTTAAAAGAGGCGGCTAGAGGACTGCCCTGCTCAGCTTCCTGACCTGCCAGGCTGACGTCAGAGGGTTTATTCAGATTTGAGAGCCTTTGTTTGGGGGGATTGGAGTGATTCCTCAGAAACAATGCCTGACTAGGGGCTGTGGGCACTCAGCGCCTGAATTGAATTTGGGCAGTTGCTGAGCAGATGGGGATCAGGGGGAAGAACAAAAGGGAAGCTGTTCCCAGCACATCCACAGGAAGGGAAAATTGCCGAGCCAGCTGCAGTCAGGAGAGCTTCCTGCTCAGCCTGGCTCCAGAGGCCACTGGGAGAAGACTGGCCCTGTAGAAGACCAACGGTCCCTGAGCTGTCTGGGGGCTTAGCCCATTTCACAGAGAGGAGAGAAAGGCAGAGCTGGAGGCAGATTAAGATCATGAACTTTCCCCTGAGCTTTGATTTCAGGAGATCTGTGTTATTTCCTCGTTTGTAGGCCGCTAAAGCTTCCCTGGCCCATCTAGTCCGATACCCTCTTTTCAAGGTGTCGAAACTGAACTCCCTAAAAGTGAAATGCTCAGTGTCTGAGAAGGCCTTCAGCAGAGAGCAAGGGAGGCAGGGAGTGCTTCCTTGCTGTTGTTAGGAGATGATCCCAGGAAGCAGCAGTCAAAGATTGGAGAAGTAACCCAGAAAACTGACTTAGTGTGTTAATGAGTTAAGTTCCCAGCAGGGGAACCTGGGGCTCAGTCCTGCTGAGGACCCTGGACAGCTGGGTAGAACACACTTTGCCATTTCTTTCCCAGGGAGTGAGGAAGTTGAGTGTTCATTCACAATCTGTCTCGTGCTGGTTGAGGGTCGCTTCTAGAAATGTGAAGTTTGCAGCCCTTCTGGGCCCCAGTAGGCCAGAAAAAAATCACCTCAGGCAGAGGCTCACAGGTGCCCGGGGCAGGAAGTCAAGGGCATGTGTAGAGTAGGAAAGGACTTTGCTAGAGGGATTTCCATTTAAATTCAACCCTCTCCATTAGCAGAGAGGTTGATGGTTCAGAGACCAGGCAAGTATTTCTCCAGGTGCTCAACAACATGTAGATAGTTTAAACTCCCTTTCTTGGCTCTAAAGCAAGGGTGCATGCTCCTCTCCTTCCTGGGAGCACACAAGATATCCAAATTACATGTACACCGACCTTCCCTTTACTTTGTTTATCCTGTCTAGCTACTGCCCTTCTCTGTCAGCCAAGATTTACACCTCCACAGTTTATCCAAGTAAAAGCCAGCACCCAAAAGCAGCTTTCTGGGGGCCTGGGGTCTACAATTGGGCACATGCCCTCTAACCAGAGCCCCTCTTGTCATACAAGTGCTATCTCCTGTCCTTCTCACTGCGACCCATCTTCACAGTATACCATTCTCAAGGTCATGCTGGAAGACCTCTGCCCTTCTTGTTCCAGCCACCTGGAATGCTTCTGTAGATAATCAAAGGGCTTGGTCCTTCTAGTCTTTAGGTGTTGTCCACCCCTATCTTAAATTGTTGGTCAACCAGACCCTCTGACACTCCATTTAAAACATCACAAATCCCACAAATTCTCAGTCTTCTTTCCCTGTCTGGTGATTCTCTGGAATCCCAAATGACCTGAGGCACATCATGTCAATGATTTATTTAGTTTTATGCTACATATCTGCTTGTCTGCTTGGCTTCTCTAGAACATAAGCTTCATGAGGGGTAGGAGCCTGTATCTCTTTCATTCACTGCTATATCCCCAGTGCCTACAACTGTGGCTGGCATATGCTAGACACTATATAAAATCGTTGAATGAACAAATTCATTAACTAATTAATGGAGATTGTCAGAATTTAGATGATGTTTCTTTTTCCTCCCTTCTCTGGTTCCTGGCACAGCCCCTGGAAGATTAGTGAGAACTTTCTGCTAAAAGTTAAATATCCCAGGAAGGTTTCTCCTCATTCTGTAGGTAGTCCAGAGGCTTTAGATGCCAGCAGACTTCCATTAGAAGCTCAACCATATCCAACTCTCCTGTTCTTCAGGGCACTTGGAATATCACAATCCTTAGTCCTCTTCAAAGAGGCGCAGCCCCAAGAGTATTTCTAATGGATATTCAGTATAGAACAGCAAGCGAGTCTTTCATTTGTCCCTCTGACCAGCCTCAGCCAACACTCAAGCTATGTGTAGATTTTAGAGCCTTTGCTAGCCTGGGTCTCTGATGATCATGTGATATAGAGTACCCTACCCTAACTTTGCTTCTATCGTGCTTTGGACATGTGATAAGCTTCTGATTTAAGGATTATTTGTTACTGCAGCATAGCTGCCTACCCTAACTAATATGATTAAGAACTAGAGATATTGCTATGCCTAACCCCTCCCTTGAGGCCATTGTTCTCTCATTCATTAAGAATATTCTTTTTATCATAGGGCATATGTTCAATGTAGGGACACACACACACACACACACACACACACACATATACACATGCTCATATGTACATGATTATTCCCACTTTAACTTATGACTTCCACAGTAGTCTTATGGAAGAGTTGCTCAGAACTCAATCTCTCTCATAGATGTAATACCTCTGCCAGGTAGACGCCAAGTGCTGCTGCCATGGTTGGATAGGGAAGCAAATTCTGCAACAAAGGCTATCAAGGGGTGCTTGGGAAGTTCAGGCCTTCCGAACTTGAGTCTTTCTGAATGAGGAAATTTAGCACTGGGAAAAGGAAGATGTGATTGTGGGAGACAATGGAAGAAAAGCTGAACAGGTGGGGTCAGGAGGGTTAGGTGTGAACTCTTGAGTCTAAACAGCAGGTGTTTCGGTACTTAAGAAGGTGACTGGGCAGGCTGAGGGAGAAGAAAGCCCAATCAGACCAACTTTGCCAGGCACTTGATTTCAGGCAGAGGAAAATGGCAATGTTGAAATGTGTTTCCTCGCTCTCGGCTTTCTGAAGAGCTTTGGAAAATTAATGTCATTTCTCTGAACCTGGTTGGGCATTTCCCACAAAGCCACAGATAATGATCATCACCCCTGTTGTAAGAGCTTACACTGATTGATGCTGACTTTGTGCCCCTAGGATTCAGATAACCTTCTCTACACTGCTGCGTGTGAGATAGAGACTGCTATTATTCCTACTTCACAGATGAGGGAATGGAGGCATGGAGATGTTGAATGACTTACATAGAGTCAAGTGGCAGCACTGGGCTTCAAATACAGACAGTCGGACTTCAGAACTAGATGTGAAAATAACAAGTTCCTTGAAGATTTTCTAGAAGTATAAGATGATTCAGTGGACACATGGCTCCTGTTTCCTTCCAAAGGAAGGTTAATTGTACCTTCCCCATTCCCCAGAGATATACTGTAAAGATGCCCAGTTTAGTGGGTTGGTGGGAATAGGGGTAGTGGTTACTGTCCATCACACAGTGCAGTGTTCATGGCTAGAGATGTTGATAATGGGAATGCTGGCTCAAGTCACAGGCAGCATTTATTGTAAATTAATAGAATATAAGGTAAGGGCTATGTGGCAAAGAAAGTAAAAGGTTTACCCAGAACGTTTAGAATTCTTTTATTATCTCTCTCCTACTGTATCTTTTTGGACAGTCAGTAACCAGAGCCTGAAGCTCATCTTTTCAGAGCTGTCTTTGTGCTATAGGACTATCTTTGCTCATGTGCTGGAAGAGCACAAAAGAGCTGAATTTGCATGTATGTGAATGAATCATCTCTTTTTCTCTTCCTCTCTCTCTCCCCCTCCCTCCCTCTCCCCCTCTGCTTTTGTCCTTCCCTCCCTCCATCTTTCTGTCCACTCTCTCTCCTTAGTCTAAAGATTCATGAGTAGAAGAGCCCACTCCCTCACTTCAAATTGAGGCAACAATGAGATTGTCACCCACACTATAGAGTTTGCCTTAGAACCCAACTTTGCCCAGCTTTTCCTACTCTCTCTTCTACATGAATATCTTTTTCATAACTATCTTCACAAAATAGTAAGGGTTGCAAGACCTCTACCCAGTAGCTTCTAATCCCAATTTCATTTGGAAAGGCTAAGAAGAGGAAACATTGCAAAGCAAATATGTAGGGGCACTTAAAACCTTGAAAAAGTTCTGGCAAAGAGGACTTGGTCTTCTTTGCTGGGCCAGTCATGGTCTGAGATTCTTGATGTCTGTTACAAAGTTGAGCCTTCTGCAAGTTGCCTGTACCACAACTTCTGCTCATATTGCTCTTTGAAGCATCCTGCACAAAGCCTGCCAGGATTCTATGTACGTGCATGCCTGATCCTAGGCCATAAGAAGTAGTTTTAACATTTCGGTTATTCCTCTGACCTACCGTGGCAAAGAAGCCCACTAGCATAGACTGGCAACCCTGCCAGATTGTGGTGCTCACTCCTTCCTGGCAATGACAAAGCAGGGACAAGGAGAGTTCCAAGCATGCTACTGTGGCTGTGCCAACTCGTTCCACTGCAGTGGTGGCCTGAGGATGTTTGAACCTGCCTGTGTATCATTACTAGTAGTGCCTAAAATGCCGAGGGGAGTTGGCTATTTCCTTATAGTTTCCTTCCTCCAAGCAGTTGTGGTTTGCTGGGTCTGCTTCAGAAGTATTCATTATTCACATGCCTGAATGTAGAGAGCTGCTATATAGAGAGGCATGTGGGTGTGGGTAGGACATGCATATATTTTGCTTCAAACCTATGTTCAAGGTCAGGTCTCACCATTTCCAGCTTAGGTGAAGTAGGGTAAGTGCTGTAATTCTTCTAAACTTCAGTTTCTTTGCTATGGAATATATCACAATTGTGTGATGTCAATAAACAGCAGAGAGATGAATATAAGCATTGTTTCTAGCATGTAGTAAATATCCAATTAATGTTAGATGTTCTTGTACAGTGTCTTGAACGGCATCGTCATGTGTGCTTGGACACTCTGAGCAAGTGATATAAGCCAGTGTTATTCAAACTTAGATGTATATAACAATTATCAGGAGAGCTGGTCAGACCAATTTTCTGAGTTTTACCCTCAGCCTTTCTGATTCAGAAGGTCTACCTTTCTTCTTTTGAGGCAGGGTCTCGATATGTAGCCTTAGCTGGCTGGGAACTCACTATGTAGGCCAGGCTGACCTTGAATTCACAGAGATCTGCCTGCCTCTGCCTAGGATTACAGCATCTCTGGTATGCCCCACCATACATTTCTAATGAGCACCCTAATGTTGTTGATCCATGGCTCCCTCTTTTGGTAGTAGTGCTGTAAGCTATAGGACGACAATGTTTTTCTGCAGAAGCTCTTCTGTTTGAGGGATAAGTACAACACACTTCATTTTAGCTGGTGTCACAAGCTCCATGTAGTCATGTGATTTACCTGCCTGCAACTCCAATTCCATTCATTTTAGAATTAATGCTCAATAGCTGTCTAAACATTGATAAGACAAGAAGGCAGAAGCTATTGCCTAGAAATACAGACACGCTGCAGACATGCACAGGGCTTGAAGGTTGATGACACTGAACACTCCTTAGAAGTCAGAGCTTATTCTAGACACAGAGAAGTGTAGGTTGCCCAGTTCCAGGAAGCAGCTGGAGCTGATGGAAGAGAACTGTGCGTACTCACTGCTTCTCTTCCATAGAACAGAACTCGTGCAGAGAAGAAAATGGGTGCTTCAGAAAGAGTCCTGAGGCAGTTCTTGATATTTTCGTGGTTATCAGACATGAAAACAAACGTGGTTGCTATCAAAATAAGGGGCTTTATTGTTTTCTGGGTCCCTTCAATTTCCCCCTCCACTTTCATACATCAGTGTCTTCTTTCAGAGTTCCAGATTTCACTCCCCTTTCTATGCTCCCTGCCCTGTTTTTCTTTTAACACCAGAGGCTCCTTTACCCAAAATTTCATAGACTCTTGGAGTTCCTGGGTTTGGGTCTCCTTGAGGCCAAAATGTAATAGACGGCTAGAGGTGAGGGATATCGAAGCAATCATGGTTTCTTTTTTAACACTTTTCTATATCTTCTGACTTTTATAAACCTAGATACTATTTTCTTTCAATCATATTTTATCTTAGTCAGGTATTTTCATGTATGATACATTTAATTCTTGCCATAAATTGAAGGAGAGTAGAATTGTCCCAAGTTTGTACATGAAGAAATGAGTGTATATGCAAGGATAAAATGTAAGTTGTTCAAGGTTGTAGGGCTAGGAAGGAACAGACACAGGATTCATATATAATATTTGGGAATCATTTTTCAACCATGTTCTCAAGCATGTGAAAAATTTAAACAAACAAAAGTTCTGAAGGGAAATGGACGAACATTTTATTTATTTATCTGGCTGGTATTATATTGCAAACATGGATATTTCATTCTGCCAAGCATGGTGGTAAACACCTACAATCCCAGCAGTTGGAAGTCAGAGGCAAGTGGATCTCTGTGAAGCTGGCCTGGTCTACATAGTGAGTTCCAGGACATCCAGAAATATGTAGAGAGACCCTGTCTCAAAAAGCAAAAGACAAAACAAACAAATAAAAAGCATGGATATTTTATTCTGTTCAAATTACATTCCTAATAACTGTATGTCAGTTAAGTGCTTGTCTGGCAAGCATGTGGACCCAACCGTGCTTTAGGAAATCCCAAGTGTTGTGACCCACATTTGTAATCTTAGTTCTCATGAGGCAGAGACAGGAAGATTCCCAATACTGGCCTACTTGGAGAGTTGTGGGCCAATGAGAGACTCCACCTCAGAAAAACCAAAAACCAGAAAAACAAGTCAACTTGGCCTTAGGAGTGACATTTGAGGTTGTCCTTGGCACTAGCACATACATCTACACTAATGTACACACAAATATGTTCACTCACACAAAACACTTTGTTGATCACAAAAATCACTTAGCTCAGGATCTTTCCTCCAAGTACAATGTCTAAAGTCATCTGAGGCGGATGATTTTTCATCGTTTGTTTTTCCGTGAATTGTTCCATGAGCACAAACTCTGCATGAGCTTGTCAATTTGGTTAATCATTATTGTATATTTACTTGCAAGAGGCCCCCTAATGTGGCTTATTCCACTGTCTGGACCAAATGACTCCTTGTGGTTCTCAGTAGTCATATGTTCTCAGTAGTCAGAGACTTGCTGTTAGGGCCAGGAGGCTTGCCCTTTGAACTATTTCCCTAGTTATGTGCTGATCATCCACATTCCTGCTTAGCCACCTCCATGACCCAAAGACTACCTTGGAGAATCTGATTGGGTGGACTAGAGATAGAATTCTTGTCCTTGGCCTCTTGGTTGATTAGTGGTACCTAACTTCTAAAGCAAATAATCCCTAAATCTCAGCAGAGTAGGCATTATTTGTTTGCTCAGCTAATAGTTCTGTTTCAACATTTTATATTTCACCTTTTGGCAGGAAGTCCTCTGCCTAGTTATTCAGAAACCAAGTCCCTTTACATTGTGGTTCTTCCAGAATATTACATTTGATCTTCTAAATCTACCCACCCTACAGAGGAGTGCTGTACTTGGAAAAGGTCTCATGGGTAGGCCTGGAGGTTTCACACACCACAGTGAAACATTTCATTGACTAGAATGCGATTGCATGGTGAAATGTATCTGCAAAACAGACTGGAAAATTTATCTAACTATGTTTTGAGACAGAAAAGGAAAGAGTTCCTGCCTGAGAAACTTATAGCTATCCCTGCCACGGGTTCATTCATTCACTTACTGCATATTTTTTATAGAGTATCTTTTAGACATTGTTTGTGTCCTATTTGCTATGGGCAAGAAGCATTTGTCTTTTCTCTAGGTCAAAACAATATTTGAAAGGGCCTTACTCTAAGACTAAGTAGAGATTAATTCATAACCCTTGAGAGTGTTACTAGCAGTCTCTGTATTGGGTATTTTCTGGTTCTTAGTAGCTGTGCTGAATAGTTCTATGTCAACTTGACACAGCTAAAGTCATCAGAGAGGTTGGACCCTCAATTGAGAAAATTCCATCATAAGATGGGACTGTAGGCAAGCCTGTAGGGAATTTTCTTAATTAGTGATTGATGGGGGAGGACTGAGCCCATTGGGGGTGGTGCCACCCCTGGGCTAGTGGTCCTGGGTTCTATAAGAAAGCAGGTTGAGCAAGCCATGAGGAACAAGCCAGGGAGCAGCATCCCTCCATGGCGTCTGCATCAGCTCCTGCCTCCACGTTCCTGCCCTGCATGAGTTCCTGTCCTGACTTCCTTCAATGATGAACTATGATATGGAAGTGTAAGCCAAGTAAACCCTTCCCTCCCAAGCTTGCTATTTTGGTCATGGTGTTTCATTGCAGCAATAGAAACCCTAGCTAACACAGTATCTTATTCAAAGAATTGAAGAAGCACGTACAAATAGCAAAGAAACAAAGCATTTCATTCAAAAGTATGGTGAGAGTACAGAGCAGATAATCTGGAAGGGCGCAGTAGAGCCAAGTAAAAATTGCTGGCTTTTCTTTTTGTGGGTCCAGAAAAAGGAGGAGGAGTTGGTTGCTAGAGATGGAGTGTGGGTGGTTTTCTGTTTTGATTGATAGGCTTGGGTCATGTAAGCCTTGCTTTACTGCACTTGTCATTTCCCATAATGCCTCTGATTTTAATTATATGCATGCTCTATCAAGCATCGGCGTGGGATGGTAAACAGGCAATTTTTCCTGAAAGTTCACTTAGAGGACACAGTTTGCCTTTACTTCCATGAACCCAAAACTAGTCCAGCCTGGATTGGCTACCTGCCTCTAGCTCCAGGATGTTCTTCAAGATGTGTTTAGCTACAAAAGAGGAGGGAGTAAGGCGTGGCTGATGGGAAATACGTTGGAGTGACCAATGGCTTTGTTTGAAGAGGGGCGTGTGTGCAGCTGCTAGTGAGGGTCCTACTTTACTGAACGCTTTGTTGGGAAAACAATGTGTGTATAATTCAAAGCAAACGGGGTCCAGAGTTAAGTTCTTCCTATGCTTGCCTGACTCAGGGAGAGCGAACAAGCCATCATTGTTCCTCCAAATGCCATAGTTCCTGTACCAGTCAGCATTCAGCCAGGAGAAGAGCAATATGCCAACCATTTCCAGAGTATTTCAGTGAAGGCACAGGTTCAGCAGATAGGAGAAGACTGAAAAGACAGTAACAGAAAAGAGACAGGAATTGCAGAAGGAGGTGACCACCATGAAGACTCGGGGAGTGTGCGGTTCTGAAGCACTAGAAGTTTGGCTATAATAAGCCATAGAGCTGCAACCTCTCTCGGAAGGAAGAGCGGGGGAGGGGGGTAAAATGGAGGCCCACCTGGCGCTGCTGCAGTGAAAGGCTCTTACTAAGGGGATTCTCAGAAGAACAGGAAGAAGAAAGGCACAAGCTGCCTCCTTCCTCCATCGTGCTGGTCTCACTCCACCTTCATCTACTGGCAAAGATGGCCAGGGTGTCACTGGCAAAGCCGAAATGAGGTGTATATAGAGTTCAGGCTCTGGCAGTACAGAGCAGAGTACAGAAATGGTCAGTTTGGAAGAACATTTGATGTAAGTTCACACAACTTATGTTTTGGCTAATTGGTACAGCCACATTGAAGTTCCAAGGCAAGGAGTTGGTCAGAGACCTCTGAGTAAAATATGGTCATTGGTTAGCTGGGTGGTGGTGGCACACGCCTTTAAACCCAGCACTCGGGAGGTAGAGGCAGGCGGATCTCTGTGAGTTCGAGGCCAGCCTGGGCTACAGAATGAGTCCCAGGAAAGGCCCCAAAACTAAACAGAGAAACCTTGTCTCAAAACAAACAAACAAAAAGAATATGGTCATTGGTCCACTGAGCATATCTTGGATGCCCAGGCATATGCTTGGTATATTGGGAGCAGAGCTGTGAATAAGGTAGTTCTTGTCTACAAGGGGTTCACACAATTCATGTGCACACACAACATATAGGTATGTACATGAACATGGATGACAAAAGGAATAGAGACACATAGAATAGCTCCTGCGTGTAAGGGCAGGGAACTGTTTCCTTCTAGATGGAAATGAGTTTAGCTCTTATTGGAGAAAATAAAAGGAGGAGACATTGGCATTTAGCAAGTCCTTGACCTAGCATGGTGATCATTGATTGTTCTGCTATCTGGATTTGCTCTGCCTGCAAGCAGCCTTCTCAATTGGGAGCAAATCAAGGATAGATTCACCTTGACTGAAAAGAATGAGAAAAGTATAAAATAAATGAGAGCTGTCCATGTCCATTGGTTTCTTGGAGACTCTTGACTTTCTCCCCTATGGCTTGTGGGGGAGATCTGTTCTTTTTATCTGTACACTTTAGGAATTTTGCTACAGGGCACCTAACTCTGAACTTTTTCTAACATTGGAAAGTGGTGATGTTCTGATTGGAGAGGAAAGACTCTGCAGTATGAACTTAATTGTTTTGTTTTTCTCTTGGTGTGGCAAATTTTACAGAAGCATGTCCTTACAAGACATTAACTGAGCACCTACTGTGTGCTAGTCCCAAGCAACAGGACCGACTCCATGGATTTGAATCAGTGGGCCACTCTGATGCAAGAGCTTATGAGTCATTCTGGCACCGTCATTTTCACACAGTGAGCATCATGTTGCAGGGGAAACCTGTGACTAGTTATCTGCCTGAGGGAAGCTACAGAACCTCCATGGGTCTCTGTTTTCTCATCTGTAAAATGGAGAGTCAGACTCCATTAGGTTAGCAATCTAGCAAGTACTTCTAGTGGGCTCTCTTTGTCCCAAGATTTGCATGTTTCTAAGCTAGCACAATGGTTGTCCTTTTAACTTAGCTTCCTGGTCAGTCCTGGTTTTGTATACACTTATGATGGAGTTATGTCCCAGGAAATCCATGGTAAGTTTCAAATGTCCTAAATGTAAAATGCATTTGGTGCAACTAATGTACCCAACAGCCTAGACTGACAAACAGTTACTGCCTACTGGTTGTTTCCCCTTGTGATCATGTGGCTCACTATGACTTATCCAGGCTCCTGAGAGAATGTTGTGCCACATACCATTAGCCTGGGAAAAGATCCAAATTCACAATTCAAAGGGCAGTTTCTATTGAATGCATCTTGCTTTCCCACCATCGTAAAGTTGAAAACTTAAGTCAAAGCATTGTCAAGGACTGCCTGTACTTCGATTTGTCTCACTTACATAACCAAGTATAATTTAATGTCGTCTACTTTCTTTAGGCTTTTTAATCTGAGTCAGGGAAATGAGGTCAAGTGTTAAAGGTAGTGGCTGTGGGAATGTGATGGAGGTGTATCCGTTATCTTTTGTTGGAATTTAATGGCTTACAGCCACATATAATTATCCTTTGTCGTAATCCTGTTGGTCAGTTGGGCAGACCATCTGGTCTGATTCAAATCAGCCAGGGTGAAAGGTCTAGATGGCTTCTCTCCTGTGCCTGGGGGGTCTCAGCTTGAGCAGCTGTGTTGTCTGCGCCCTCTTCTCCTGAGGCCTGTCATTGTCCAGGAGGCTAGCCTGGGCTTGTTCATGTGGAGGTGGGAGGTCCCCAGCAGCATAAAAGATGAAGCAGAGAAGAACTGATGCTTCTTATCTCTGCTTGAGTTAAACTTACTTTCGCCCCACGAAAACTACAGGGTGAAAAAGGTGGCAGTCTCTGTTCTGATCACCACCAAGGGTCATGTGGGAAACCTCCACAGCCAAAGATAGCTCACCAAGAAAAAAATGTATTTAACCAGTTTTACGTGTGTGGCCTTAAGAATGAAGAGCCAGAGAGAGAGGAGAAGGGGGAACTAACCTATTTTCATATTTGAGTTCAACGAAGCAGAGAAAGCCATGTAGAACGACGACTGGGCAGAAAGAGGATGAACTGATAAAAACAGACTGAGGGAGAAAACCCAGCAGGCCTGTCTGTTCAGATTCTTCCCGCCTCTGTGTGCACTATTCTTTCCTCCTGGGGACAGAATGGGATCCTTTCTCCAATGGACAGGGTCTTATGACCTACTATCATTCAAGGAAATGCAGATAATTTCTTAATGGCTGGCTCCAAGGCAGAAAGGAGATTAGAGTAATATTTTTAGGCTTTACGGTTTGCTTTGGGGAAAGGGGTTCTGATTTCTATGGACTGCCTTGGGGAAGAGAAATTCTCGGTTCTATTATTTGCCTCAGGCAAGAAAGAGGAAAGAGAGATGGATGGGAAGGTCACAGAGAAACTTTGTTTTTATTTCTGAGGCCTTTACTTGGGGTATCATTTTCCAAGCTCCAGAAGACCAAAGAAAGTTGCAAAGTTCAGCCAGAATCAGCATAGGTGGGGATGACCCAAAGTGACATCGCCAGAACTTGTTTACTTGTAGAGTAGCTGGAGGGAGGTCAATGGTGAGACCCTGGGAGGTAGAGGCTGTTGAGAGGAATGGTGAGGCCACTAAGAACCAGGAAATAGGAAAGAAGACCAGATATTTTTTTTTAATCAATATCTTGTCCCTGTGTGGATTTGGGTGCTGAGATGTCACACCTTGTTGCCATCTAACAGATGGCTTGCAGTCACTTAACTCATTTTTTTCAGAACCCCATCCATTGACAGGTCTGCAAATCCCTAGAGGAGACAGAGGCTGGGGTGAGGGTGGGCTGACTAATAGCATGATAGAAACGTAAGAGTTCTTGATGTGGAGACAATCAGAGAAAAGATGAGCATCTGGAAGGCGGTGGAAATGAGAGACACACATGGATGAACATTTACCCCATGCACATGGATCTTACATACACCTATGCTTGTAGGTACATGTATGGATGCAATGGCAATGTATCCCCCACGTACGCATGTTTGCATCCACTCATGCTGGCACACACACTCATACAGGCACATGCTTGCACACCACGCATGTGTATGACCTTCCAAACAACCTCAGAGGATTCCCAGAAGCCGGTCCCAAGGGCTGTGAATTACAGAATGAAAACCAGGTTGGACACAGAGAAAGAGGAGAGGACTGGTTGCAGGCTTTGGGCAGAATGCTTCCCTTGGTCCATCTAAGGTGACTCAAGATGCCACTGTGCTCTGTTCTACGTGATTCCTAAAGTACAATTTCATACATCATATTTGTTCCTTTAAAAACAAAAAACAGTGTTGACACATGTCTCTTTAAATTAAATTTTCCATCTCTATGGATGTATTTGGGGGAACAAGTTTTCCTGTTAAAAACAGATTTGAGTGAAGAGTAGAGAGGCTGGAAAAAGGGAGAGGAGATCTATTTTTAAAAATTGTAAGATGAGTAGGCCTCTCATTAAAAGAAATAAAATAGAAAGGAAAGGCTGTACATTAGCATCAGAAAAGCAGCCCATTTCAGCAAGGGCTGGGGCCTGCCACATTAGAGGCCAGTTCCTGCAGTGGCTGTGAATTAATAGGCTCTTTTTGGATAATGTGGAAGCGAACAAGCGCTGCCCTTGCCTTGCTGTTTGGGGGAGGGAGGGAATTTTTCCTGTAGGTTCTGTTTTGGTCCTGGCCACCCATTGTTACCAGCTCTCTCTATCCCTGGCACTGGGCTTTAGCAGAAATGTGGGCCTCCTCCTACTGAATGAGAAAGAAAGCCAGGCTGGCAGCCCCTCCCCGCAGCTCAGCTTTCCTCTTGTTTATGTTTAGAGGTTTTCAGTTGATGGCAGTGGCAGCTTCCATCCCAACTCTCAATGAATGGCGTTAGAGGCAGCTTTGTACAGCGGTGAGTGTGAGAATGTGTAGGGCAGAAAAGAGGAGGGGGAAGGGGGGCAGCTGCCTGCTGCCCTGTCCTTCACAGACATTGCAGGCATTGCTTCTTACTCTCCAAGAAGAAGCTGGGGTGGTTTTTCTCGGAGGTGAAAGGACAGCTTATGGTAGCTCCCAGAAAACAGCTAGGGGATGGGAAGGCCAGAGAATAGGAGGAGGAATAGAGAAAGACCTTACAAGTCTTAACCCCTGACCTCTGCAAAAGAACGTTTGTTTGAATGCAGCCACATGTTTGGTCTGGAGGAGGAGACTTGAACAGGATCCCTGGGTCAGAAAGGGATGCCCTTCTGAGAACCACAAAAGATTAGGCATGGAGACTGAATTCATTATTTCTAATGGGGAACTCAAGTTCAAATGCAGGTTATTTGCACTGCTAACTAACCGTAGTGAAGACTATTAATTTTCTTCCTTTTCATTTCTTCTTTCCTTCCTTCCTTCCTTATTTGTTTCTTTTTTTTTTTCTTGAAAAGGTCTCATGTAGCCCAGGCTGTGAATCCTGTAAGCTACAATAACAACTGGCCTGGTAAATACGCCCCCCTGGTGTAATAGTGGCATGATAAGAATGTATGGGAGTAACCAATTAGTTTTTGATTGGATTTAAATAAAGTCTGCTCCACAAGACTGAACTCATGCCTGGTACCATTAACTGAGCCTCAAACCCATGACTGGCCAAGTCACAGGCTCCAGGAGAGAGCCTAGTACTATTATTCTGCTAAATGGATGCAGTATTAAACTATTCCATAAGTTCTTATCTTTATATCCATCGATTAGTGCATCTCCCAGCCCTCATCAGAGAAATTTCTTTTTGCAGTAGATAGTGTTTAATATCAAAACCCATAACTGATCAACATGCAGAGACCAAGAGACTGGAGTGCCCATCTCTAAATGAGATATCTGTACTTCACCTTGTCATTCTAAGTCTCAGTGGATGACTACTTCAAAACAGTGTTGGCTGGACAACAGCACTGTGACACACATAACTAGTATGTGCAAGGTCAAGCACAAAATCCCAGCATGGATAGGGGAGAGACTCATGAAGCCCCATCCCTTGCTGAGAAGCTATTGGCAATGATGGCTACTGGAGGAGGGGAGATAAGTTTCCTTCGGGGATATTCTGAAAGACTACCCATGCTCTAGTAGATGGTCCTGTATGCACGTCCATACTGATAGCATTAAGCAGACTTAGTGGGTTTAGAAAAAAAACACATGAAGTTGGGAGGGGAAAGTGATGGGGGAATAGAGAAAGAAGAGGGAGGGAGGGAGTGGGAAATGGATTTGATCAAAACACATTATATGCATGTTTGAAATTCTCAAACAATAAAAGATGTTTTAAAAAGAAAAATAATTAAAAAGGCACGGGTGCTGAGTTCTTGATACTCTAAATATCCAAAGTCATGTGATTGTGTACACACACACACACACACCCCACCCCTGTCACAGGACAGCCTGAGATTATTCTTGACCACATACTTAGCCCTTCCTTTTTGAACATTTTAAACCCTCATAGGCCTTTCAGAGACACATCTCGGGGAAACAAATGTGGTGTTGTTTGGGTACTGATCCAAACTGCAGAGTTAAAGATGAGGCCAGCAGATGCGTGTCTCAGGTTGCACCATGACAAACAGGCAAGATGTGGTGGCAAGCATATAGATTTTGCTACCACTTAGCTGTCAAGCAGCCTTTGGACGCTGAGTTCTGGGTCTCGTGTCCTGCTGGCCTGGGCCTGAGTCACATAGGTGCAGATGGAGGTAATCTGGCCAGGTGCCCACAGAGCCTCATTTCTTTTCCAGACACACTTGGAATATGTGGTTCTTAGAGAAATCACTCAAGCTGCCATCAGCTGTCCACTTTAACTGCCTTTTCCTGGTGTCCCTGCTTCCACTGTAGCCCTTTTCTGCTCTATTCCACATACAACGGTTGGGAAAGTACGCTGAAAAGAGGCCAATTCATGTCCTTCTTCTGCTCAAAGCAATCCAAAGGTCACCTCTCTTACTCTGGTAAAAGGCAAAGTCCTGGTCTTGGAGTAGCCCATAAGGCCCTATGTGACCTGGCCCCCACAGCCTCTCATCCCATTCTTTCTGCTCCAGCGACAGCACCCATCCAGTGGCCGCAAGTGCAGCTGCCTGTTTTCACTCACACCTTTCCTCTGCTTGCAACGCTCCCACTATTGCTCTCTCTCCATCGCCTTCCACCTCACTGCGTTCTTGAACACCGCCATCTAAAGTGGCCACCCGGTAGGCTCTGGGAACACTCCTCCTGTGCTTTCTCCACCACATTTGTCCCCATCTACCCGTCTCTGCTGTTTCCCTCTCTGTTTTGTTTCTGTGCGTGTCCCAGGAGCTTCTTTAATGGAGCTTCTTTAAGGGCACATACACTTCTTGTTCTGCATCAGTGTACCTGGAGGGACTAGAACAACCAGCCACTGGCACACAGTAGGAGCTCAATAGTTATTCATGAAAAGAACACACCGGCCCTGACTGTAGAATGCTTTCCGGTGTGATGCCCAAACGGCCATTCAAATCCTGGTGCCTCAACTTATCTAAAAGAAGCTACACCCTTTCTCTGCCTTGATGAAAAGAAGGAGTGGATGAATGTTTCTGGAGACTGCCTCTTCCCTCATCATCTCAATGTCAATTCTTATACCTAATCCACTGTTCCTTCGTGGACACACTGCTTAAGACAAAGAGAATAAACTATTTCATGGCATGTGAGATTTCTTGTCTAGTAATGCCTGTATTTACAGCTTCACCATGGCGGAGTTCAGGCTGAAACCACCTATCCCATAACAGTAATACACAGGAGCAAATCCCCAATGGGGTGGGGTGGCTCCTTGGGATAGTTATTTCTCTTTCATGCTGCTCCCTTGCTTTTGTTGCTTCTCCACTCTCTGAGGTTCCCTGCAGCTATAGGAGAAGGGGACTCCCAGGATCACTGAAGTCCATCCATGCAGGATGCTCCAATCAGTTGCTAGCCCAATTCATAGAACAGTTTCCGTTATAGTATTTGGCCACTATTTATAGATTATTTGCTATGTGCTATGTTTTATATGTATCTTTAAGTTTTATAAGAATCCTGCCGGGTTAGTATTGTTATTTCTCTGTGAAGAGGGGAAACTGAGACCCAGAGAGGTCACATAAACTGAACCAGGGCCAAAGGCAGCAATAGAACTAGGTATTATCAAGGTCAGTCTCCATCAATCATGTACCATACTATTGTCATGGATGCTGTGCCTGGAAATGCAGGTTTTGTATTGCACACATCCAAACATTTCATGACTGATGCCTCTGAGCTGCACCGGCTGCCCATAGCCACTCTGGCCATCTGCTGGGAATAGTATTTTCCTGAGGGAGAGCAATTGTCTCAGTTAGGGATGAATTTCACTACAGAGAATAGATAATCAGAACTCCAGGTGGGGAAATTAAATGAAATGAGGTTGAGTTTCCTTTTAAGACAGACAAAAGGAAGTCTGAAAGTGGGTGGCTGCGGGGACTGGTTCAGCTCAATAATGCTGAGTTTTGTGTGTCAGAAACTCTCTTGGCCTTTCCTCATAGCTGCAAGGTGGCTGCCACAGCTCAAAACATTGTATCTGTATTTGAGGAAGAAAAAAGGTGGAAAAGGAACAATTCATCATATCAACGTCCCTTTTTTTTTCAATTGAAAAAGCTAAATTTGCTAGAACTTTGTCATGACCTTTGAGAGGTTACATTTTTAAAGTTTTAAAATGGAAGATGCCAAGGCATAGAGTGTGGGAAGAGAGCTCTGGGTCCGGAGTGTCTGCAGTAATACCACTATTGCTGACTACCTAGCCAGGCACATTAACAGACTCTTTTTACAGAGATATGGTATTCAAACAAGATCTGAGCCAGCTCTCACCAAATAAGAGCATGGCCAGCCACCCCCCTCCTGGTGGGAGGTGTAGAAAGTGAGCAAGGAGATAGTTAAAAGCCCCTGTGGGCTTTTGGTCCAGGTGGCTCTGAAGCATCATTCCTGGCTTTAATGATATATTAACGAAGCAGATTAACTCTTCTCTCATATCTTTCTTCCATCCCTTCATGTTGCTTTCTTCTTTGTGCCAAGAAAATAGAAGAGAAAATGCACAAATCCCACACAGGAAGCACTTGCCCTGCGTAGCATTGATGACTCAGAGCTGTGTTTTAGCCCTGCCAGCCCGAAGCAGGAAAGAGCTGGAGCGATCAGATTTATTAGTGAAAACAACAATAATGAGAAGACACTCTTTTCCTAACCTGTAATCTGCTCCTAGACTGCCTATCCCCAGCCTCCCAGGTTCCTTTTATCCTTCTTCCCGTCCTGGACCGCCCACATGGCTGTCCTGAAAGCCTTGTTTGCAGGGGCTGTGAGACAATTGATTCCTTAGGCCTCATGTTCCAGTAACAAATGCTTGCTATGAGCTCCCTGGAGTGGCAAAGAAAAGAGAGCCTGGTCACTTGAGCCTGGGTGGCTGGAAGCCACGTGACAAACAGCAAAGAGCAGCAGCCTGAAATTGCTGTGGGCTCCCTACAGACAAGGGAGTAAGAAGTTCAAGAGCAGCTGGAGCAAGCACTACATTGAGAACTTCCACTTAGTCCTTCAGTTTGGTTATTTTGATTGTGAGTCAGGTCGCTCTCGAGTGTTTTGGGAAACGCGCATAGAGAGGTAGGACCTCTCGGCAACTCTATGCAGCCCAGTGTACCCTCATTGTTTCCCTTAACCACTGTACTTCCGTGTGAGAGATGTTTTGTATTTGGAGAAATGGTCAACCCTAGAAACCTTGCCATAGATTTTTCTGGGCTGCTTTAGACTTTTCCACAGTCCTTAAGGAGAGCTGTGAGCTTTTCAGCATATAATGTCTCATCTCCATCTTTTGTTATTGAGTTTTTCCAGTGCCTTTCCACAGAGCCCCTTTAAGGGATCTACATAGGCAGAGATGACCGGGGGCGTAGGTGATGACAAGGAGAAGGCAGGGTTGAGGATGACAGGCTGAATGGAAAATGATGTTAGGACCATCTACCTTGAGCAGAAAAAAATCAAAGCAGTGCCTTCCAGTCTTATCTCTGGACTATGAAAACTCTCTGGGCCAGTCATAGTTGAGGCAATCCCTTCCACAGCTTGAGATCTGTGGCTTTCAACAAAACCATGTGGAGACTAAGGAACTACAGCATGGTTGACCCGACAAAACCATTCTTGCAGAAGCCACTGCTCGCCAACCCCATATATGTCCAGATGCACAGCTGTATGAACCAAATGGTTTCCTTGGGTTTGTAGCCAAGAATTTGAAATGCAACTGGAAGATGCATGTTTGTATTTGTGGTACTGTAATAAATGTCTTTTCTTCCTGAGGGACAGTGGTTATGTTGACAACTGCAGTGATACTTTCTCTCTCTCTCTCTCTCTCTCTCTCTCTCTCTCTCTCTCTCTCTCTCTCTCTCATCAGAAGTTTCTTCCTCTTACGGCCTTTTTTTTTTTTTTTTTGCATTGATGCTTCATAGGGCTAAAAGATTACTGTGAAGGAACTTGTGGAGATTTAAGAATGGATGATAATTTTTCAAACCTTGGTTTAGATATGTATCACATTCCACAGGACATCTGTCCCCTAAATAGACCACCATGATGCTCAGAGTTCCAAGACTGTGGGCATGTATGTATGTATATATGTAGCCAATCACCTAAATGAAGCAGGACTTCTCCCTCTCTGCCCTCCTCTGGAGTTTTCCCCGAATCCCACCATTGGGAGACTGTACCACCCCATTAAAGTTTGTCCAAAGTTCACTTTGAGTGAAGCCATACTAACCTCGCCAGAACATAAGGAACGCATCTCCTGTACAAAACAGCTTGCATGCATAGAATCATGTGGAAAGCTCGGCAGTATCTAGGTTGCTTCATGCTATCCCTAGAAATGTAAGTTCAACAGGTTTGGTGTGGGGCCCATTAATTGGCATTTCTGATGAGTAAGTACAAGTGATGGTGTCACTGTTGGTCTGGGGAAACACACTTTGAGTAGCAGCGGGCCAGAAGAGGTACCAAATACTATCATTGTTTAGCAGATTGAACACATCCAGAAAAGAGGAAATCAAGGTGATTCATAGTTTCCCTTTTGAACCTAGCTCCTAACATCTACTCTTTCAATCCTTGTTTATGGGGACTGTGAAGATACCATCTTGGACTGTGAAGCAAGAATCCTAGGTGCTAAAGGATTAGCTTGGCTACCCCCCACCCTCTCCTTTCACCCACACCCCAGGAGATGCAGAGGGCTTGGGAAGTCCTTGCTAGCATTGCAGTAGCAGGCAGTTTGCATCTGGAGTTACACCCTTCAAAGGTCTCTGGAGGAGCAGGAACAAACTGGAGGAGAAAATTACATTTGAAATAATTTATTTTCACATGCAGGGGAGAAATCACATTTGGTCTAGATTCATGTAAAGAAAACAGAGATTAGATTTTAAAAAATGTGTTGCTGGCAAGAGAGAAGAGCAGACGAATTTGGAGAAAATACACATTCTGTTGAACCTGGCCTCCAATCCCAGACTTGCAGTTAAAGGGGTTTGGAGTTAACCCATGGAGAAGAATCAAGTCTGGGTTTTATTTTTAATTTTGCCTTGCTTTTGAAAATACTTCCTAGATTCAGACTGTGTGTGGGGGGGGGGAGGGGGGTGACAGAAACATCTGGACTGCAGGGAAGGCTATTCCTAGAATTTTGAGGGTTTTCTGTCTAATCTATAGCAGGATGGTTGAGGAGTCTTATCTAAGGCCAGACATTTTCTCTTGGGATTTAAGGCCAAAGCAGCCCATGGAAGGAAATGAGGAGAGGCTGGAGCAAGAAGTCTCCATGTGGAAGGCAGGCCAGATCACCCACTTGGGAGATGCTGTCTCTACTTCATTGTCTAAGGAGAGTAGGATGCAAACAAGTATCCAACTGGTGTAAAAGCAAACGTCCCTCTTATAGAAACTTGAAGGGAGAAAAGCAAAGAACAGCCTTCTTTTGTGTGTGTTCCCAGCTACAACTCCTCAAGACGGTAGGCAGAGTCACTCTGAAGACCCTAAGTATACATAGGCACTTACGTGCACACACACACACACACACACACACACACACACACACACACACACACCCCGCATCGTGCCTTTCCAAGGCACTAGCTTGGCTTGGCAGGGCTGCTGGATTGGGTTTGGAGAGCTGCCCACTGCCTGGTGATTACTTTTAGAAAATAAAAAAAAAAAAAAAACTGATCCAGCCTGGCGCATGGGCAAATTTCTAATAATTAAGAGTCACTGAAGCAGTTCAGGGAAGATACTCTTTCTCTGGGAACAGAAAGCATGATGTTAATCTCCCCAAATAGGGCAATAAAAATAGCGAAAGGTCTTAAAGGGTTGCAAGAGGGAAGATTAAGGAATTGGGACACATTTGTCTCATCTTGGAAGATGATGTGAGAGATCTAAATGTGTAGCTAGACTGGATGAACTCCTAGTCTGGATGAACCAGAGTATGGAGTTTCTGCCTTCTGCTTTTTTTTCTGATACATGATTTTAGCCTTCACAGGTACACATGTATGTGTAGCATAACCCTACACACCATCTAGAGGTGAAAGATTCAGTGGGGACAGGGATAGTCAATTTTAGCTTGGGTCCCTCAGAAGCAAACCCCAGTGCATGCAGTTAGTGCAGTGAAAGCAATACTCATAGGTGGAGTAGAGCATGGAGCTAGAAAAGGTAATGAAGCCAAGAAAAGGCCAGTACACCAACAACCACTGTGAGAAACTGAAGCTGAATGTCAAGGGCAGACTCCTGAACATGGTGGAGACAGAGTGCTCAGAGACCTAGCTGAGGTGGGAGAGTGCTGAGGTATTTACACTCCAACTCTCAAGAGCTGTTTGTTGATAGCGGCTTCTGGAGAGTTCTAATTCTATGACATGGGTAGCCAAACCTGTAGGCAGAGTGGACCCCCTCAGTTATGGGGGAAAGCCAGACATAAAGATGCAGCTGGTGACCTTCGGGAGGAATGTGTGGTGAATTGAGGCTGTGAGAGGCAAAAGGACTGTCAGGAGGGAGGATGACCATGGTGGATGCTGGAAACAAAAAGGAGTGCGTATGTGTATAGATTGCTGGCACAGGGCATTTTTCTATTGTTATAGTCTCCAAATAGTTGAACCTGTTAATAAAGCCAAATGGGATATTTAAAATAATGACTAATATTTTGTGAATAGTTTTACAAAAACCGTAAGATAGAGATATGAGGCCCATGGTATACACATTTATCAAACTTAATCATGTTATACATATACAAATCTGCTTATTTTACTTATTTACTTATTTCACACTTAAAATTTAGAAAAAGCACGTATGATTTTAGTAGTTTTCAGTAGAATCCCACATTCTTATATATTTGAAATATACTTGGCTGAATCCCTGAAATTCTGTCTCATTCATGGACCAACAATTGAAACATTTCTTGTAGACTTTTTAGACAAAACATGTTGACATAGGGCGCTGGCAAGTCAAGCCATTGTAGTCTGGGTAGTGACTTCCCAGCAAGAAAGCAAGCTCCCTCACCTTCTATGTCATGGTTTGTTTGTGCTATTACTAGTTTCTCCTTGTGACTGTGGCATGGGTCTTGTTTTCTAAGAAAAATGACTAGGGATTTCAAGTCTGAGACCATCAGATAGGTACCTGCAATGCAGAAGGAACTTAGAAAAAAATTTTGCTCTCATGGCTTCTTTGGTCAAACTAGCTAGGTTCACCTAACCTAGCTGACTAGGGAAAGGAGGATAAGGCAGTGCCACAAAGTAGATGTTAGGCCAGGCTTGACCTTAATGTTTGGCATATGGTGAATGTTTGCTGGATGTGGGATGGGCTGAGCAGGTTTCCTTCAGTGTGCTGATATCTCTGCTAAGAACAGAGAAAGGTAGAGATGGGGAAAGCACCAACAAAGAGGACACCGTTGGGGCCTTTTATCCTTTCCTGAAGGACCGAGGTCTAGAGTTGATGAACTGGATCTTTGCAGCAGAAAGGCTTTTGAATGACTCTTGAATAATTGTCTTGACACTGCTGGAGAGGGTGCCAGAGGTTGAGGAAGATGAAAGACATTGAAAACAAAAAGGGTTGATGTCACTTCCGTCCTATTCAAATTTGAGAGGGACCTTTATATCATAACCACAAAGCCACATAGAGCCAATCAGTCACACAGAAAATTTTTCTCATTCTCTGGGATTGGTGTATGATGAGAGAAAGGGCTGTGTGGTTTCTATGGGGGGCAAGTGTGTATTATGGGATGGAGAAGGAAGGAGAAGAGGGAATCTACGCAAGTGGGGCTGGTGGTATGTAGGTGTGAGTCACTTTAGTGGTATGCTTAATCTATAAACCTTGGCATGGGCATATGTTCTCCCAAGAGGTTATGTTCTTCTAGACTCAGTGTGTTTTTATACTCTGACTTATGTATATTACCCAATACTATCTGGCCATTTAGATGCATGTTCATACACATTCATCTAAAATTTAAATAATCAGAAAACTCAGAGATGTCCTATCACAGATACATAATGAGTAGAATTTTGTAGGCTGACAGAGGTGTTAAAAGCAATAACACCATTTCCTACTCAAGTTGACACAAAGAAGGCTTGGACATAGAATGACCTCTCATCTATCTAGACCTATTTTCAGAATCTTTGCATTCATGACACTTAGGGCCATGCACTTTGGGAATGTACTGTACAGTAGAGGATGTTTAGTAGTATGTAACTTCATCTTATTTATTGTCTTACTAGATGCCAGTCATGTCTTCCTCCAAATGTGATAACCAAAAACTTTTTCAGACATTGTCAAGTACCTAGAGGAGGAGCAGTCACTTTGGATCAGGAACTATTGGCTCAGAGAGAGTACTGTTGGTTCCAGAATCCTTCACTCGCTGTACCACCCTGTGCCATTTGAAGATTTCAAATAAAAGCTCTTCTGTGGCTTCAGAATTTAATACAAACATTTAAATGTGTGTGGTATGTATGGTAGAACTGGCAATGATCAAGCAGCACACTTGTCTTCCTGGGACCCTCCTTCCTCTGGCAGCTGTAAATCAGAAGTTGCTTTTTCAGCATGTGTCACATTAGAATCTGTGAAATTACTTTTCTTTTTAGCCCAAATTGCTGAATATCAGCAATTTCGTAAGTTTAACCTAAACACACAGACTTTAAGGGATATATCCTGTACACCTTCCAACACCCTCCCCCAGATTCTTGAATGTGGAAATGTTTATTTAGGCTCATAAGTCTTCTCAGCCACAGTTCTAAGGCAAAACCAATGTTTTCCATACAGAGCCTTGTGCCTCAAGCTAACCCAATTGCAAAATTCCCCTCAAGATTTCTTTCTCATCCCTGTGGCAAATTAAATGCAGCCATGAATTCTTCACAGTAACTCTCATTAAGAGATGGAATGTATTTCTCGGCCACATTGGATCAGGGCTAAACTTTTGACTTCTTTTGAGCATCAAAAGGTGACAGATAGGGGTTCTGTTCAAATTCCACAGCCTGAATCTTTAAGAGGCCTTGCAATGTCTTCTTTATCTCCCTTGCATACTCTCCAGATACTGCTTTGGAAGGAAGCTCATAAAGTTTCCTGACCAATGAGTGACTGTGTAGAAGAGAGCCCAAGCACCCTGCTCACAGCCAGCACCACCAACTAAAACTCAAGCAGGGTAATCTTAGATCTTCAAGTCTGCTGAGCCTGTATATAGTCAGTCAAATGAGTGATCCAGGCAAAACTAACAGAGGAGCCACCCAGCAAATTCACATAACCCTGAGAAATGATGTTATCATTGTTTAAAAGCCTCTGCATTTGAAGACGGTTTGGTATCAGTAGTAGATAGTGATGCACATTCTGGCAGCTTTCCAGGTTTCATGTATTTACTATGGTGCAACTTCAAGTGAAGAAGAGTGAAGCCACACGCCCTTGGACTGCTAGACTGTGGGTGAGCCTCTCTCATTAGGTGACCCTCGTGTCCTTAAACCAGCCTTGAAGTGTGCACTAGTAAGTCACATTCTTCAGGAAAACTCATGATTTACACATTTGGAGGCCATAAAGAAATGAAAACAACTTAGGAGTAAAAGCTACAAAGGTCAGGGTGGCTGTATTGTACATTATCATTATGTATAGAGCAAGCCATGTGTGGTGGGTACCTCCTGTGGTCTCCTCATGGATATACACACGTGCATCCATTTCACACTCAAGTCAACCATGATGTAATTCCTAGGCATCATTACCCTACCTTTCCTACAGTCACAGTGTGGAAGGGAGTAGTCCAAGCCAAGAATATCCTTACAAATGGTGAGCATTCATTGACTTTTCTACCTTACAGAGTTCACTGACCATTTCTTCTGATCTACAACAGATGCCCCAGGATTCCCTTTTTTGGGGTGAGGGCATGGAATTTGAACTGTAGCTCATAGTCCCACAATTATTTGTGAGTTGTTTCTTTTATGTTCTACATACCAGCTTTCACTGGACTTTACCTACCTAGAAGAGAAATCTTGTCTGTTTCTTTGTTCATGACAGCCCCAGCATAAAGTTCCAGGTTTACTTTCTCAGTAACTCTGTTGTAGAATGAATTACTGGGTGAATGAATGAACTATGGGAGCAGAGAGCTAAAACAGACCTTAAAAACTCTTTATCTTCCATCTTCTGCCCTGCTTGATGATTGACGACACTGAGATTCTAAATGTATATTACCATTTTTTTTTTTTACTCATGGAATTTTTCCCTTTGAAAAGCCACATGTCATACCTCACTATTTGATTTGTCATAGCTTGTGATTATGGGAGAGGAAATATCAAGGATGGTTCTCCCTTCTTAGTGTCTTTGGAATATGCCATAAACACTCTGGACACTGCACTGGCCTCATGCTATTGAGAGAAGGCGTCTTCCCACTCTGTGATGATGATTGACACTGTGGGGCCTCTATACCAACATGGGTATTGAATGGGTACCAAATCTATCTCTGAGTTTCATCATCATCATTATTATTAATCTGCCTACCAAACTCAGCCCTTTTCTGTGCTCCAGAATGTAAAAGCAAAATGTCCTTTTCCCATATAAAGCTAATAATAGTTCTCATCTTGATTCTACTTAACACTGAACTGAAGATTTGGCCTCTAGGGTGAGGCTCATCGTTAATTCATTTATTTTAAAAATAATTACAGAACTGTAAATGATTCATCTCAGTCCGGGCTCAAAGTGGCCTGCTACTGTGTTTCTCAGTAACCAGCTGTGTGCCGGGTGCTTGAAAGAATGAGGATGTGACAAATGCATCTGAAGCCTTGGGCGGAAGGTGAAGCTAGGCTGGAATCACTCTCCAGTCACTGTGGTTAGGAGTAGTTCGGCCCACTCCCTGCCACCCGCTCACTTCATTTTGGGGGATGACCTAAATGAAAACGACAGTTGGTTTCCTTCCCACTCAGCCCAGCCCCCCGTGAAGACACACAGGCTGCATCCCTGGTAGACTGCGCTGGGGTTACGTGCTGTCTCGTTCACTCAAGAATGATCTATGGCATGGAAGGAAAAAATAAATAAACAAGCAGTGTCAACCCCTGCTCTTTGTCTAGAAGGGAAATGGATGGCTTCCAGGGGCTTTTACCTCCCCTACACATTGCCCATGCCTCACAGTCCTGGATAAAACCAGCCAGAAGTGAAGAAAAGAAGCTGTTTTATTGGGGGGGGGGAGGGTAGAAGGAGGGAAAAGGAGGGAGATAGGGAGATGTAAAGAACGAAGGAAATAAACAAGGAGAAAAAAAGAGAAGAAAGTGCCGGGAGGCAGTAAGAAGCAAGGGAGAAAAAGCTGGCGATAGCAAAATAAGAGGGCAAGAGAAAATGTGAGGGACTAGAGGAAAAAGAAGGTGGGGCAGTAATGCGAACAAAGCTATGCAGACTGTCCACCCCTTGGCGAATTTCCCTTCCTTCTTTCCAAACACAGGGCTACCCACTCCTCCCTCAGCCCCCCCCCCCCCAACGTCACAGTCTGTGGTGGTTGCTCCAGTGCAGGCCCCTGGTAACTGGTCCTCAGAGTCAGTCAGGTAAGCTTGCGATGGGATGTGCTTATGGCCAACAAAGAGAGCAGTTCTTACCTTCGTTCACTGTTTTGTGTCAGCGCACATGAAAACCACGGACTAGCTGTGGTTGGGCATGCTGGTGAGAACTGTACAATGGCTCAGTGCTATCACCCCCAGAGTGGCGTCTAGGTGAGCTAGCCCACGTAGGAAGCAACCCCAGAGAGGCCTTTCATCTTCCATGAGACCTGAATGGAATGTTTATATGAGTGTGTGACAAAGAAACCATATGGTTTGCCATATGTATTGCCACAGTTGAAGGTAAAAACTAAGTGATAGCCAGCGTATGCAACACTGTAAACTATCACAAAATATTAGTTGCTATCATCTGATGGAACAATAATAGCCTACAGTTGTTTGTTTTTGTTAGCACTGTTGGCGTGCAAGTCTAAGCAAATCTTAAACAACTTCCAGAGTTAGGTCCTATTTTCGTCCACCATTCACAGCCGGGAGAACTGAGGCACAGAATGGCACCGTACCTAGGACCCAGACAAATGATTCGAAAGTCTGTTTTAACATGGTGTCCAGCTTTCAGAGAGTGATCATGGAGCCAGGCAGGGGTGGCAGGATGGGGGTGGGGGACATCACTAACTCCTCCTCCCAATCTCCAGTATCACCACTTCCTCTTGCCTGAACACTGCAAATTTCTCCTTCCTTTTATCCCCGTTTCTCCCTTTTATCCCTGTTGGTTACACTTCATTCTTCAGATAGTTGTGAAACTAATCTTTTACCTCATAGATAAGGCAAAGTCTTCACTTGTTTCTCACTGAATTAAGGATGAAATTCAGGGCCCTGAATAATCTGGAAAGGTCTTCCCACCAATCCAGTTTCATGCTGTGGCAACCCTTTTCTCTCTCTCTCTCTCTCTCTCTCTCTCTCTCTCTCTCTCTCTCTCTCTCTCTCTCTCTCTCTCTCTCACACACACACACACACACACACACACACACACACACACACACACACACACACGCTTCAGCTCAGCATTCCTCACAACAATGGCCCACCCCAGATTTTTTTGGTTGTTGTTGTTATTGTTTGGGGTGTGTGTGTGTGTGTGTGTGTGTGTGTGTGTGTGTGTGTGTGTGTGTGCTGTGTTTCGAGAAACAGTCTCTCTGTGTAACAGTCCTGGCTGTCCTGGCATCCTTTGTAGACCAGGTTGACCTTGAACTCTACCTGCCTATATACCTGCCTCTGCCTCCCAAGTGCTGGGATTAAAGGCGTGCCCCACCTTGGCCTGGCCTTTTTTTTGTTTTTGTTTTTGTTTTTTGTAAACACAATCTTTTCTTTCCTCACAGAATGCATGCATGTTGTTTCCTCTGCTCTTTTGTCCCGTTTTTCAGCCTCTGAACTATCTTCAGCCTTCTGAATTTAACATTGCCTTTGCATATTTGAATTCTCTCCCTCGTTTTATTGTATTCTAGCCACTCTTTGTGAACTTGTTTTCTCAGCACTTGAGAAGCATTTTCAATTCTTTGGCTGGACCATTTCTTTACTCCCTCCTCCCCCAAACTATAAACTCTGTGAGAACAATTACCTGATGTCTACACTATTGACTGTATTTCTAGCACGTGGTAGATGGGCAATAAGTATTTGTTGATACCCAAAAGGCTGTTGTATCTGGAACATCTGGGATGTGCATTTGGAAGCATGACAAGATATTACTATAGGTAAGCTCATACTACTTTTCTCACTTCCCAAAGTTATTTTTTTGTTTGAGACAGGCTCTCACTATGTAGCTCTGGTGCTCCTGGAACTCACTATTTAGACTAGGCTGGCCTCAGATTCAGAGATCTGCCTGCCTCTGCCTCCTGAATGCTGGGATTAAATGTGTGTGCCACTGCACCCAGCCCAAAGTCTTATTTGTACTTCATTGCCTGACATTTTGTGACTCAAGTAGGGTTCGTCCCATTCTAATGAACCTTCATTAGAATCTCAACACAACTCAGCATGGCTAAGATCCAGTGCATAAAAAAGAAGATGATGCCGGGCGGTGGTGGCGCACGCCTTTAATCCCAGCACTTGGGAGGCAGAGGCAGGCGGATCTTTGTGAGTTCGAGGCCAGCCTGGGCTACCAAGTGAGCTCCAGGAAAGGCGCAAAGCTACACAGAGAAACCCTGTCTCGAAAAAACCAAAAAAAAAAAAAAAAAAAAAAAAAAAAAAAAAAAAAAAAAGAAGATGATGTCTATTACAATTGGTTCTCTATGCTTTGTGGCAGGGCACAGAATGAAAAGTGGAAGGTGATTGGTTCAGTAGTTTTCTTGTTATCCACAGTATCCAGGGAATGCCATTCCTTAAATAGCACTTGAAAAAGCCTAGCATGTAATTCCTTCACTATCCTTAGCCACCTGAGAGAGTTGGCATAATCTATCAATGTACATGTTCACCTTTAAATAATTTGATATTATGGAATGTGAGTCAAGAAGGCAATGCGGTGTGCATTTAAGAATTTGCCTGTGCACCATTGGAAGTTCATTTCTTCTTTATGTTACTCAGGATATTTTCTGACAGAGGTAAAGAGATGGCTGGGTTTTGGTCTCTTTACACCTTTCTCAGATTCCTTGAATTTTTCTCAGAAGGGGTGATATAAAGCAAACCTCATCTTTTCCTCATTCATTTCCTTTTGTCTCAGCCAAAGGATGATCTACAAGAAGATCTTCCCCTTGTTCAACAGCTTTCCCTTGATTAAATATCCCTTCTCCCATGGGCTACTTGTGTGGTTTAAATTACTTAAAAAACAAAACAAACAGAGTGATAGAATTAGTTTGAAAAGACAAAAGGTTACCAACAGTATTGCCCTGTGCAGCTGGGAAAGATGGGAAAAGCTCTGGTTCCAAACACCAAAGAAAAAAATAAACGTGTCGCAAGTGCCATTAAGAAAACACATCTGCACACTGTCAGCGGGGAGGATAAACACATGATTATTTTTCCTTCCCTTTCACAAAGAGCAGTGATGGGGAGAGACAACTTCGTGGCCCTTGCCAGGTCTGTTCCATTGACAGCATCTTAAAGTTGAGGGATGGGCACTTGGCCAGCCTCAATGCGGTCCTCAAATCTCTCATCAGATGCAATCTTCAAAGAAAACAAACAGTATATTCATTCTCAGCTCAGCTCACAGACAGGAGAACAAACAAGGAAAGAGAGTAAGTGCCTTAAATGTTATCTGGTGAGCCCAGTTCCTCAAGGTTCGCTCTTTGGGCTTGACATCCTGCTTGACTTTTCCTCCTTCTTCCAATTCCTCAGGCAATGAGGAGGACAAAGTGAACTGACATGTATCTTCCAGCTGTTTTGTGGAGCCAGGATTTCACCTCTTCCTCCCACACGCAAAATTCCTAGGGTTCATCAACTTCCTTGGTGTTTCAGTGAGTGACTTGATAAATTCTATACCCCACAATTAGCACTCACCAAAGATAAGTAGGAACCTGGGGAATTGCATGAATCCATTGAAATCCTTGTGGACCTAATTTGAGAAAAGGTTCAGATGCACAAGAAAATAAGGATGACCTTCTAAGGAGATGGCAGCCATTTGGTACCTCCACACATATTCTGGAGGTTGCCAGTAAATGACTATTCAATCTCATATCATCTCCATTTTAATTAGACCAATGTTCCTTGCATTATTGTCTAAACCGGAGAACGAAATATGATGAACATATTAAACAAGATTGGGATTTGAACACCTATACACCCTCAGGCACCTGAAATTCACAATTTGCTCTTTGGTAAATTAAATATTATCTCAAGCTCAATTTTTTTTCTTACTAGCAGAATGTGGCCCCCTAATTATTAACAACTTAGGAATCATCACGTTTGACTTTGGAAGATGTTCCTGGTTTAGTAGTTGACATGTTGAAAATTGGTTTTAGATTATAGTTAAAAATACAGTAGTGGGGAAAGATGAAAACAGATTCAAGTAGAGCTAGAAGCCTACCTGATTTCCTCTTCCTACCTCCCCCACTTCCTCCACTTCCTGCACTATTTCCTCATCTCCAGAAAGGAGTAAGAGTAGGAGGTTAAAGTACAATCTTCCTAGGGACTCTCCTAGCACTACAGTTCTGCAATTTATCAGGGATTATACATCCATGATAAAACTTTGGGCCATGTATTCATTCAACAACCTTTCTGTGCCAGCTAGGTGCTATTGTGCTAACCCACAAAAGCTATAATATGAAATATGTATGCTAACTAGCTAGTAGGCACTTTTTAAAATACTGTCAAAAGCTATACAAATCAATGGCTAGAATGACTTTCCTGAACAGGTCTGTGGTGAATGATTTATTTAATTATGCCAACATTCAATATCTCATGCTAAAGACTCGGCATTTTCTAGCTGTCAGAAAGGATCAGGAAAAGAATATGCACTCAATAACAATGAAGAATACTGTGGGATTTTCATTGCGGACACTAAGTCCCTAAAGGGTATATGCATTGTTAAATTTCCATGTGGGCAAAGGTAGAGCATGAAGGCATTTTTCATACCAAGTTTGGGTTAGTTAATAGTTAAGAAAGTAGACTTGGAGCCCAAGTTGTCTGGGTTCAAAGTCAGTCTCTGCTAAGAACTGGTTAAATGACCTTGAGCAAGTCATTAACTCTGTCTTAGTTCCTGCCTCTGTAAAAATGGGACTGGAAGAATAATGGGTTGTATAGGGTATATGGATTAAATGAGTTCCCACACATCAAAATATGCAGAGCATAAACAAGACAGCCTCATATATAGTAACAGTCAATAACAACCACAATGTTTTCTCACATACACCAGAAAATCCCCTGACACTGTGAAGCAATCAACAATGGTAAGGTCTTGGATCTGGCAGTCCAGAATATTTCTTAAGTAGATTGTATCTTCATGAAGAAAGAAAGAAAAAAAAACTATTTACAGGTATTCCTGACATATAGTAAGGGTTCAGTAAGTGTTGGCTATGATTTTACGGAACTTCTCGGTTTCCTGCAACACTGGTGGTCTTATTTTAGGAGCAATTTTTGATGGAGTCATGGGACCCAAGGCTCTGCACATCGTAGGCAGATGTTCTGCCATTGAGCCACATCCACAGGCTGTAACAGCTTTGTTATAACCCGGAGATGGTGCTACTTCTCCCTACTCTATGTATATATTTTTGTGCACTTGTGTGTACATGCATGTGCACATGGGCCAGTGGACATGATGTGTTTTAGAGGAAAAGCAAATAACTCACTCAGTACATTATCTCAGCAGAAAGTTCAGTTATAGGAAGCCAAATTCAGATATGTAAGCAGGGCACAATTCAAATTCCCTTTATAAACATTTATTGCCATTTCTAGGCAAGAAACATTTCCCTTAAACAGATTCTTTGGCTAAGCCTGGAAGGCTTGCATTTTAAAAGCAAAGGAAGACTGAAAAACTAACCCTTACTATATGATACCAGTTACAGTTACCTCCTTAGAAATGTATGTCATGTTTTAAACTTGAGTAGGTTGATGTTCTCCAAACATCACAAGGCCTTGTATTTCTTGAGTGCTTTATTTTAGGCTATTCACAATGAGTGAGAAAAAACTGAACTTTCTTGTAGGCATTTTCTCGTTGTTTTTTTTTTTTTTCATTGACGCTGTTTTGATTTGAAAGCAGCCTTGCTTCTGTCTTTTTCAAACACTATAGGATTCTATTTTCAAGTCCTCCCTCTCTCTCCTTCTCCCTCTCCCACTCCTGCTCCCGCTCCCTCCTTCTCCCAGGGGAAACACTTCAATTGCTTTTATTGATGGAGAGAGAAAAAAAAATCTAAACACTAGGCAACCAGACTAATGAGAGACAGGCTGACGTGACAACTAACAAAGAACAAAACCAATTACCTCTGCTCACACAGGTGTAGAGGTCTAAAGGGAAACAGTGGAGATCCGTAGCAGGTGCTCTCGGTGTCTCTGCCCCTATCCCTTTGACCTACCAAGAGGTCACCTGTAGGTCAGTGAGCAATCCGTCCTGCACCTCCAGCCTCTTGCCTCAAGCTCTGCAACCTTTGAATCTTTCTCTAGGTTGCAGGGGCATGCTCAGCATCCCACCCCCCCAGCCCATAACCCTCAACCGAGGATGGAGATTTGGTGAAAGGCTCCCCTAGATTTCCCTCCCTTGGTGAGATGTGCTCTGCACACTCCCTCAGAGGGTATCCAGCAGCACTGAGCCCTGCCTATTGCCCGCAGAAATTGCTGTTATTTTCTACCCACTGTCTCACCTCCTCCCTTTTACTGGCTTTTCAAAGAAAAACCTCTTACATCCAAATTAGCCTTTCAGATTCTGCTATTTGGAAGGACCTCAAATAAGATAAACACCTCAAAAATATTTCCTGAATTTTAGTCATTATCTCTGCCTCTTCCTCATTCTCTATTGATGTCAGAAAACAGAAGGAAAAGATGTACGGCTATGATGAAAACCTTCAGTTGAGCATGTTTTATGCCATACCTTAATTTGACACGTACGGTCTTTTTTAGGTTCTTGGTGACAAGGTTTCTTCAGCTGCTAGCTTTCATTAGATAATTCAACAACCACAAGATTTTTTGAGGGAGAGACACAATTTTTCTATGGAGCCTAGGCTTGTCTTGAACCCATGATCCTCTTGCCTTTTCCTAAATGGTGCTAGTGCAGGATTATAAACATGCATGAGCTAGCTGTGTTTTGTTGTCCTGTTCTGCTTTGTGATGGGTGTTCACTCTGCAGCCCAGCTTGACTTTGAACTCACAATCGTATTGTCTCAGCCTCGAAAATGCTGGGGTTGCAGGCATGTGCTATCACTCCCACTCTCCCAAACACTTATTGAGCACCTAGGCACCAGGTACTATTCTAGGGGGTGGAATTGTGTCGGTGAGCAAAGCAGACAAACCCCATGCCCTTGTGCTCATGACAGTCTAGTGGGAGCAGGCAGACAACAAACAACAAGTGTAATGAATATGTAAGTAGCTAGTGTGTCTGAAGTTGCTAAGTGCTGTGGACTGAGAAAACCCAGCTGAGCCGGAGAGCTTCATGGTGGGTGATGTGGGGAGCCAGCTGCCATTTTAGTTAGAGTTGTCTCTAGCCTTTTTGTAGAGGGCAGAGTGTGGATGCACTGTTCCTGCCAGAGAGCTCTACACACCCCCCTACATTGCCCCAGTCGGTCTCCAGGGAGAAGCCATTGCTATTAATAGTCGCTGGGCAGGAAAGAAATGTCTGTCTTCTTTCCAGACAGAATTCTTTGTTCACATTGACTTCTTTACTCGTGACTGGAGCTTGGCTCACAGTGGACTTTGAGAAGTAAATGTTCAATGAACGAGGCACGCACGGCAGGACTACCGCTCTGTTAGAGATTCAGTTGAACTTTAATGGGCAACCTTGTAGCCAGGACCACTGGAGTGGGGAAAGCAGTGAGGAAATTGGAAGGCATGCCTAGTTCGAATTCCCCTGTAATTAAAAATGAGGCTAATCATTAGTTTCAAGGGCATAAGAAATTTGAGTTTCACCTTCTCTTGCCCGTTGGGGCCATACAGATGTGATACTGGAACAAAGGGCTGGTCCCTAGGGTGCAACAGTGGATGAAGTTACCAGGGAGATAGGAAGCAAGGTACAGTTTTGATATTTAGACCCAGGCAGCATCTTCAGAGTATTTGAGGACACAGTTCAGGTTATCCTTGACAATGCTATTCCAGGTACTGTTTCTGAGACAGAAGGAAAGCATAGAAAGAGATCTGGGTCTAGTTAACTGTTGGTGAGGAAGGTAGGGGACTGATTATTGGAGAAGTAATTAAAGTCTGGCTTTAATTCCTAAAGGGTCCACAAGAGTTTTAGAGACAGAAAGAAAGACTCAGGGTGGGAGAGAGGGTCTTAAAGAGGCAATTGAAAAAATGGGGAGCTGCTTTGGAATGTTTTCTGGACACTGGGACCACCAACCATGAAATGAACTGTATAAAGATATATACAACTCAAATATACAAATGAATGTTACTGGAATTGGTGAATAATTCTAACATGTTGAAATGAGAGGCCCGTACATGGTTTATCCTTTGCTCTGTGCTTTCTGTGGAATTGTTTAGGGAAACACAGGCTGATTCAGGCCTTGGGGATTGATAGATTAATTAGGAAGTTGGGATTTCTGCCTTCTAGGATTTCCTCTCATTTTCCCCTTGTGACTGATAAAGGCTGGACCCCCTGTGAATGCTGGGAATGAAACACTTTGTCAGGACAACAAGCAAATACATTTGACAGCTGCTTGATGTGGGACAGTCATTAAATTTTCAAGAATGTGGGCCTTCTATTCTTTAGTGGCATTAATCTCCCTTCCAAAAACCGACAAGGAAAGATTCCAGAACTACAGAGTAAGGAAGCTGCATTTTTTTTCACTGCTGGAAGTTGTCAAGGCCCCCGCCTTCATACTCCTTTTCTTGATGTGGCCACCGAGCTGGCTCAGGGAGGCCAGCACGTGTTAAGGTCAATAATTCAGTTGCTCTTTCAGGAGCTGTATTAAGACAATTGTTTTTAAACAACAAGCTTTCATTTCTCATCCCCTTTCAGGCTAGGAAGTCCAAATCAAGATGGCAGCAGATCCAGTGTGTGGTGCGGTCTCACTTTAGGGCTTGTGGATGCTGGGCTCCTCCTGGTAGAGAGCAGGGAGGATCTAATAGGCTCTAATTTCACTCACTTCCCACCTTTGCCTCCTCCTTTTCTTCCACTGCTTGCTCTTTAAGTCACTCACTACTTGAACCTACCATGAGGGGAATGAGTTAAAGAAATGAAACTATGCTCTGGGCATGATGGCACACACCTTTAATCCCAGCACTCAGGAGACAGAGGCAGGCAGATCTCTGTGAGTTCGAGGCCAGCCTGGTCTATGTAGTGAGTTTCAGGACACTCAAGATTATGTAGAGAAATCCTGTCTTAAAAAAAAAAGGAAACTCACATCACATCTGCCATTTCTTTGGCTGCTTGGGGCTGTTTCCAGGAGAACTATTTGGGACAAAGGGAAGTGGAGATGCTAGCTAAAAGGAGATTTCACAAAAGTCTGGACCTGTCCTTGTGTCTTATCTGTTAGGAGAGAGAAAACAATTGATACATTTCTATTTTGAGGAAAGCCAAAAAGCTATAGGGAATGAAAACAGAACAGTGTGGTCATGTTCACTCTGGACTCTATCAAGGCTGGTGGACTGTCCAGCTGAGGGGTCGGGGAAAGGCTGATAGGAACGGGTCTTCTAGTGACTTGAAGAAGGGAGAGGCCTTTGACCATTTTCTGGTGTGCCAGGGCTGTTCCGGCGTGAATGACAACATATTCTTAGGCTCTACACAGAGGGCTACTGGGAACATTGTCCATTTTGCCTCGCAAGTCCAGATGGCTAAGTGTTCAGAGGCAAATCATGCCTCTGCAGTTTTTTTGTGTGACCCAGGTCAAGTCACTTAGTTTCCATGTGCTTCAGTTTCTTTCTTAGTAAATGAAGATAATAAACCCAGGGTCATAAAAGTGTGTGCCTGTGGGGAGGAGTGTGTGCCTGTACAAGGAAGGCTGTGTATGTGATAGCTGCCAGGTTAGGAGAGACTATATAGCCAACCATGACTTGATCAAGAGCCTACGGATTTGGGGCCCGTAATTGGCTCTCATTGGTATCACATGGCAATGCACTTATTGAGTAAGACCTGATTGTGCTAGGAAGAATCGCTTGAAAGGAAGGTGCTTGAAGAATATTTCACCAGGATGTTTCCACATGCCATTTCAAGTGCCATCTGGTGGTATTGTGTTCTCCAAAATATTGTGTACCTTAATAAATTTATCTGGGGTCAGAGAACAGACAGCCACTAGATACAAAGGCTAGAAAATGGTGGCACTCACACCTTTAATCCTAGCATTCCAGAGATAGAAATCTCTCTGGATCTCTGTGAGTTCAAGGCCACATTGGAAACAGCCAAGCATGGTGACATGCCTTTAATCCCAGAAAGCCAGCCTTTAATCCCAGGGAGTGGTGGTAGAAAGTAGAAAGATATATAAGGCGTGAGGACCAGAAACTAGAAGCATTTTGGCCTGGTTAAGCATTCAGGCTTTTAAGCAGCAGTTCAGCTGAGAGCCATTGGGATGAGGACACAGAAGCTTCCAGTCTGAGGAAACAGGACCAGCTGAGGAATTGGCAAGGTGAGATAGCTGTGGTTTGTTCTGTCTCTCTGATCAACCAGCATTGACCCCAATACCTGGCTCCGGGTTTGATTTTATTAATAAGAACTTTTAAGATTCATGCTACAGCCATCTTTCAATGATATCTCTTAAAGAAGCCATTAATCAGTAATAGACAACAAATATTTATTGGGTACCTTACTACACAATTCTAGGCTCTAGAGACAAGAGCAAGATTCAAATCAGATAAAATCCCTGGCTTCATAGATCTTATATTCTAGGAAGCAAGACAGCCGATGAGCGGTGGTGATAACTGCTATGGAAAAGAAGTCAATAGGTAATGCCTCCGAATCTATCTGTCCATTTATTTGACAGTTACTGATGGAGCTTGTGATGATGTAAAGAGCTTTCTGACCTCCAGATGTTTATACAAATCAATTCTTTCCACTTCCTGCCCAAACAAGGTGCCTTGTGCGCAAGGAATGATATGAGCTAGTTCATTTTGTGTTCCAAATCATACTGTACTGCCATGTCTGTTGGGGAGGGCCCCCATACCAACTATTTTTAGCAAGGACTTACAGAGATGAATTTTATGGTAGCTGATCTGATGTTTAGGGGAAGAATTTCTAGCAAATAAAGGACTCCTAAAGGAAATGAGGGACCCATGGTCCTCACATTACCCCACTTTGTCCCACCTTATTTCATTTCAAGCCACAAATCATTGTAGAATTTTCCTGAAGACTTTCTTTTGTTGGATTTGATTGAGGTTAATAGATCTCTAATGATGATTTTCTGCTATGTAATGAACTATAAATTGAATCATAATGAGTTTTCAGAACAATATTTATATAAAACTATTTAGGTGCTGGGTGTGGTAGTACATGCCTTTAATCTTAGCATTCTATGTATGTATGTGGTAACAAGAGGTCCCCATGCATGTGCATTCTCTCTCTCTCTCTCTCTCTCTCTCTCTCTCTCTCTCTCTCTCTCTCTCCCTCCCCCAACTCCTTCTCTCCCTCTCCCTTCCTTCCAACTCCCCCAACCCCTCCCCTCTCTGTCTCTCCACCCCCACCAACCCTGCGGGTTGGAAGTTAACATTGCAGGAAAACCTGATAAAACAGATAAGTTTGTCACTGAGACAGGCAGCACTGTGTCTCTGGAAGGGGGCAGGAAGCTTCCTTTGGGGGGTCTGATGGGCACTGAGGAGGGGTGGAGCTGCTGACTTTTCTAGATTCTCTGATTGGAAAAATGAGGGACTCAAAGGAAGTCTATCCTTCCTGAGTAATTGCATCCTGACACCCTTGAACTTCCTCTGGGTTTCGACTTTCACCCCTCAGAGGCTCTGAGGAGGCAAGACAAAGGCTAGGCCATTCATCCCCTGGGGGAGGAGGAAGTAAATGTGCTGTGTGGGGCAGCTGCCCCAGCCCACAGACAGCTAGCTCTGCTCAGGGCCTGGGACTCTGGCTTCCTGGCCAGAGAAGCCAGGTATCTTGTTTCTCCTTTTCCTCTTGCCAGATGCTCCTGTGGGTCCCCCACTGGTCTTGGTTCCCCATCAGTTTCTAAGAGGCAGCTGCCACACAGTGTTCTGATTAGCAAAGGAGGTGGTACCAGGCACAAATGTTAGGTTTGGCAGTCATTCGTGAATTTTATTCACCCACTCTGTCCCTGTAAGATGAACAAATTTTTTTAGACTAGAGGCCACTAGTGGGGAATTGGAGACGTAGATTCATCAAGAATCAGAAAAAATAACATTGGGAATACTGAGGGAAGGCTTAACCTGTGCTTCATTCGGAGGGTGGGGTTTTCATATACTTCCCACAAACAAGTCCCAGGCCTGAGGTCCTTGGGAGACTTCCTGATGAAGCTTGGTTGCCTTGGCTTGAAGGTTTAAAGATGGGAAGATATACCTAAAAAATAATCTTGCATATTATCTGCAAATTTACTATTTATTTTGAATTTGGTATCAACTAGGCTTATTTGATAGCGTGTCTGTGATCTTTGTAACTATAAAAGTAGTACATTTATTTACTTGTAACAAGATATAATTAAGATCACCAATCACTTACGCAGCTCTCACTTCCCTGAGATGGTTCTAGAGGGCAGGAACTTGTAGGTTCATTTTCTAAGTAGATGAGGGAGGCGACAATGGGGTGCTCCTGGGTCAGGAAGTGTGAGCATATGGCTCCATTTTATTTCTTTTTCTTTTATTTTTTTGTTTTTTCGAGACAGGGTTTCTCTGTGTAGTTTTGGTGCCTGTCCTGGAACTGACTCTGTAGACCAGGCTGGCCTTGAACTCACAGAGATCTGCCTGGCTCTGCCTTCTGAGCGCTGGGATTAAAGGCATGCACCACTGACACCTGGTTTATCTCTCCATTTTATGCCACAGACTCCCTTTTCTGAAGGCACTTCGTAAGAGCCATATAAGAGCTCAGCGGTGGTGGTGCACACCTTTAATCCCAGTACTCGGGAGGCAGAGCCAGGAAGATCTCTGTGAGTCTGCAGAGCGAGATCCAGGACAGGCACAAAAGCTATACAGAGAAACCCTATCTAGAAAGACCACACACACACACAAAGAATGTCTATAAAGAGCACCAGAAGATAAACCACTGGCCTCATGATACTTAGAAGTCAAAAGAACCTGAAACACACATCCAAGAAGTGATTAGCCATCTATAGAGAAAGGATAAAATAAACAAATCCATCAACAGTATTCAATAATAAGATACCAGTGAAAGATGCACCTGGAGCTTACACTAAGTCAACAATATGATAGGACACTCAGTCAGGTGCTTTTTCAGATTCTGCAGTGTAGCCACAAGCCACCCCCCCCCCCCACACACACACCCTGAACCATCTCTGAGTGAGCAAAAACTGATATTTAGGGGTCTTGGTTGACAGTGATGCTAAATGCTGTCAGAAATCGGTGCCATTTTTAACCTGGGCCTACCAGGCCTCTTCAATGCTGCCTGCCTGTTCACAAGGCCTTGGGAAGGTGAATTGACCTGCCCTACGTCAAGGACTTCTGGTGGAAATCCCAGTGGGAAGTATGATGCCCCTGTTATGTGGCCAGGACACTAGGGTACCCCTGAAAGCCTGTCTTAGCTATATGGTAGGCTTTATGCCGCCTTCCTCTGTCTGCCTTCTGAGTCCTGTGGAGCTGGCAGGAAGGAAAGGTATCAAAAGGGTCTCTCTTTGGCTGGCTATGTGGCTCAGTTGGTAGAATGCTCGCCTAGCATGCCTGAAACCCTGGGTTCAGTCCCCAGCACTGCATAAACACCACTGTAGTACACACCAGCAATTCCAGGAACTGGGAGGTAGAGGCAGGAGAATCGGAAGTTCAAGATTATTGGCTATATAGTAAGTTCAAGACCATGGGATACACGAGATGCTAAATAAATAACTAAATAAATAGTTCTTTTCCCAGATAATCTGCCTGTAGTCACCTCCTAGGTCGCTAGTAGTTTCTGGGTGCAGACAAGGGGCCTCAACACTGTATTTTTCAATATCCTGAATATTACTGATTTCATAAGTTGAGGTTTCTAGAAGATACAAGTATATTGACACATATTAACTTATTTATTGTTATGTGAAGCAACTAGCTTAGAGGTTGGAGGTATAGCTCAATGGCAGAGCATGCATCTAGCATGTGCAAGGTCCTGCGTTCAACTTCCAACCCCACGACCATATGAAATTTCCAGCCCTGTAAACATATGTGTTTAAGAATATAGTTGTCCATATAGATGTCTACATAGATATTTAAGAATATAGTTGTTCAATAAAGATGACGTGGCCCTCATATGCTTCTTCAGCTTTAAAACAGGGGGAGGTGTCTAATTAATCGGACTTGAAAGAAAATGAACAGTGCCCTCGGTTCATCGTTGAACTGCGTATTCTAAACCCACATCATGAGTCACCCCACATCATGTGTCACCCTGCCCAGCACAGTGCATCCAGGGAGAGTTGCTGCCCTACAGATAGGGCCAGGACTGCCAAGGACGCAGTCCAGCAAAGATCAGTTCTCTGTGCACACACTAGAAGGTGCTAGAAGCAAGTTCTGTACTCAGGGCCTTTCAGGCTGAAGCCAAGGGTCCACTAAACCTGCTTGGGAACTGATTTGTTAATTATTCGTTTCCTTTTGTGACATTTTTCAAGATAAACTTCCTTGAGCTTGTCTCCTAGAAAAACCTTTTAAAATGCTAATTGCGCGATTGTGCGAATAATGTAAAAATGAATCCTGTGGTGTGCTCAGCACTTGACTAATTAACAAGCGGTAAATGAATCCTTGCCTAGCGAGTTCTGTACCAGGCTGTGGGAATAGCTGGCAGAATGCTTCCTGGAGCCGCAGATGGAAAAGTTTGGTTTTAAATAAAATAAATAGGTACCTTGCCTATAGGACGTGATCAATGAGAATTAAGAAGTATTTGGTCAGAGCACTAGCTCACATCAAAATTGCAGACTTTTAGTGGACTCAGTTAAGCAGACATTGTTTGGAATTGTGAGTGACCCCATGACAGACCTGAGGATACAGGAATACAAAGATAAATTCATACTAAAGGGTATTTTTGAAGATTTATTTATTTTTATTTTATGTGGATGAATGGTTTACCTGCATGCATGTTTGTGCACCATGTGCATGCAGGCAGCAGCAGAGGTCAAAAGAAGGTGTCAGATCTTTTGGAACTGGAGTCACTGGCACCTGTGAGCCACCATGTGGGTACTAGGAATGAAACTCTGGTCCTCTTCAAGAGCAACAAGTGTTCTTAACGGCTAGAGCCATCTCTCCCGCCCAGGGGATAGTGTTGAAAGTTAATAATGTCACAGAAGTCCATGACAGGTAATCAAAGTCAACAGTGGAGTTCCTTTTGACTACAAGGGCAGATGTCCTAGTCATGGTAGCTTAAATGGTAAATATAGCTAATTGTCTTACGGAATACCATGCCTGAAGGTAGAGAGTTCTAAGATCTATTCTTCCTGTTCTTTTATGTTGTCATTCTTACCATGTTGGCTTTTTGTCCTTAGGCTTCTTGCCACATAATTGCAATACAGCTGCCTTGCTCCAGGCATCATGTTCTCAGATGGCAGAACTTAAAACAGTGAGCAAGGCAGGGACTGGGGGCAGTATGGTAGACGACCACAACCTCTCAGACATCATTCACCAAAATAAGTCACACATAGATGCCAAGAGTGACTGTCATGCCTGGAAATCCAATCTATCTGGGCTACTGTTTTTCCATCATCAACACCACTATAGAAAGGACTTTATTAAAAAATGTGTTATACAGTTAGATATCCCTGCCATATAGTATGCATAATACAGGTGCATTCAGAAGATGGAGATTGTACATTAATTAGTTCTAGAAAAATGATGGAACCTGATCTTTTAGCTACATCACTAAGTGGACAGGGGAGAAAATGCAAACAGGAAACCTAATATATCAGATTATCATGTTCTCTGTTTTCTTAGCCTTCCTCATCTTTTGGGTCAAGTCTCTGTATGTAGGGAATTGTTTAACTCTTCGGGGTTTCAAGGTTAACATAGTGTTAGAATGTGCTACATATCCTACCGATGGGGAAGAATAATCATTAGTACCACCCAGCTGTGATTCCTCAGAGCTACAACAATCCCTCAGACAATATATGCCCATTGGTGCAATGTTGGCACAGATGTTATGAAAGTAACCAACCATTTCCTGGTTGTATACTAGGGCTGCTCCATGAGATGAAACCCATACTTTTCGTTGTTAATGTCATGGGCTCTAAGGGAGAATCTACTACTATTACTCTGTTATGTGGACATAGTATTAAAATGACTCCTAATGACTTAGCGCTATACCCATAGTTCAGTGCATCTCTCAGCTTTTATCAGAGAAGCTTCTCATTTCAGTAGGCCGAAATTAACAGAGACCCTTCTGATGTTCAATGTGCAGAGATTAAGAGACTAGGAAATACTCAGCCCTAAATGGGACATCTAAATCACATCTCCCTCTCCCCCAAGGTTCAGGAATCTTCTCAGAAGAGGAGGTGAAAAGATTGTGAGAGCCAGAGGTGATGGATGACTTCAAGGAAACTGTTTTCCAGTCACAACAGAGAAATGGGCTTGTGTGCACACATATGTGTATCAAATAGACAAAATGATGTTTTTAAATTAATGATTCTTAACATGGGTATGCAGAAACTGGGACTCTCACAGGCTGTTAATGAGAATATAAACTGATACAATGTTCATTGGGAACAGTGTGACAAAGTCTTCTTTAAAAATATTAAAACCTTTTAATTCAGTAACTCAAAATCCAAGAATGTATGCTAGATAGGTAATGGCTGATGCTTTTATAGAATATAATTAGTATAAAGTTGTTTATCTTGATGCCATTTGGATAAAAAACTATTGGAATCAGCATAAATGGCCAGTAATAGACAATTTATTAAGTGAATTGGAGTCCATGCATTTTAATATGAAAAATGTTTGGAATATGTTCAATAATGTGGAAGAAATGGTTGTGGTATGACATTGTATAGTCTATAAAGCAATATGCACGGCATAGGTCTAGTTTTGTACAAAAATAAATATCATACTGAGAAAAGAGTCTGGGAAGTAAAATACCAAAATGTGACAGTTATTATCTCTGGGTACTAGAAAAACAGCTTTTATTTTCTTCTGTGCTGCTCTGAATTCTCCCAACTGTCTTGTGCTGCACATGTAATGACATGGAAAATGCTTATAAAATTAAGAGATAATATCAGGTGAGAAAAATTACCCAAACAGAATACAAATTGGCTTCAACTGTGTAAGAATACACATGCATCCCAAGAGGAACAAAAAGAGGCTGAAAGGAATTATTTCCAAATCTTTTTTTTATAAAACATTCTTTCTGCAGGACTTGGGATGGAACTCAGCATATTATGCATGCCAGGCAAGTGCTCTACCACTGAGCCAATTCTTCAGCTCCTCCAAATCTTGTCAGTAATTTTCTCTGGATGGTGACATGATAGATTACTGTCATTTTCTTCTTTATACTACTGTGTAGTTTTCAACTTTGCTAGGACTAGCTTATATTATTTTGATGAGCACAAAAAGAAAATGACCATCAACTAAAACCCATAGAAAGAAATTTTCTTGAATATGTGGCACATGTGATCCCTGGCTCTCATAGACATCAACAAAACATTAAGCCTGAGGACCTTAGCTTCTTGTGCCAGAGCTGGGCAATCATTTGACCTGTGTGGCTATTGATACTCAGAGTTATCCCTTGCCTCCCCCAAACAGCAAGTCACACATTGTGAAAGGTAGATGGACACACACACAGTCTGGTTACTGTTAATGGGGCAGGGCAAATGACTGAATGTCACCAGTGTAGATAAAACACAATGGAACCTGTGCTCCGGGTTGCAGGAGGGCAGACTCTCTTTTGTAAACTGCTGATCCAATGCTCCTCTGGTTGGATGCATGGAGCTCTCTGGTGGCCAAGAGGTGTCAACGCAGTAATTTCTGCACTTCCCAAACCAAATCCAAGATCCAGAAGCCAAACTAGCACATTCAAAGGCCACTACCTACTTGTAGATTAAATTTCAAGCCCTCATAACTGGTAGGTAAACATCTATCTCCATTATCCTTACAAGTATTTTGTATGAAGACAGAATCCTTCTTCCTACCCTTTAAATTACACCTGACTCTGCTTAGTTTTGTAATAATGCTGTAATAAATTGCTTGGCATGAGCCAACTAACATGTGGCTCCCAATCACACATCTGCCCCATGAGTCCAAAGTGGGTGGAAGATGTCTTCAGTTATATGCCCAGCGAATTGTTATAGTGTCACAGGATTAAAAACAAAAAGCAAAAAATCAAAAACCCTAGTAACAAGGAGACTGAGATCCATGGAAGCAAAACAGATTGCTGAAAGAAATGATCATTTGCTGAACCAACGGTGAAATACATTCCAGTCTTCAGAACTTAGGACATCAGGCCCCTCCATTTCCTCTCCATTTCCCTCAGGCCGTTTCTTTCGGGGATAGATGAAACCAAGTCAGAACCAAGTTTCAGACCTTTCAGACTTGGCCCTGGGTAATCTCCTATGTTTGTATCATACTGTGACTTTAGCACATCTAATGGGGTGGTCAGCTAGTATGTGTTGGGGGACCCATGTACCACGTATTTGTAATAGTATGTAGCCACACAACTAGCTACACAGTGATCTCTAACTTTTCTTTTAGATATGGTCCATACTCTCAACCAGATTGTAAATTCCTTGAAGATAATCTTGCATGACTTTTGAGGTTCAATATAATGTTACTTAGAGGTGTTGCAACCATAGGTCCAATTCAAATTAATTTTTTTATCATCCATAAAGGCAAATAATATTTGCATTGCTTGGGGTCTTAGACTCAGAGCTTTGCTTATAGAATATTGTTCTACTTTTAACTTTTGGAGCACTGGCATTTAAAGAGGCCTGATGATTAGTGGAAACTTACCCTGTGGATACTCTAGAGTGTCCCATTTAGAGGTAATTAAGGGGAAGAAAAGAACTAAATTGCACTCCTAGCATTAAAGCCAGTGGTTTAGTTATATTTATTTTTGTTGGAACCAATGTACTTAGAAATCTATTCCCTCTGCCATGTCTCACCAGTCACAAAGGTAGTATGTGGCACCAGACAACTTTGGTAAATGTGGTTCTGAGGATAAGCCCTGAAATGCTCTCTAAAGCCAATTTGAATATTCTATCAAATTTATACATGTTGATAACAATGTTTTAAAATTCTTTCTTAGATTTATTTTTTATTTTCTGTATAAGAGTGTTTTGCCTGAACATATGTATGTGTACCATATGTATACCAGGTGTCTAAGGAGGCCAGAAGAGGATATAGGATGCCCTGGAACTGTAGTTACAGATGGTTGTCAGCCACCTTATGGATGCTAGGAACCAAACTTGAGTCTTCTGCAGAAGCATCTAGTGCTCTTAACTGCTGACATATCCTTGCAGCCCTGATAGTGAGCTTTTTTTTTTTTTTTTTTTTTTTTTTTTTTTTTTTTTTTGGTTTTTCGAGACAGGGTTTCTCTGTGTAGCTTTGCGCCTTTCCTGGGACTCCCTTGGTAGTCCAGGCTGGCCTTGAACTCACAGAGATCCACCTGGCTCTGCCTCCCGAGTGCTGGGATTAAAGGCGTGCGCCACCACCGCCCGGCAATAGTGAGCTTTTAATAAGAAAAAATATGCAAGAAATAATTTAAAATGGCCCTTAGAAAGTACAATAGTCACATAAGAAGGACATTAAAATTAAGTGACTTCTTTATCTTTTGCTTTCTTGTATTTCAGGGCTGAAATTACAAGTGTATATCATCACACCCAACTAATTGTCTTTTAAAAATGATTTATATTATTATTTATTCATGCATGTTATATGTATATGTGTGCACATGCATGTATACCTGGATGTCAAGAAGGCAGGGAGAGAGTTAGATCCCTTGAAACTGCAGTTACAGGCAGTTTTGAGTCACCTGATGTGTAGTGAAGCAAACTGTGGTCCTCTGCAAGAGCAGCAAGCATTCTTAAGTGCTGAGCCATCTCTCCAGGCCCCTAAATGATTTCTTAATATAGAACTGAGTCCCTGGCTCCCTGCTTTCTTCTGTATGTAGGTGCCCCCAGATTCCCAGTGGAAGATACATGCAGCTTCCATTAGCAGTGAGCTGTAAGCCTCTTACATGGAGACTGTCTAATTTGCTTCTGTATGTACAACCCATGGTTCACAAAAGAGACTAGAGTCTTGTTTTAGATGGATTCATGGTTGGACACACGGATGGAGGGAGGAAATAGTCTAAGGGAGAATTCATGTGTGTCTCTGTATGCTAAATAGCTTTCTTTTTTCAGTTTCTATTTATATACTTATCTAGTTTTATTAGAAAAACCCACTAAAAAGAGTTGACTGTTTGTCAGTTAATGTACCACTGAGAACCTGTTGTGTACCAGGTAGGGTAACAATGGCAGCAAGTTTTCGTGCCGTTTAATCCTCACAACACCTCTATGAGGTAGGCCTTATTTACCCATACCACTACACAGATGAAGACATCTGAGCTTAGACAGATGGAAGAACTAGCCCATGTTCAGACTTTCTGTGAGTCTGCACTTTGTCTTGTGAACCAGGCAATGTGGAAACGCCCACAGCAAAAATGCTCACTCCAGTGTAGAAATGAGGAAATGGCTTACTACCTCAAAGACATTTCTAAGAGACAGATGGTTACTAGAAAGAAAAGAACCCAGTGGAATAAAAGGGAGTTTGCTAGATGTTACAAAGGAGGGTGACAAGTTAAAGGAAGCCATGAAGCAATGAAGGGAGGAGGGAGATGCCTGGTGGTCTTGCACTCCTAAACTTTCTGTCTAGGTGGAGTTTAGGCTGAAGAAAAATGACAAGGCGATTATCTAGCTGGCTGTGAGTAGTAAGGGGGTGGAAACTAGACATTCCTAAGGTGGGTTACTCTGTTTCTATCCTGGCTGGAGCACCTCCAGGATCAGGTTGCTCTATCTGCCCATAGGAGCAATCTCTATCAGCAATGTCTCAGGCACCTTGGAGGCAGTGGAGGAAAACCGTAAATGGATTTTTCTTTTTGGGCCACTAGCTCACAAAAAACGACACAGAGAGTTGTTAATTATGAAAGCTCAGCCTTAGCTTAGGCTTGTTCATAATTAACTCTTATAGCTTAAATTAATCCATATTTTTAATCTATGTTCTTCTACACATTTGTTACCTTATCTCCATTATGCCCATCCTGGTTATTCTGGCTGACTGGCAACTCCGCCTTTCTTCATCCCAGCTTCCTTTCTGTCCAGAAATCCTGCCTACTTATTGGCCACTCAGCTTTTAATTATATCAATTAGAGTGATACATCTTCACAGTGTCCACAAAGATTATTTCACATTTCCCCCTTTTGTCTAAATAAAAAGGAAAGGTTTTAACTCTAATATAGTAAAACTATATACAGCAAGAACAATTATCAGGTGAGAATTACATTTACAATGTCCAGTCCAGTCCATTTGCATTTGGCAAATTTCAAGAAAATATTCTATTATCTACCCTTTCTTAGTCCAAAGTTTTGTACATAATTTACTTTCTATTATGACTAAGGAAAACTGTAACTATCTAGTCTTCAATGCTATCAGAGATCTGAGAAGGATATAATATTACCTGAATAAACAGAAAGTGCAGAGCAAGCAACTTCCAAGACTATGAAATAACATAGACATCTGGTTGTCTAGACAGTCACCCCAGGGTTCCTCTGGAATGCTGAGGTATTTATCTTCAGCCTATGCACCTCAAATATATGACACACTTTTCTGTGAAGCAGGAAATTTTTGAAGGACTGCCCCACCCTGTTTCAGAAAAGTTTGGCAGTCCATTTTTTGTGTTCTGCTTATCTAGTTTGGACAGCATACTGGAAGCAGCCGAGGCAAGGGGTTTCTTGCCTAAATGGCTAGTTTTTGCCACAAAGAAAGCAAATATCATATAGAGGTTCTTTGATGCACATTATCCTTTTTTTGAAGTAGATTGGTGCTGCCAGGAGCAGAAGGTCTAACTGTCATGAAAAGCCTTGTGTTATTATAACATTTTAAATGCTATATTCTGTAGGTCTTTGAAGTGTTTGAAGATCAACTGTCTATCTAAAATATATCTTTATATGACCTTGAAAACATACATAACATGACTATACATTTGATTGTTATATATGACTATTAACCTGTATTTCTTTATTATTTTAAATAGCTTTCAAGGACTAAAACTTTACATTACATTTTTAAACAAACAGCATAAGTACAATATCTTAAACAAGAACAGAAAATATATATAGTATAGCAAAAATAACCTTAAATTTGTATCAATATACAAAAATCCCATATTTTTAAATCTTTGTTCTTCTACACGCTCATTACCTCATCTCCATTATGCCCATCCTGGTTATTCTGTGTCTGATTGGCGACCCCGTCTTTCTTCTTTCCAGCTTCCTCTCTGCCCAGAAATCCTGCCTAGCTATTGGCCATTTACCTTTTTATTAAACAAGTCAGAGTGACACGTCTTCACAGTGTACACAAAGATTATTCTACAATAGAGAACAAAGTCAAACCTGTACCACCTGCTTGTTCAGGGTCCAGAAAAGGAAGCAAAGCAGGAGCACAACTAGAGACATGGATTTTTTTTTGTATGCTTCATTGACAGCAAGCTCTCAGGAGAATGGGACAAAAGGGAAGCAGGCTGGGGCAAGGAGAAAGACCTAAGCAAGTTTGTAGTCTTAGCTAGAAACTAGTTTGGACATAATCTCATTGGAGCAGGAATTGCATCCCAGAGGCAGTTCCACATTGAAACAAGGGGACTAGCCTTTTCTGGTAGTCATTAGCTATGGGCTGCCCTTGAAGAAGGAGGTATGATTTTTGGGTTAGGTGACTCTAATTGGCAGGGTCAATTATCCAGATAAAGGTTCTGTTGTGCACTGACATTGGTAACTAATCCTCTTAGCTGCTGAAGAAAAGGATGCCAGCCCAGTTAAAGGATCTGGGTTGGGGCATCAACAGCATCCACTATACCCATCAAGCTGCCACATTGGTTCCTGGTAGCATGGAATGCATGCAAAACTTCTTCAGTACTTTTGACTCTCCTTGATATAAAACCTTGATAGGTAGTGATAGTTCACACAGAAGTTCATTCTTTGCCTCTAAAAGGGAAGGGTACCAGGCAGAACTCTTCCCATGAGTTGTCTCTATTTTCTGGCCCTTCTGGGGTACCCCCATGCCAGTTGAAATTAAACATTTTTGAAGAACTCTAGCCTAGGCTTTTACTTCAATGGCATTTAGCATACTTCGTTACCTTTAATATAGGACAGCCTCTCTCATGACATCTAGATTGTGTCTGTCCTCACTTTTTATTCCTCCTCTTAATTCAGACTTTCCCTCCATATCCTTTCTAAGGTTCTGTCCAACCCTTCCCCCACCCCTCAGATCCTGTTAATATTTAACTGGGGAGAAGGTTCAAGATTTCTTTGGGTAAAGAATAATGAAAAGGCCATTATCTAGATGGCTGTGAGTGCAGAGGGAATGAAAAGTGATTATGTGTCTAATGTGAGAAATTCCTAAGAGTACGCCTTTCCTGTATGGGGAAGACTAAAAGAAACCAATGGATGTAGGGTTTCTCCCTTGCCTTTAGACCTGAAGGATTTGTCATAGAATTGTGTTCAAATTATTCAGTCCTAAAAAAAAGTGATTAACATTTAACTTCTTTAATGGACAATTACTCAACAGCCATGCCAGTGGGTAAATATTTATTCATCTATTCCAAAGAGTGAATGTCAACTTGAGTCAATGGTTATTTGTGTTCATTCTTTAACAACGGTAAAGTATTTATCAGCTCCAATTTCGAATCAAATAATAAGTAGATGGACACTTTTCAGATCCCTAAATTGGGCTTAAATTACAGATAATTTACTTACCTACTCCTTCCTTAAAAAGAAAAAAGCTACTATTTGTTGTATTCACTTCTCTCCATTTGAAACCTGGTAACCCAAACTCTCACAAAGTCGATAGTAACAAATATCTCAGTGTCTTAGCCTGTAGTCTTGTGTCAGACTCTATTTGCCATTATGCCACTATGGATGCAAGTCAGGGCAGTAGCAAAGCCATGATGCTGAGCGACTTGTCCTTTGTAATGTGCTTATAATTATTCTTCCTTAGAAAAGGAGAATAACTTCAGTGAACTTTCCTAGCCTGGAAGGAATTAGCAGTTTCCAATCTCATTTCTTGTTTGCTCACACTGAGTTCAAATATCCCTGTCATGTCCATATGGATGCACAGAGTAAATGGTCTGAGAAATCATGGGACTATTGAGTACCACTTCCCAGACTTTCAGTTTACTTTCAAGAAGTAAATTGTAATCAACAGGCAGGAAACAAATTTAAACATTGAAACATGAACCAAGGTCAGAGGTTAAGGGCTGGGATTTGAAAGTTTAATGCTAATATTTCCAGGTGTGGCCTCTCCTGCAGAGGTCAAAAATGCCTGCATAGGGTCCTAGTGAGAGAGGGCCCAGGGTTGCCTTGGCTTGTAGAAATAAGTTGGAGAATTTCAACTAGACTGCTCAAGATCGGCTGCCTGGCCTCTAAATTCCACATGCTTCATACAAATTAAGATTTATTTACTTATTTGTTTGCTCCTGTCACATTCCGTGGGAGATGGAGAATGCAGGCCTTCAGGAGCCCAGCCCCTTTCAGTTTTATGGCAAGGGCCTTGTGGTATCCCACTTGGACTACTGCATGTAGACAACAGATGAGGGAAAGAGAAGGGAGGGATGGGAGGTTTTATGGGCCCACACATACTCTGACTACAATGGTCAGATGGTCACCTATTGTGTAAGAGAGTCTGGGAGCAGTGTCATTTATGTGCCCTGGATAGAAAATGAACTGGTTGAGTGTAGAACTAGCCAGTCCCTGCCACATGTGACCTCAAGAACATGAGACTATTTCTCCAAGAAAAAGAAGACTAGAAAGGCAGGGGAGGCTGGTGGCGGGGGGGGGGGGGGGGGGGGATGGAGGGGATGGAGGTGAAATGGATCTTCTTCCCAGGGGCTGGAAGAGAAAGAGAGGAAAGGAAGAGGGCAGGCCAGCACGGGCTCAAAAGTTAGTGGAATGCTCCTGGAGCACTGCCACGTTAGGGATTCGCTTGCACTCTGAATGAGAGAGCAAAGCTTTCTCATTTGGCTTTATTTTTTTTCTGGGCAAAGGCCCTAGAGGGTGAGTGGAAGTTGCTAAAGCAAAAGACTCGATGCGAGGGAAGTCTTTTTCGACTGAGGAGCCAGGAAGAAGCAGAGTAGGTCAAGCTCACCACAGGCACCTGATTGTGGTGGCCTCTGGAGGTTGGCTGTGAACTGAGTACCTCCTCAGACTCCTCCTCATTCACTAAGAGTGTGCTGAAAATAACAAAGCCACCAGACAGACAGAGGATGACAGAATGTCCCCAGGCTGCTTTCTGGGAGGGGAGGACACTCCGGCTTAAATCTCCCTCTTTGATTGCCCCCCTTTTCTGCTTTTGAACACAAACATGTCTAACTCTTTTTGGAAGAGATCAGGGAAGGAAGGGAAGTTTCTGGCAGAGAACTAGAGAAAGGTGGGGTTGGGGGCCTGCCCCACCCAGCACGTAGCATCACAGGAGTCTGGCCTGGCCAGAATCCTGCTGGACCGTGCTATTCTGCCTCAGGGATTCTGACAGGCCCTCTGGGGCAGACTCTTTTGTGGCAATTTCTGGCAGTCCCAAATGTGGCTTGTTGTCAAGCCTCTGGACCAGTGCCCAGGAGCCTGTTGGAAGTCCAGACTCCACATCAAGAAGAGCAGAATTAACTGGCTAGTTGCCAAGGTAATAGTTTCCTTCCCAAGTAAGAATGCTACCTAGGAAATAAGTTTAGCTCCCTTACTTTCTTATCTCATCATCAGTCTCCTTAAGGGCAATGATTGTTAAAAGAGACTTTAGGTGGGCCATTTCCCTTCCAAAGAAAATGATTTTTTTCTTAACAAATATGTGTGTTACATATGCTCATACACTGTCTTTATAATATTCTGTGTTGAACAAACATTAGCTCATTCAATCCTCACAACAACCCTGTGACATAGGCACAGCTTTTATCCATACTTTAGAGATTGGGCATAGAGGTGAGAAAGGCTTAGTGGTTTAAAGCAACAGAGGGCAACACAGTTTAGGACTAAAGCTGGGCTTTGAACCAAAGCAACCAGTCTATTTGCTCAGCTGACTCTGTGTTCTTTTCCTAAAGAAAATTTGGATATTTATGTACTTTCCCTAAAGAAAGCGTGGGTTGATTTTTATAAGTTGGTATAAATATATATAGAAAAATGCACAGATCCTAAATGCATGTAGTTTAATGGGTTTTCACAAGTTGAGCACTTGGGTACCTGAAACTAAGAACATTGTTACCCCCAGAAGAGCACCTTTACCTCCATATTTAAAGCAAAGTCCTTGTTCTGCCTTTCCCAGCATGGGTCAGTTTGAACTACTTAAATTTTTAAAAACAATTTTAAATTTTTAAACATTTTTATATAAATAGTACCATACAAAATGCCTTATTTTATGTCTGATTTCTTTCCTTCCATTTTATCCTTGTTTGGAGTAGAGTGCAAATTGATTGGATTTCTTTTTTTTTCTTTTTGGAGCTGAGGATCAAACCCAGGGCCTTGTGCTTGCTAGGCAAGCGCTCTATCACTGAGCTAAATCCCCAACCCTGGATTTCATTATTGTATAGTATTTCATTTTGGATCATATCATAATTGGTTTATCAATTCTATTAGTGATAGATAATTTGCTAATTTTCTAGTTTAAGACTATACTAATGGAGCTGGTTTGTATGTATTTTGATGACTGCATATTTCAATTTGGTATATACTGTAGTGTATGCAGATGTTCATCTTTAGTTGATAATATTGTGCAATTTTCTAAAGTGGATGTAACAGTTAACAATCACACCTGTAGTGTCTGGGAATTCCAGTTGCTCCAAACTCTTGCTAACACTTGGAATTTTTCTCTTTATTTTCATTCATTCTAAAAAATAAGATTAAGTTTTTACAACAATTTTAGACTTACAGAACCATTGAGCAGATAGTACAGAGAGCTCCATGTACCCTACATTCAGTTTCTCTTATTATTAGCATCTTATGTTAGTATGGTATGTCTCTTACAACTCATAAGCCAATATTAATACATTATTATTCATAGTTTTTATTTATTTTCTTTATTATTTTTATTATTATTCATAGTTTTAAGCTTCAAAGATACTCATTAAGTGTTAATGTCTTCTACCTTTGTCAAGTGGAAAACTGTTAGGGAAGAGTTTCCCTCTCATTATTCAAATGGACCAAGGTGATTGATACTTCTAGCACAACTATTTGCTTTACCAAACTCAGAACCATTAGATGATGCAAGCAGATGGCTGCATGGCATAAAGCTTTATGATGATGATCATTGTGGATCAGAGAGTCTCCAAAGGTAAACCTTAGAAGAATATGGGGCTTCTGTTAAAATGTTAATGTTTGGATTCCATTCCTCACTAAAAATCAAACCTCTAGGGATACAGGCCATGAATGCACCATTTTGAAAGAGAAAAAAAGAAAGAGAAAAGAAAACCTTCAGGTAAGTGCAATGTACCCCAAAACTGATAACCTGTGTTCTCTTAGAAATTAAAAGGCAAGATCAGTAAACAAGACCTATGACGTATTAAGTCCAGTTGGTATGGCATTTGGGGGAAGGGGTTGGCAGCTAATACAAACATACTCATTTAATTCTTTTTGTTTTTAAATGAGACCCATGCACTGCCTACTATGAGCTAACGAGGTTTGTTAGTTCCTGTTTTAATAATAAAAAGGATATGTACATACAGAGGAAGCCTGTCAAAACCATAGCTCTAAGCACTGTCAGGTTAGCTTTCCCATGACCTTGGGGAAAAGGGTTACACTGGAAATCTTAAATGATGCAGCTGGTCCTCAGTGAATGAGGAAGCAGAGACAGAGGGAGTTGGGGTCCTAGGCTCCTTTGAGATCTGCAGAGGAATTCTAATGTTAGATGGGGTGTGGAGGATAGCAGGAAGAGATCAGTGAGTAAAATATTCCAATGGCAAATTCCAGAGAATCAGCAGCCAGAGCTAAATGGGACAATAGACAATACACATTAATTTAAGACAATTTAGTGGCATGTTTGTTGAAATAACCCTTTGCTTTCTAAAAAAAGCATGGGGGTGCAGACCTCTGAATCCCTTCAGGAAACTGCAAATTCCTGGGAGGGAATAATGGCAGCCCCAAATGGGACTTTAATAACAAAAGGCAATTATTTTTAGTAGTTTCCAGTAGATCTCAGCTGTCTGGTATTGTCAGGTTCTATTCATGGAGAGGGGTAGTTTAGAGAGAGACTTAATTCAATGGATGAGGAGGAGAGCAGGGACTGATGGAAGGAAGGAAAGGGGATGGGGAAGGAAAGAAGGGAGAAAGGAGACAGAGAAGGGGAGTGAAAGAGGACTGTGAGGAGGAAGTTACAAATTTTTTCACATAGGTACTATAAACTGGCATTAGGAAGGCAAGGTGCCAGTGCTATAATAATAAATGCCAAGATCAAATTTCCAGGAACAAATATAAAAGGACTCTAAAACAAGCAATTTGTCAAACTGTGTTCGGGGTACATACAGGCATAAAGAAGTCAGGGAGAAAGTAGGCCACTGACAAATTCTCATGGAAACAGTTGGGAAGCCATTATGGGTGATAGTGTTAGAACTAATTAAAAAATGGTAAAGCCAATGAAAGTGGCACCAGAGGGGGATGGTGGCAACAGGTCACCAAAGAGAGGACAAGTATGGAATTAATATATTTTTAACAGCTGTTTGGAAAACCCAAACATGTTGACTCAGCAGATCTCTAGATGAGTCCCTTGGTGAGGTAGATCACATTCTCAAAAGGCACAGAGAGGCAGCAAGGCTATCCAGTGGAATGATAACAGCAGACAATGAATATTGCTTTATCATCAAAGTACAGAAGTAAACAGCGAAGAAAAACGCTTGTAGATTCTGGGTATGGGAGAATTGTTTATGATGGGCAGCTTGCACATCTTATATCAAGATAAATGAACTGGATGATGGAAAGGAGCAGTTGTCCTACAAGATTTCATAATGACTGGATGAAGAAGAAGACCATTATGTCTGGAGCCCCCAAACCTGTTTCTCTGGTGTCTTAAGAAATTTTGCTTGAAATTTTACACAGATTGGCTTGGGGATGCTGGCAGTCTCAGAAAATAAATTCAGGTAGCTAAAGAACACAGTCCCCAAACAATGATGATTTATAGAAACATTTCAGTCAGGGAGGAAGCGAACTAGTAGTTATTTTTTAAGCATTTTCTCTTAGCTGCTGCTTCCTTTGATCTCACTGTCAGTATTCTGGGAAGTGCCCATGAGAGAGATCAGCCTCTTTTACATAAAAGGATATTTAAACTCAGAGGTGTTAAGTCACCCTCTAAAGTCACAAAGCTTATTTAAAAAAAAAAAAAAGATCAAGCTCCCAACTACTGTTCTTTGACTTTGAGAGTGGCCTTCCACCATGTTCTCTTATAAATTGGACTTGAACATATAAATATGATGTATGAGTGCATGTTAGGAAGAAGAGAGGATCAGAACCAAAGGCCTCTGACATGAGCTCCCATGGAACTATTGGCTAGAACAGCAAGCAGTTCCTCCTAAGTAGTGCAAGCCAGAGTTCCTAAAGAACAGCATCAGTGAGACTAGGAGTGAAGACTTTGCAGGCCTGTGAGTGGGTGTGCATGCATGGGTAAACATGGAGTCGGGGGCGGGGCATAGAAGGGAAGGGAGGGAAAGGAGAGAGGAGAGCAGAGGGTGTCAAATGGATATGACTTTGAGGCATTCCTTAGCGGGATACTTAGATTGGTGAAGAGGTAAGGAAGGGATGTAGGACCAGACTTTGCTTCCACGGGCGGGGGGGGGGGGCTCTAGTTTATGGTAGACCGTGCAGGTGCCTCCTATATTGTCTCAAAATGGGGTAGGACAGAGGTTTCTGAGGAAGAGAAGGGGGAGATTGCTCAACTGGAGATAGTCCATTATGCTCTTAAGAAAGTAGAGTGAGGCAAGTACCACTGAGACTGCAATGGAGAAAGGTGGTGGTTTGCTGCACATCTCAGTGGACACATATTTATGGTATATAGATTACCTTGTATGGCAGCCAGTATGGAATAGCTTAGCATGGATGCTAAAGTTTCCGACTGCTTTACTAAGGAAGTGAACTTTGACTTTTCTTTCTCTGAGAACAGTGTTTCAGAAAAGTTGAAGTTCAAGGACAACAAAATATCTATTTCATTTCTTTAAAATGGGGTCTCTTCCCCCTGTGTGGTGGGGGAAGTCTTAGAACATGGGGCTACTTGGAAACCACCCAGCTGCAGTTAACATGATAAATCTGTAAACCTTTGATTTTCCATTTTCATATACTTTTCCACACATGTTTGCATTTCTTCCCTTTGGAATTTACAAACACTGATTTCAGGCTTGGGCCATTTAGATGAAGATAAACTGCTTTCCTTTTTCTGAAGAGTAAAAGTCGAGAAATCCACAGGCAAAGAGCCAGAGCAATCTGGACAAAACATACTGATTTCATTTGGGGACACTGAATTGATACTTGTAACCATACCAAACTTCTCTCCAAGATATCTCAAAGCCTGGAAAACCGCACAAAAGGAATTTACGTTCTTTTCTGTCTTTCCAGAGTCTACAGTTTCTCATCAACTCCTGCCAAATGGTTCACCATTTATTCACTCTCTCCCATTTCCATTACTAATGATTCAAACAAAGAGCATGATAAAACCTAAATACTAGATGATGCTCCTGTGACTTCATGCCACAGCACACCAGCCTAATGTCACTCTTTCCCTGGCCCAAATCATTAAGCCTCTTTAGCCTTAACTCTGATTGGCACCCCAAACTAGAGGGACAAGAAGAGAAGAACCTGTATTTCAGTAAGCACCTGGCCATGGTCTCTGGCATATGCCTACCAAAAAATGTCAGCTTGATTCTCGATCTCTTAGAGTCATTGACTGGAAGGGTGCCCGCTGCTTGAGAATCTCAAATGACCTCTTATCTCTACTCCATATGGTTCTATTTCAGAAACTTAAGAATGTCACTAAAACATAGAATGAAATACTGTTACTATTATTTAATTTATGTGTGTGTGTGTGTTTGTGTATGTGATGTGTCTATGAATGTATGGGTGCATCTGCCAAGGTCAGAGAACCGCTTTGTGAAGCTGGATCTTTCCTTCTACCTTGACATTGTTTCTGGGGGTCAAATTCATGTCGACAAGCTTATAGTTTTGGTTGTGAGCCTAGCCTTTAACGGCTGAGCCACCTCTCCAGCCCTCATGTCGTCAAGCTTAGACAGCAAGTATGTTTACCTGCTGAGCCACCTCTCAGATTTGATTTGTAATAGCATTGTTAAAGTAGTCAGTAGTTCGCAAAATGTTTATACAGTATAAATAATATATTAATAAATATATCTGTAGACATGGGTTACTTCTGTCAAGTAGGAATTCAGCTAAAGAGTATATGGTTTTAATAAAATGTTTCTTCAAGGGTGTGCATTCCTTAGGATATTATTAGGTCACATAGTACCCATATACACATTTCTATAGTCAAGAGTGTTGGAAAGGAAACTGGATGAGTTAAGACTTTTCAGGGTTTTTAATATCCTAAAGTATATGGAGACCTCTGTAAAAGTGAGGAGTATCCTAAACTTATCAGATCAGATCTCTCTATTGTCACATTTGGGACTTGGACTTCATACAGCAAAACTTCTTAAATTTTCCACTTCCACCCCTTTTGCCTGATGAGTTTTTAATGCAACTTTGGATTGCATACAAAAGAGGTACAAAATTAAATTTTTAGCAATAATAAATCATGGAGAAATTTATTTTAAAACCATTCTTTGGTACACTTATCATTTTTATCATTTACTAGAAATGAAAATAAGTTTGCATATTAATGGATGGGCTTACTTATTTTTACATCAAGAATTAAATCTTGGCTGAATGGTTGATACTGTAGGATACAGAGCATCTTCAACATCTTTCAGAATTTACTAATATTTTGATTTTAAAATCAATCATCAATCCTGCCAATGCAGCTTTGCACAAATACATAGTGCAAAAATGGCACAAGTACATCTGGGACCATTTCAGAAATTGTTAGTAATTCTGTTCTAATCCCAAACTGAAAATTCACTGAATGCTTTTTCTTTCCTTCTCTCTCTTTCTTTCTTTCTTTCTTTCTTTCTTTCTTTCTTTCTTTCTTTCTTTCTTTCTTTCTTCTCTTTCTTTCTTTCCTTCTTTCTTTCTTTTTTAAATGAAATTCAAGTCAGTAACTCAGACAGAAGAATTTTAAATCAAATATCCAAACAAAATACATTGCAAGATAGACCGATTTGATACTTCCATGAATGACAGCAAGAAAACACTGAAAATCTCTCCTGTCTGTAATTAAACCATTATGTTTCTATGAGAGCAAAAAACATTGTAAGCACAGTAAAAACACTCCAGTCCAAAACATACGGTAGTCTCAAATCTCAGCCAAGGTGTTTCAGGTAGTGTCCTATGGCGCTGTGTGGTATGATGGCATGTACACTGCCAAGTGCACATTATTGTATAGGCATAACTGAGGTGACAGTGAAGCTGTGTGACATGGCAGGTGCCACCAGAAACACCTCAGATCCATTACCATTTGATGTACTAGTTGATGGTTGTGCACGCAGAAACCTTTCACTATTTACAAGTTTTTCATAGCCTTCTACATTCAGTTACCCTGTATAGGTGTGGGATCCACACTGTAAGTAGCTGGACCATAAAGCACATTTTGAGAGGTGCTCATTTCAAAAATAATTCTTCAAGAATGATTCTTTACCTGACAGGCCGGTCGTGGCTCTAGGAAGAAAGGCTTTCTGGGAAGGTTCAGTGAGGGGAATGAAAGGAGCCAATGTCAGAACATGATCCTGTATCTGAATAATGAAGGTTTTGAGTCCAGCAACTCCTGGGGTACTCTTTATAGTTGCTCTCTTCAGCATGTAGCATTAGTATTTGATACTTGATTGCTGAGTGAATGAATGAATGGATGAACAAATGATTTCTCTAAGCTTTAGTGACCCAGTACCAGTTATCCTAATTATCCTTTGACTCGGGGTCTTTCAATAACATAAAAATACTTTTTCCTAATGATTTGGGGTCCCTCATAGTAGATAAACCACCAAATGTGTGAAGAAGTATCTGGTGTCCTTCAAGTGTGCCAGAATAAAATAATCCAGAACAAGGCAGTTTAGGGTGGGAGGTGGCTGATAGCTTCCCAGTTTGATATGAAAAGAGGTGAAGACATGTCTGGCTACATCCTGAGGTGGGTTTTCATCACAGCACATGGGATAACCTATGCTCCTGTATTGTCACAAAAGGCCATCATATTCAGGCTCATGTCTTGATATAGTGGTGTGTCACCCCTAAGCTGTGCCTCAAGTACTGTGTTATTAATGGCAGACATTTGGGAATGTTTTACTTCCAAATATAAATAAGAGCACATTTAAAGCTGCAACTAGCTTCACTTTGACTCCCAGTTTGATAGGCTTTCATAAGTGAGAGAGAAAACAGCTTGCTTGCCAAAAATCACACATGCTTGCACCATCAGACATATGTGTCTTATTGGAACAGAAATGATGAGGGGGCTGTAAGAAAAGCTAAGGGAGTGCAGCTTCTATGCTAATCCAGGAACTATCTGAGGTCAGTGAGTAGTGTAGTTAACTTACATTCCCTTCTCCTTTGGAGCTCAGGATGTTTTCCCTGGTGGTGGTGAGAATCATGATGCTTCCACACCACGGGTCAGCTCCCATAGGTCCTAAGTATGGGACTCCTAAAGACCCCTTTCTTGTGGTCTTTCTCTCACAGGAATAGCCAGTCCTATGCCCGAGTCTAAGCATCCATTACCAGGGAAACAGCATTCCACTTTGGAGTTTCATGGCTGCTTTCTGCCCTCAGGATTTAGATTGGGGTCGAGCTTCTCTGCATTCCAGCCCATTCCTGTTAGCAGGAACTGACAAGCTTCTGTCTACGGAAGAGTTTATCATTATGGGCAAAGGGTTAACACAGCCTTTTTCCCTTCTCTGTGGAAATCTGTCCTGTTGTTAACTTACCAGCTCTGTTGCCCTGGAAACGTGGTGAAGGTGGAATGTCAGCTGTGTTACCAGGCAATATTGCTTATAGTAAAAATGACCCAATTGTTAAATTGCTTCTGGTGCTGCAGGATTGTAAATGAATCTAAATACCTGGCAGGAAGCCATAGCTTTGGGCTTCCCTGACTGTGGAACTCTTGGTACACTTATCACCCTTATGGGGCCCCAGGAAACTACAGTTTACAAAATACACCATCCTGTGGGATCTGGGGATTCTAAGCCAAGATGCACCTTATACTTTCTCTACATCATTTTTGTTTGCTTCTGAGCTGCTACCTGGGGATCCAGAGATGAGCGCCTGGATGGATGTGGCCTCCTAGAAAGACCCTCTCAGAGGAGGATACATGCCCAAATCTGCCTTGCTGATCAGGATGGTTCCTGGCCACTTTACTTCTCAGTAGATGTGCACCAATGGTGGCCTATGGTGGCATGCAAGTTGCAGAGTTTTGCTGAATCCAAGGAGTCCCAGTAGACATAAGAGGATGGGTGTGGTCTCTGTACTCACTGGTGTTGACATGGAATGTGGTCTTCCTATCCTGCTTTCTAGCACATGCTGGTCTAATCCTTTAAACAACAGTTTGCAGGGAGTTGTTTCTCTGTCTTTGGAAGGGTCCGTTTCCATTAGAAATGACTTGTTGATTTAGCATCTTCAAACAGGAGTGAGCAGTTGGAAAGGCTGCAAAGCATTCTCACTCCCAGGTTTGAAAAAAGTTTTACATCTCCTATTTATGGGGTGGTTCATACTGCTTTAAAATCTCAAATAGCTGACTCTCACCAAAGCCTGCTACCATATATGTTTCAGATGACTGGAGCATGTTTTCAGTTTTCCACTTTATTAAGCATATTCAGTTCTGCTGCTATTGGTGCACTTATTGGTGGTAATCATATTGAGACTCCTTGTTTCACTGGCTGATCTTGGCAGGAGAGGGTCAGGAGCTACTACTTGTGGAGTACTTTCTATGCACCCAACACTGTATTAAGTACTCCGTGTGTATAAAGATATCAATAACCGTATAAGGTAGAAACTACTACTTATTATCCTCATACAAAACATGAGACAGCTGAGGCACACAGCAAGTCGTGACTTACCAAGGCCACACTGCTTTGAAGGTAGCAGAGGCCATACACTTACATTCAGAGAGTCCCGTTTTGGAATTGGCGTGTGTAGCTGCTAGGATACCTTAGCCCTCTGGGTCTCACAATAAAAGCATGGCTCTGTCCATCTTCAGTGGCTGAAGTTGACCCAGGTGATATTCATTAACGTTTCTCAATTTCACCAAAGGAAACCAAACCAAATCAAACCAAACCAAAACCTTGAGTAGGTGAACAGAGCTGCAGCTTTCAAATGGACATCGTTGGAATAAAATTTCTTCAAATCTGCAAGGCTGAGCTGCAAAACCAATGCTCTAGTCCCCCTTGCCATTGGTCCCTACGTTGAAAAACACATTTCCGGGTAGCTAAGCAAGACAGGAGATACTTAAAGATTGTTTCTCAAAAGGCAGGTAGGAGGCGAGAGAAAAGGCAGGGTGGAAGGGGTGGTGAAGGAAAGGGGGATATTGTAGCATCCCGCCCATCTATGTTTCTGGTTCTCAGCAACCTTGAAAGAGAACATTAAGATATCCTTTACTCTCAGGTCTGGCTTCCCAGAGACAGAGAGAGAGCCATAAATGAAAGCCTGCTTTGTGCGGCTATACTGTGACTGTGGAGACAATGGCTAAGGGTTTTTTTTTTTAAGCGGGTGTGTGTGTGTGTGTGTGTGTGTGTGTGTGTGTGTGTGTGTGTGTGTGTGTGTGTGTGTTGAAGCCCTTGTTGCTACAAAACAATCTCACAATTAGCTACTGTTCATCTTGGCTCTGGCTTCAGTCTTTTCTAAACATAATTATGATAGTGACTTAAAAAACCCCTCTATCTATACACAGGGCAATTTCTTGGATCCTGAAGGATTTAACAAACAGCTTCCAAAGCCCCAGACCCTGGCTGACCTGATCTGCTTGAAACCTGAGCAATCTTTAGACTGAATCAGATATGGAACACCCCCCTTCACTGAAAGCCTGATTGTTGGGCTAAGGCCAAAGCTGAACTTTAGTTGGGACTTAGCAATACAGCCATGTATCTATTTGACTAGCCAATGCCTATGCCATACAACTGTCAAATATTTTGAATATCACTTCTGAATATTATGGCTGTGCCAAACCTCCAAGGTATGAACTTATTTCAGTGAGAAGGAGCATGCTCACCCTATCAGTGTTTTTTTTTTTAAATAACAAATTGAGAAAGACACTTAAGGAGACTGGTATGCAAATAAATAACTACCTTGTGGTGAAACTCGCACCAAGATTAAAGTGGAAGTGGTTTTTTTTTTTTTTTTTTTTTTTTTTTTTTTTTTTTTTTAAGCCGTGAGAAGTCAGAAGAGGAAGACATTACTTTGACACTGGGATGCCAGGGAGGTTTGAAGGGAGAGTGACACTTGATCTGAGTCTTAATGGTCTTGAAGTAGGAGCTCACCAGGGCGTGGAGTGGCGGGAACAAGTACCTCGTGCTTTGGAACACAGAATTTGAAGTGATGATAGTCAGGGTGAGGAGAGGACCTCACTCTGTTGGTGCCCCATTCTGAAGTATTTCCAGTTCCACTGTAGAATTTTTTTTTTTATTTTGCAGTGTAGAGAACAGAACTGTCCGTGATAAGTGCCCACATTACCAATAGGTTGCACCACACCCAGCTAATTTCATTGGGTTTTGGAGCGAGTAATAATTTAGCTCATGTTAGTTGGTCTTTGATGGTTAGTATGGGGACTGAGAGAGCTTAGCCCTCAAAAACAATGCTTTGGTGACACCATCATCAAGACTACGTTCTAGAATATCACGCAGGACAGTTTTTCTTCTGGCATCCAGATCTATCACCTTGTAACCAGATTACTTCTTGAAAATAGTTTCAACCAGAGATTTAGCTACAGACATTTTTGCTTGTTTCTATTAGATCAGATTCTACATCTATCAAACTGCTTCTCTCATGAATCCCTCACAAGATATAGCTAAAACAATGCAACTTTGTCCCCCTTTTATTAAAGCTTTTCTTCCTCCTTGTCCAGGTAGAGATAATAGCTGCCTCTCTGAATGCTGTGAGGAGCCATTGTATACAGTGAATTTGGATACCTTCATGGATCTGTGAGCTGCAAACTCCACTCCATGTAATCGCATAGATCTGTGGCCACTACTCATGTATGAACTTGGGTGAGGTCTGCTAAAGATTATAGCAGATATGCCCGGTTAAAATTTTTACTGGCTACTGCTTTCTTTCAGGATGGCTGGCAGGACCACAAATTAAGCTTAAGATGTATCCTGAAACCCTTTAGCCAGGCCCCACATTTGATCAGAATCAACCAATTCCTTTGAAAGTTCTCATGAAACAAATAGGCAGATAAAAGCAGAATGTGGAGTGGCTGAGGTGAAACAGACCCCTCCCTTGTTTGGGTTGGTTATTTGATCTCAGTCCATAGCCTGTCATTAGGAACATTGTCAGATTTAAGAACTAATTCCAGACCTCCGTTTATCTGGGGGAAAGCAGTGAATGAAATCATAGGTGAGGAGAAGAAAAAAAAAACCAAAAAACAACAACAAAAAAAAACTACCCACTTCCCTGCAATTGCGCTTACCCTTCATTTTCTCTCTTGTTTTAAAGGCACCTTTTCCTATATTTAGCCCAAGGCTATGCCAACAAATTCAAGCCTAGAGCAGTGGATGAATGTGCTCCAACACAGCTGCAGGCTCTGAAAACATAAACAACATTGAGAAGAATTATCAAAGGGAAAGAAAAGTTTCCCCCCCCCCCCCATAGAAACTTGCTTGTCCTGGGCACAATGGCAAATTCCTCAATCCCAGCACTAGGGGAGCCGAGGCAGGAAGTTTTCAAGTTCCAAGCCGGTCTAGACTATATAATAGTCCCCATCCCCCACAAGCAAGCAAACAAACAAACACGAAATACTTGTTTGGCCTTTTATTGACATTGATTTATTGTGTGTGTGATGTGTGACATGGTGCTGGTGTGGAGGTCAGGGATCATACAACTTGCAGAAATTAGCTCTTTCAGTCCACAATGTGGACTCCAAGGATAAAGCTCAGGTCCTTTATATGGCAAGTTCTTTTACCCACTGAGATGTTTCAGGGCCCTGGATTTTTTTTCATAATAAAGTTGTCTTAGTAATGCTAGTTACATTTACATTCTCACCCACTGGGACTTTAGTTAAGACTATAGGGCAAAAACCATTAGACTTACAGGGTTTTCAGCCAACACCCACTTAAAGAGATGAGTGTCTGTCAACTCTTGTTTTTACCAGCAGAGAGCACTTCTTCCTTACTTTTTTTTGTTTTTATTTTTTTATTTTTTTCCAGACAGGGTTTCTCTGTGTAGCCCTGTCCTGAAACTAGCTCTGTAGACCAGGCTGGCCTCGAACCCACAGAGATACACCTGCCTCTTCCTTACCAGTGTTGGGATTAAAGGCGTGCACCACCACTGCCAGGCTGTACTTTTTGTTTCTATTTGACTGTAAAAACTGTCTTGCAGCCTACAGTATGGGAGAAAATGTTTGCTAGCTACTCTTCCAACAGAGGATTACTATTCAGAATCTATAAAGAACTCAAAACATTTAACACCTAGAGAAAAAGCAATCCAATTAACAAATGGGCAATCTGTTCAGCTATTTGCTATGGAAATCAGTGTGGAAGTTCCTTAAAAATCTGAGTGGGACTACCATATGATATAGCTATACTTCTCTTTATACTGGAAACATTCTAAGTTAGAATACTATGGAGATCTGTAGATTATTGTGTTATTCATGATAGATAAGATTTAGAATCAGCCTAGATGTCTATAAACAGATGAAGATAATATGGTACACACATACAATGGCATTTTATTCAGCTCTAAAGGTAAACAAAATTATGTCATTTTCAGAAAAATTGATGGAACTATTGAGAGCATTATGTTAATCAAAATAAGGCTGACTCCTACAGGTAAGTATCACACGTTTATTCCTACATGTGGAACCTAAAGAGAAAGGGAGTAGCAGACACAAAGTAGAATAGGGACTATTAGAGAAAAGAGAGAGCCTTAGGGAGAGACAGGGACAAAATATGTCATATGCATATTGCAGTACTCACAATGACACTCATGGCTTTGTATAATCAATATGCTTTAATTACAAAAACTGTATATTTGGGACTGAAATTCTGGGCTTTGATTGCCTATCATCACACCCCACAGTAATGATGTAGTAATGATATTGAACAAAAAAAATAGTGATGTTAAAGGCAAATCAAGGACTCTCTGCCCCTGTCTAGTAACTCCCAAGTTTAAGGGTCAAGATCCAAATGAACATTTGTACTAAAAGCAATACTTCCCCCCTTTTTCAGTTGTGTGTGTGTGTGTGTGTGTGTGTGTGTGTGTGTGTGTAGGAGACTGGTTTCATTTCCTCTAAACCTTCTGCTTGCTCTCATTGTTGTAGTATTTTGAACAAGAGCTCTTTTCTTCTGACTCTGCCCAAAATGAATGTAGCATAGTTTCAAGGTTTTGATTGCTCGCATCTGACTTCAACCCAGGTGGGTGTTTAGAACACACACCTCACCTCTGTTTTCATAAATGCCGTTCTCCTCCCCAGTACATCCCTTACACTCAGTTCCACTTAAGACTGTCTTTTAATTATCCTTTATTAACTATACCAGTGGGATATATACTGAAGAGAAGAGTTTAACATGAGGACTTGCACTTTGGGCTAGTCAGACCATTTTGACTGATGGGTCTCCTAAAGACAACATCAAGTGGTAGATAAAATATAAAGAAGCTACAGATATATCAGCTTCCCAAGAAGTAGAAAGAATGAGTGGGTCTGTGGTTACTCGGCTACTCATGCAGATTCTGTTTTGCCCAGTCTGCACTTTCTTTTGGAGGTGGGAACAAGAGCATAGTGTTTGGTCTGTTCTTGCAGTATTAAAAGAGCCACCTGGTATCACTTAGTACTGATTGGGTTGGGGAGGTGGCGGTAAAGTGCTGAGAGTCCTCCAAAAGAAGGTCTGCATTGTTGAGAAGTGATGCTGGGGAGAGAGAGAGAGGATGAGTGATAGCTATACGCAGTGGTCCTCCCTCTTCAGAGACATGGTGCTGTTGACAGAACAAATAATCACATGGAAAAGGCTTTGAAGCTTCCCACATGGTCAGCAGACAAGGGACCACAAGGCTTAGCCGTAAAGGCTGGAGTTTGTTCAGAGAGCAGAAGGGAGAACTAGCCTGTGCTTGAAGCCAAAACCAATCAGACCACAGAACTGCAGCCTGGGGGCTAGGGCTAGACAGAGATCTTGCTTTTGAAACTGAAGCTTGTGTTGCTTATGATGGTGGGGGGTGGGGATGGGATATTGCTGTATGTTCCACTTGTACAAGCAAACTCTCGCATAATCTTGACCTGGGGGGGAAACATTACACAATCCTTTCATCTCAGCAGGTTACTTTCCAAGGACACAGCTTTGACTTTCAGCTAGATATAGGTGTACTGTTGAGGTTCTAGCACCCACACTTAATATATGCTTGTTCTATTTTCAACACTTTACATAATACCTGCCAACAAAATACACTACGCTACCTCATGTTTGAATTAACTCAGGAAATCCCCAAATGAAGATCCACCCATACTCATCCCTGCCAATTCCCCACCTTCATTGAGTAATAAAGGTTTTTGGTAACAGCCAGGCTTGGCAACAGGTAGATACATAGTGAGTATATGGTCTATGGGTCTTCTAACCATCATGTGTTAAACCAGGCTTTGTTACAAAGAGTTGCCAATGCTTTCTTTCTGATTTCACATCATGTTGAATCTGTTTTCCTTCCTATATTCCACACACATGCTCAATAATAACATGATTGTCTTCTGTCCCTCTTTTCTTGCTGCTCTAATAGCCTAATATTCATTCACTATGTCTTTTATGTTTGCCCTTCTCCTCTCCATTTTCTCCATGTCACATGACAGACTTTCATCATTCCTGCTTAGAATGTTTCCATGGCCTTCATGAACCCGTTGCTCCCACTTCCATAACCACACTGATTCTGACTGGTTTACTTGGTGTGCCTGGTCCTTACCTCCTTTCCACTCCCTCCCTGCATGTTCTGTCTGCCCACTGACCTCTATTTCCATCATGGGCAGTGCACCTTCCTCAATCCCATTGGCAATGTCCCACTGGTATATCATGGTTCACCCTACTGCTACTGCATGGGAATCCCACCTGATGTCAACAGGCTGAGTTCTTCACTCTTCATCCTGTGCTCCTACAACATTTTATTGAGGGCCCCATTTCAGCACTTATTTCCATTTGTATGGAAGTGATGTGCTAGGAATCACCAGACTATAAGTCCCTTTGAGCTCAGGGATGACCAAATTTGTTTCTGTGTCACACTGTGGCACCTAACAAGCATCCTGGCCCTAACAACCTAATGGATGAAGTAAGTAAGTGAAGGAAATCCCTAGGTTTGAGGTAAAGACAGGTGAGCATTTGCTGCTGTAAGGACAGATAAATGGATTCATTTGTCTAAGGTCCTTTAAAGGGCAAGGCAAATTGTGGTCACTATTGCTTCTGCCACAGTTCTTCTTCCTTTTTTTTTTTCTTTTTTAGTCCTGGCATGATCAGACACCAGATGGCCTGGGAACTGAACCCAGGTCCTCTGGAACATCAGTCAGTGCCCTTAACCATTAAGCCATCTCTCTCTCTTCTCCTGCCACAGTTCTTAGTTGGCTGGGTAATGCCACCCCTTCCAACATCCTGGCCCTCGGTGGTTGGTAGCAATTTGTTACTTCAATAAGTTGAAAGGATCTGTCTATGTGTGCGATGTGGTGAGAACTTGAGTGTGTAGATAGATAGTATGTGCCTGGGATTCTCATGTTATTCTTGGGTAGAGCTGTCCCATAGACACATTGTGAGATGCACATGATATTTTAAATTTTCTGGTGCTCAATTTATAAAAGTAAAGTTCTGGAGAGATGGCTCAGCTGTTAATTGCACTTGTTGTTTTTGCAGCGAACCCAAGTTTGGTTCCCAGTACCTGTTTGGTGACTAATAATCATCTCTAGCTCCAGGGGATCTGATATCCTTTTCTGGCATCCGTGGGTACCAGCTGCACACATGTGCACAGCTACACATGCAAGAAAAACACCTATACACATAAGATTTTTAAAAATGAGTTCAAAAATAAAAACTTCCCAATAACTAAATTCAATCTCAGCTTTTAAAATTAAAATTGGGGAGCACTGGAGAGATGGCTCAGTGGTTAACAGCACTTGCTGCTCTTCCAGAGGACCCGGGTTCAATTCCCAGCACCCACATGGCAGCTCACAACTGTCTGTAACTCCATTTCCAGGGGAATCTGATAACTTCACACCAATGCACATAAAATAAATTTTAAATAAACTGTTAAAAGTTTAAAAAAATAAAATTAAAATTGAACTAATCACAATTCAATAAAATGTTAAAATTTCATTCTTCAGATATATTAGTCTTACTTCATTCAAACACTCAGTACGTAGTCCATTGTTGCTGTGGTGTCTGGTTGCACAGCCCCAGGATACAAAGATTTCTAAGTATCATTTGGCAAGCTTGTTTCTCTGCCCTAACAACTTAATTTTGAAAGGCAAAAAAAAAAAAAAAAAGGTGTGAAGAGAAGAGGATGCCCCTTAGCCAGCTGTCTTACATTCCCAGCCTCGCCACCAACTCCATGAAGCTGTGGCCTGCTACTGGCTTCCTGGGTGTTCCCTGAATGATAACAGAATTCTGTTGACAAAGCACTTTAAAGTCCTTGTTGGGCAGGGTGGCCTGTGAATTGGGGTCCCTGCCTGTCTTGCAGTTGCTCCTACAAACTGACGTTGATCTGCACTTTCTTCTAAAACCAAGAGATCTTCAGTCCTGTCTCACATCACATAAGTCAATTGTAGGTTTTATCATCTGCAGCACCAGGGGGTACCCCGTTTTTAAATGCTCACAGCTTTGGTCAGATTAGAACTTATTTGAAGTTTCAGCACTTAACTACTTTTGAGTGATCAAATACACAGAAAACATCTTTCACAGCCTAGCAGCATAGTTTTTAAATAAAAAATAATTATATCTATCTCTATGTATGTATGTATGTATGTATGTATGTATGTATGTATCTATCTATCTATCTATCTATCTATCTATCTATCTATCTATCTATCTATCTCCTTTTCTTAAAGTTTCCCATCAAATGGTATCCCCAACCAATTTAAAGCTTAAAAAGTTTAGGCAAAATATATTCTGGAACAAATGAAAATGAAGTGTTTCATCTAGGCCAGGGTCTAGCCTTTGTGTCTCACGTGAGACCGTGAAGGCATTCACTGTTCCTTATTTATAATAGGAAACTTGAGTGAGTAATCAAGTTCCCCATAATGCTGGGAGGGTGATGTTTGGCCCCATGGCTAGCTGGGATGTGAGATTGGAGGTCTAAAGGGAAACAGAAATGGCTCTAGAGCTGTAAGGGTTTGGAAACAGGTGCAGCCTCTCTCCTTCCCTCTGGGAAGCATGCCGTCCGCAGTTGGATGAGTGCTTCAGCAGCAGCTCACTGAGCTCTTGGATGAAAATGGCAAATTTCTCCCCAAATGAGCTGATTATCTGCTGCTGTTGGGTGCAAGGCATCCCTCAGCTATGGCGGGAATTACAGCTTCCATCTGTTCCCTAATGTGAAAAATGTGTGCAGGCCTCTGTGCTACCAAGCTACATGAACTTTAGACATTCAGATCTGCTGACACATTTGGGTCGCAGCCCTCGGAATGGCTTTTGTTAATTATTTCATTACATATCCAAATAACCATCCTGAGGGTGGTCTGGATTTGTGATCTGTGACAGTGTGGTGCTGACATATTTCTGGCCCTTGGAACTCTCTGTTTTTTGGCTTTGTTTAGAGGTTGATGATATATAAGGACTCAGGATATTTAATCATTATTACTTTTGAAGTGAGCACAGTACCACCATTATGAAACATTCTTGGGCACGGTTACAGCCAAATCCACATCATTAATTCTTGGCTTCTTCCCAGAGTTTCCAGTAGTTCACCTTGCTCCATTATTTTGTTCAGACAAATCCAATAATACTGTGTGCGTATAGGGCAACTTTCATCAGAAAATTCCAAGGTTCTCTAAGAACTTTTATTTCTTTAAGTACAAATAAATATCTTGGGAGGGCCATGCATATTTAAGCATGTTTATTTGTGCAGAGATTTTTTTTCCAGTGGAAAAAAAATGATGGCTGGGTTTCTATGTATCCACTTTACAATATAGATGTGTAATGTGCTGCTTAATTTTTCTTGACATTATTTAGTAAATACTCTTTGAGTAAGTGAGTAGATAGAGTCATAAAGGCTTCTGAGAATATGGCCAAGCATTAGTTTCTTCTACTAATTTTGTGTACTTGAATGTTTTCAGAGTTATGGCTGGTGCATTTGATGGAAAATTTGTTTGTATTAATTATTAACTGCTCCTGATTGTCACCTAGATGAGGAAGTGTTTTGATTAAGTAAGCAGGATTAATTTACCAATTGAAAAACCACAGTTATTTAAGACTTAGCTTATGATTTCATTGCAGTCATGTCAGGTGGTCTGGTGGTTCCTTGTTTTACACATTACCACCAATCTATTTTCACTAAATTGACCAATTCTGGACTTTCTCACACTATTTCATGTACTTGTGGAATAGAAAACAGTGAACATTCACCTAACTCTGTTTTCTTTTCTTTATGGTTGCACAGACTACATTTCCCAGCCTCCTTTGCAGTTAGAAGACTTGTGGACTGAGTTATAAATGTGGGCAGGAGAGTCCATTTTGAACTTCGGCATTAAAATCTTTCCTTCTAGTCCTCTATGTACCTTTTCTTTCCTTCACATCTAGAGGCAGTTAATTCTGAGGAATAGCTGGCCTGCCAGATTAAAGGAAACTAGCTGCCTGGATGACTCCATGTGATAAAACACCCCAAATGCCTTGAGTGTAACCCAGAAAGAAGTTGATTTCTGTTGTCTGAAGCCAGTGAGATTTGGGAGTTGTCTGTTACACCAGTTAGCCTACCCTAACTAATATTCTTTTAGATATGGCAGAGAATCAGTACACATTCCCATACACATTCTACAAGTTTCAGGGGGGTACAGAGCACATTACTGGTGTTAAACAGTAGGTCGTGAAAATGTGTAACCAATGAGCCATGTGGTTCTTTGATCACCATGTCCAATTAAGCCACATGGTTATGTGATTTTCTGGTTTGAGTCAGCCTTTTATCTGGGGCAGATGCAACCATGAATAGTTCCATGTAGTAAAAACTGATCATTTCAGTAAGTGACTTCCCTGGAGGAAGGGGGGAATATGCAAATATCCATGTGAGTTATTGAGGATTTCAGGCTACAGCTTCATTTTCCCCCCTCTCTGGGAAGCATTTCTTATTGTAGTCCATGTCTGGATTGTCTGCTTCCCATGCTTCTCATTTTGGGTTCTTGCCATCGTTCATATGCCTAAACTCACTTTCTACCTCACTAGCGGGTAATTTCTAGGTCTTGGTCCAGACTGGCTTCTCTTATAGACTATAAATCTTAGATAACAAAGATTACTTTGGTTTGAATCATTGTTTTATTCCTAGCATTCCAGTCAGTGTCTGACATATATGCACATATACGTATTGTTGAATGAATATGAATGGTATGAATGACAATGGTATTTTGATAGTCAAGAATGAGCAATAGGGTTTGCAGAGAAGGCTCAGTGGTTAAAAGCACTTTCTGCTCTTGCAGAGAAACTGAGTTCGGTTTCTAGCACCTGCTTGCAAGCGTCTGCAATTCCAGTTACAGAGGATCTGATGCCTTCTTTTGACATCCTTGGATACTAGACATGCGTATAATGCACATATGCAAGCAAAACACTCATACACATAAGTAAAATAGAATAAATATTTTTAAAAAAGAATGGGCAGTTATCTTAGAATCATTCAGGAGCCAATCCTTAGGCCACTTAAATGAAGCAGGCCACTTAAATGAAGCAGGCCACTTAAATGAAGCAGGCTGGATTTTAATTTCCTGCTAAAAATAAGAAACCTGAGGAGGTTCATTCACTTTAGCTTTATCAACAGCTAAAATACTAACCAGAATTTAAAACAAAGACAGGATCCATTTTCAGGTTTTGATTTACTAGCTGCTGTGAGTTAGAGCTCAACTAATAAGTGACTCCAGTCATTTCATGAAAAAAATTGAGTGCAACAATATGAGTAGAAGTTAAAGCCAAATTGTCTTTGTTATGGCCCAGGATAGATCTTGATGCTTTATTTTGAAATGTATACTCAATTGTTCAATGTTTATCAAGCCTCTTTTATGGTAGAATCTTGTTCCAGGTCCTGGGACATGGTGCTTGCATAAGGCATAAAATGTTCCTGTTCTCAAGAATATCACAACAAATAATAACAACAAATAAGTAAAAAGATATCTAATGGGCATAAAGTTCCAGGAAAAATTTTAGAGAGGTTAATGTGATAGAAATTGTCTGGTCCAGGAAGATTCCATGGTTATAAAAGTCTCTAGAGAAAGGGTATTCCTATAACATGACACCTGAAGCTTGAAGGATAGGAAGTCACCGGTCACATGAAAATTGGAAAGAACATCCTGGATCCTTCAAAAATAACAGCTAAAGATGTATACGGTGGAGAGATGAGAGAAAGTGGTTTGTTAAGGAGTGAGGATATGAGTTAAGTGGTAAGAGCAGAGCGAGCATTGAGTGGAGGAGGAACAGGGAGGACTCAGGGAGGGGTGGTGGCAGCTCATGGAAAACCTTGTTTGGTTCTGTTTCTAGAGTCTAGACTTAAGCCCGAGAGTAGTGGAGAGCCATGAGGAAGAGTTTAAGAAGAGAAAAGAAATGACCTAGTGTGTGTTTTAGGGAGAGCACTTTGGTGTGCAGAGCAATTGCTCTGAGCCCCAAATGGAGGACTGAGTAAAAAAGGGTTCATCCATAAAATGAGAGCCTGAACTGAAGAGTTCTTTAAGTTTTAGTATTTTCTGATTCTGAGTTGTCTCAGGATAAAATGACTGGCCCCTTGATGAATTGTTAGTAGGCTGTGTAAAGGAGTAACTTTTAATTTAATGATTTTTTTCCAACAAAGCTCTATGTAGGGTAGGTGGACTGCAGCTGTTCAACTTCAATGAAAGAAGACACTTGAATCTGTTGCTTTACCTTGGTTTCCAACCTTGACCATGTAAAAGAACACATCTGAGTTCCTAGTGTAGGTGTGAAGTAGCACTATTTCAGAAGCTTCTTGCTACCAAAATTCCATTTCTTGAGGATAGGAAAACTAGAGAACACACCTTGACTATCAAATCGTTTTGGCAGGCAGGTCCCAGTGTCCTATTAATCATCCCCAATGAATGGCTCTCTAAATGCTAACATGTGTTTGTAAGGCCTTGTTGAGGGCAGGGGGTGTTACTGAGTGACTTAAGAGAAGAAATGGGCCTGTTAGTTATGGAGACAGTGGTCCTGGAACAATGTTCCTTCCTTCAGAAGAGGCAGGTTCCAGACCTCTGAACAAATGTATATTCTGGAACTTTGAACAGATATCCTCTCACTCAAGGCTGCATATGTGAACAGGTCATTGTCCCAAGACAGCTTTCACCACTTTCCAGAGCAGAAATGAGATGATAATGTCTAGGCTGTTAGGTGAGCGATCCATAAGCAGAGCTGGATTGTGATTCCACTGCATAGTGAACAGGGCCCAGGATAAAGATCCAGGGCAGAGGATAATGATGAAAATACCAAAAAGCAGCTGGCCAGGCATTTTGGACTTTGAACCCATGGATGGTTTGAGAGGTCTAGCAGTACCATCAGAGGCAATGTCCACGTTGGACGGCTCCACTGGAGTTCTACTGCCAGAGCAAAGTGGGAGTTTTTCAGTGGCCCATTTTATGGTCCCTGAAGCACCGTAGTTGTCCCTCCAGATGAGGAGGAGAGAACTAATATGAAGAAGAAATAGCCATTGCTTACCAATAGCCATGCTCTCTCCTCTTCCCCTCATTCCATGGCCTGCTTATATTTCTCAAACTCCTCTGGGGTGGAGTCTTGCTTGAAGGTGAAGCCCAAGTTCTTGGTTCTCCTTTCATGTGCACAGGTCTTTGTTGCATGTCGGGGAAGAGCTAGAACTGTGGTTCAACTAGAAGATGAAGCGAAGTTTTGATTAAGGTCGGGACTAGGATACTGAATCTTCTGAGTGGTATTCACAATCTCCCCAGAGACTGCTGTAAGGGACTGCATTCAGACATGAGTCTTGACTAACAGAAAACCAGAGGAATAAAAGTGGTAGGGAAGGCAAATAGTGACTTCCTGACTTGAAAAAACTGTCCCCAAGGGCATGCCAGTAAGATCATATTCACATTTCCTAGACATTGATACTCTCATCTCAAATACTTGCCTCTCTGTCTCCTGTCTTATTAGTAGGTCTTGAGGATTTCTCCCCAGAGCTTATGTGTTATATCTTGAATTCCCCAATATACAGAATTGGAAAAGTGGGGCTGGGAGGGAGGTGTTTGAATCGGGAGCAAGATCCCTCATGGACAAACTAATGCTTTTAATGCTTTTCTCATAGGGATGAGTTAGCTATTGCAAGAGGTTGACCCCTCTCTTCCCTTCCACGTATGTTGACTTGTCTGTCTTCTGCTTACCATCAACCGAAGTAGTACAAGCTCCTCACCAGAAGCCAAACAAATGCCAATACCATTCATTTAGATTTCCTGGCATCCAGATCCGTATACCAAAATTACCATTTTCCTTATAGTCTTGAGCATTCTACGACAGCAAGACAAAGTGGGCTAAGACAGCCCTTAGAGGGCAGCATAGAGGCGGAAAACACAACCCGGCTTATCCTGGGTCTCCATGTTATTTGCTGCTCCTCTCCAGCTGCATGCTTGTTCATTACTGACACTGTGGTGGGCTGGTATCCCTGGCACAATAGCTCCACGTGTCACCTCTGCAAGGACACTTGAGTTACAGGTCTCAACACACAAGTGCCTTCACAGCCAGGCAGGTAGCTGGCACAGCAATAAGAAGAAATGGTGGGGACCTGGAAGCTGTGTGCATTCTAAGTATCTGAAAGCATTGAAAGTCCGTTTACAAATAAGTCATTGTGGGGTTGGGCTGAAGAGCCACTTGAAGAGCTGAGCTGAAGAGCACTTGGCTAGCATGTAGCATGCACAAGGCCCTGGGTTCCACCTCCAGCACTGAAAAAGTCATTGTGCCATTTAAGCAAGACGACCCACACCAAAATGCCACCCCCCAGTAAAGTCTTTTGCTATTATTCATTTCTCATGAGGGTAGAGGAAAGGGCAGTAACCATAAGTCATGTCTAAAAATTCTGTTTTATCCTCTTCTGTGCCTAACACAGCCTGATTAACAAAAACAATAATTAGTATGTTTTTACGCTGAATGATTTCTTAACATACATACAGAAAACTGTCCAAATCACACAGCTCAGTGAATTATTATCTAAAGAATACATCCCAGCACTGACCTGCCAAGTCAAGACCTAAAATATTATTGCCACCTTGGAGTCCTTCAAAGGCTCTTCTTCCTCACCAAAGGAAACTGCTATTTTTATTTTTAGCATCACAGATTAGGTTTATAAAAATGGAGTCATAAAACATGTCTTCTTTTTGTTTCTGGCTTCTTTTGCTCAATGTTGTATCTGGGAGATTTACCCCAGATGTTGTTGGGTATAACAGTGGATTATAGCATGGCATGAAAATGCCAGGATTTATGTATCTGTTCTACTGTTAATTAACATTTGGCTGCTTCTAATTTTAGACTGTAATGAATAGTGTTTCAGCATGAACGGGCGGAACAACAGAAAGACCTGGTGTCTGAGAGGAGAAGCGGTCAGTGTGCATACAGCTGGCCCTGGAGTAGCATTTGGACACACAGGGAGAGTGAGGAGCTGTGGGAGGCGGCCCCGACAGCAACTGCTACCCAGCTCTCTAGAACGAAAATCTTTACACTTTCAGAGCAGGACCCTGTGGCTTTTCAATGCCTAGAAGCCTGGTTAGGAAAACTTGTTCCTTTTTCTTATTTTCCTAGGACACTAGTGCCATGATCAATTTCTTCATAGACAAGTTAGGACAATCAAAAACGAGCTAGCTTGGGAGACGTTTGGATCACTCTGAAGCCACACTTTACATTAGCAAGTTAAGACTTTCAGACTTTCTCAGTTGATATTTTCACACACTTACCATAACTTGACATTGTTTTCTGATCTATCTGTGAAATGTGGTGCTGCCTCCAGCCAGCCCTAGAATGGTCCCTGATTGGATGGACATGTCGGGAGCTTTATTGAGGTGATACCAAGAAGAACTTAAGACTAGGCTGCTGTCCCTGCGTGTCGTTTGCTAAATTCTCAGGGATGAACTCCATCCACACCGCTGACAGAAAGATAAGACAGTTTTTCTTGCCTTTTGTCTCCCTGTATTCATTTAATGGTACACTTCCCCAAAGGGAAAGGAAAACAAGGGGATGAAGTTCCAGGCTAAAAAAATACTCAGGGCAGAAACACAGTACTGAGTTTAGCATCTTGTAACTCAGAGGTAGCAAAAGTAATTTAACAAGTTTTAAAGGAGAAAGTCAGAGTAAGTCTGTAGAGCATTAAAGATTCCATTTTCTTTGTGAATCACATCATCTCCCAGTCAATCATTTCAAATAGAGGCAAATAAAAATGCTGCCCTGTTTATACTTTGGGGGAATCTTCCTTATATTCTCCATAAACAGCCTGGAATTCCACATTCATCTGTTAGATCCCTTTGCCGCTAGTTCTGTAGCTGACCAATCATCTGTCATTGGGTGGACAAATGAGGGGAGAAAATGTTTTATTTCCTTCCAATATTCTGCCTTCTCCAAATTGACTGCTTAAGCTTTCAGCTGGCCTTATCACTCGCTTTCATCCATTCTCCTAGTGTTGGGTTTCAGTGAGAAGACTGCATGTGCATGCATGATGTCATTTCAAATAAATCGAAAAGAAACTGGAAAGTTTCTGGAATTTCCTTATCTGAAGAAGCCAAAATAAGTAAACTCAATTTGCATTCATCAGGAGCTCAGTGAAGGCTAGTACTATAGTGGCTGAAATAATTTCTTACTAAATGACATGTCAAGACTGAAGTTTTCTTGGGGATTCTAGTAAAGTGGATATCTTAACTTTTCTGTGTTTACCCTGTGATGCAACGTGTCAGAGGACCCATGACAATATGATGCCTAGGTCTCTAATGTCTTTCCATTAATATAGTCAACTCTTTTTTTTTAAAGCTCCAATCTTTTTGTCTTTTATTTTTTAGATTTTGATATAATTACAATATTTCTTCCTTCCTTTTCCTTTCTCCAAAGCCTCTTACATACCCCTCCCTGCTCATCTTCAAATTTATGTCCTTTTTCGTTAATTGCTATTGCATGCATCTATCTATCTATCTATCTATCTATCTATCTATCTATCTATCTATCTATCTATCATCTATCTATCAATCTATCTATCTATCTATATCCATCTATATGCCTATATCTATCTCTCTCTATAAAACTGTTACTCAACTCTTACAGTCAGGAATTATATCCAAGACTTAAAGCAATGGGTTGAGGAAGTGACGCTTTCTCTTTAGCACTCATACTCAAAGTGTCAGTGCTATCTGAAAATGAACCAAAGGTAGACAGAGTAGTAGAATAATGAAGTGCCTGGGATACTACGTAGTGTTATCTCTCTGTCCATGGTGGGCCTGATCTTAAGATGATTAAATTGTTCTTTCTCTTTCTGGGTAAAATATTTCTTTTCCTAAGAGCCTCATGAAATCAAATTGCTAGCTGGTTCTAGAACCCTAGAAAACCCCATAGTTTCTCTTTCTACCGAAATCCTTTTCCATCCTCTATTCTACCATGCCAGGTGTGTTCTCCTAGCATCTGGACAGTTACATTAAAATGTGAACACTCTAGGAAGTTTTTAAACCTTTGTCAGGTGACTTGAGCATGAGGGAAAAGTTAAAGGAAGGTGGGGTGGAATGAAGCTTTTGTATTGGTGAGACCAGAGATCAGAGAGAGAAAGGAAGAGGGACAGCCTGAAGGGCAGAAAGCGCCAAAAGAAGAACGTGAAAGCTCACTTGATCCCTCAACAGACATTTACTCCTCTCTAAATGTCTTAATTTGTATGAATTTGTCTTTGGTCTCCTGTGTGGTCTAGCTACTCTGTAATTGCTGCTGACAAACTGAAGCCCTGGCATGTAAATGGCTCTAATACTGAGGGGCAACTACGAGCCAAAGAGAGTTCCTAGTCTTTCTAGAAGGGTTTATGGGAGCATCAGTGGAGATCAAGGTGAGGTGACAGGAACAAAGGTTTTGTTTTCCACTTCACTTGTAATGGAAACTTCTTACTCAGGCTCCTGGGAGTATAAAGGGTACATGTAACTACTCATTTCAGTTGTACCTTTTCTTGTTGCTGTGACAGAGTACTTGACAGAAGCAACTTAAGAGATGAATAATTTATTTTGACTCACTGCCTAAGAGAATACAGTCCATCAAAATGGGGAAGGTATCCTAGGAAAGAGTTGGAGCTCTACCTGTGGTGGCAGGAACTGTCAGTGTGGCTCGTTAACATGGTGCCAGCCAGGAAAAAAAAAGTGAGAGCACAGGCTATAACCAAAGCTGAGCTCTAATCTTCAAGGCCCGCTCCACAGCCACCCACTTTCTACAGGTATGCTCCACCTCATAAAAGTTCCATAACCTCCCCAAACAATGGTACCAGCTGGAGACCAACTATTGAAACACATGAAGTTATTTGGGACACTTCACACTTAAATCATAACATCATATATGTAAATGCATGCATATACCTACACGCACAAACTCTACACATCAGCGTTCTTCCTGAAACACTCAGCAAAACAAGCAACAGAACTCCAATTCTGGTCTTGCTTATTGTCTGTTGGCCTTAGATTGACATATGAGTGATGGGAGATGATGAATCTATGCTTTCTAGAACAGGAGAATTGTGTTCTTAATATCTGTCATTGGGATAAGCCAGCATAGCAGTCAGGATTGCAGTTTCTGCCAGAGACACCTCCAATGTCTTTAGCAAATTATTTAGTTACTTGACATCTGTTTCTTGACCTGCAAAATGGAGCTAATAGTTATATCTACTGCATAGTTTTTCTGTGGGAATTGATTGATATAGCACATATAAAGTACTTTAGTCAACGTCTCATATACAATAGGTGCTCAATAAATATTTCCTAAATATTTTTACTGTATACCACAAGGAAGCTGCCATTGCCTGGTGGCTTTAGATTTGTGTAGAAAGTGAAAAATGTGACTTCTGTTCTTATGGTAAGCCTTGCAGGTTCATCTGCAGATATCTCTTAGTGTATGAAGAAAGAAGAAAAATAACAACTAAATGCCTTAAAACAAAACAAATGAGGAAATCTTGGGTGAGAGGCAGAGGGGGATTGACTTCTTGTGATGAAATAAAGGTGTTACTACAGGACCGTTCCTGGAGAAACTGTCAATTTGCATCTTGATTATTTTTATTTTCCTAGCTCTAGGTATTTGTTGAAAGTATGGAGCCTCCTTCTGGATTTGGATGAACCACAGAAGCAAAGCATATTGACTGTTTTTTTCCAGTACTTCACAGACTTTGCTCTCTCCTTAGCTTTCTATCTGTGTGTCTGCTCTGATACAAGAAAACAAAATGGCGGCACTTCCTTGGTGAGAGCAGAAACTAAGTACCTAGTTGTGTGGTTCTATAGGGACATAGAGTGCTACCTAAACTCCACTCAGCTAATCTGATGGAAACCAACTGGCAAACTTGGGAGCTGTGGTGTGCTTTTATCACATCTCATATTTTTCTACTATCGGAGGTTGAACCCAGGGCCTTGCACATGTTAGACACTCTACCACTGAACTACATGCCCAGCCCACTTTCTATCTCTTTACCATGTGGTATTGATGCTTTAATAGATATTGGAATCAGGCCTGGTGGAGGCTGGAGCAGCTGTGGGGCAAGGCAGCTCCAGGCTGTGGCTGGCTGGGTCTTTAATTTTGCACACATGTTCACATATGTATAGGAATCCAGCAGATGGGCAGCAATCTACTGACAAGTAGCAGTAACTCTGAATAAATCACATTGATCTGGGCAGCAAGTTTGCCTCCAGGGATCAGAGACTTAGGCAAACAGGAAGAAAAGTCATTCACCTAACTTTTTCCCAGAATGCCAGGAAACTTAAAACGGGTCAGTGGTGAATACAAAATTAGCTTGTGGCTACTCTCCAAAAATCATTTGACCTGTTTTGGAATCGTCAAGAATAAGGCAAAGGAAGTTCAGTGGCCTACATCTAGATTTCTCAAGGGAGATGAGAGAGAGCACAGATTGTTGGACAGCTGCAATCCCCAAGTCACTGGTTATAGACCATATGAGTGGGTATGGCTGGAACTCAGGAGAAGGACTCTGGAAAACTGATTTGGGGCCAACTACTGGCACAACTTACCATGCAAACGATAACCCCAGCAGATGCATTGGCCATTTGACATGCCAGCTTGAGGTCCTGGTCACTGAAAGGGCTATATCCGATTCAGAACACCTGATGCCACATTTAAATTCTACACTCATTCTGTAAGAGGGGAATTTGGACCAAATAATAATGAGAGGCTAAGATCCCAATGGAGTACAAAGCCACAAAATACTACGTCTGGCTCCATCATAAACTAGATGGCCATTGGTAGCCATACTGTTGATGCTTGAACTACATTTCCTTTATTAGCAGGTGCACCTCTCTTTTAGCTGCTGTGAGTGTGAGCTCCTTCTTCTCTAGAGAAGTGCACTTAGTGAAGTGTACACACCACCAATCCTCTTGAATCCAGGGGAGACCAGAGCTCCTTATTTCACCTTCTCTGATACATGGAGTGTTCCAGCAAGTCCAGCTGAACTCTTCTCCATCTTTCTGTAGTGTTGTCATTGGTCTTTATTACCTATGGGCATGGGAATAGTGCTCCTTGCCCAGTGTCCACAGAAGGAAGCCTAGGAATCCTTAGGCATTATGCATCTTGGCTTCTGCAGGTGTTCCAGATAACACACTACCCAGAGCTGAGCAGTGCTTATATCAGAACCTTGCATCAGATGTGCATACCTCTAGACTTGCTCCACTCTGTCATCTCATCCTTGCTTCCCCCTTGGCCCTTCTTTGAAGGTGAAAGGCAAGTCCACAGGATACAGGGCACTCTTTTTCCCTTGACATCTGGTTTGAGTCTGGGCAGCTAAATAACGTTTTTGCCATGAACAACAAAAGCTAATTCACTGTGGTTTTTAAACACCAAGTGCAAATATTTTTCCTTTTCAGCTTGGGGTCACTGGAAGGGAAAAAACAGGACTGAGAGAGAGATTAACCTTTTAAAACCTATTATGACTTCCCAGAGAAAATAAAACAATGGCACATTTCCTTTCATTTGTGAGAGCCCTTTCAGGAGTGAATGTTGTGCAAGGCAAGACTGGAGCTCTGCAGAAGAGTTTGGAATACCATTTTCACTCAGCTTTCCTTGCAGAAGCCCACCCTGATTGCTTCCAAGAGCCTTACAAGGCCACCTTCTCCACTTCATCTCTTGCTGAATTTTCCTCTCGCTTTTCTCTAGCCCTTGCCTTTCCTCCACTCATGGGTGGGATACAGTGTAATTAGCAGTATTTTAGGCAACAACTATGCCACCCACTGATGCCACTGATCGATACTGAGAAGGCTGAAGATCCAGTCTGGGTCACTTATACAAGGTGGAGGCCAGAGTTGCTGTTGATTTGCGGTTTTTTGTTTTAAATACTTTTTCTTTTGTTTTAAGATTATAGTATAGTTATAGCATTCCCCTCTTCCCTTCCTCCCCCTAAGCCCTCCCATATACTCCTCATTGCTCTCTTTCAAATTATGGCCTCTTTAAAGAAAAAAGATTAATTGTTGTCACATGATATATATGTATATACTCACATATTCCTAATTATAGCCTGTTCAGTCTGTGCAATGTTACTTGTGTATGTTTTCAGAGCTGGATGTTTAGTCTTGGATAACTGATTGGGGTGCTTTTCCCTGGGAAAGACTTGTTGTTTTGAGATAGAGTCTCACCATGGAGTTCTGGCTGGCCAGAAATTTAGTGTGTAGATCAAGTTGTCTTCAAACTCACAGAAATACCCCTACCTCAGCTTCCACAGTGCCAAGATTACAAGTGTGCATCACCACATCAGGTCTGATTTGGGCTGTCTTGGTACATCCCAGAACCTTAGCACCATTCAGATTCTTCTTGTGTACAAATAAGATGCAAAAGCCTACCATGAAAGTGGTGGCCATGCAAAGTTCTGGTGATTTTCTGAGAAGGAAACAGTCCATTCACCTCGCTAGTTGTTTTTCAGAAGCTCGGAACTGCTTCTTTCTTTTTTTTTCTTTTTCTCTCATCTACTTCATCTTAGCTCATGGATTTACTTGCTGAGCTCGAGTGGGACGTGAAGCAGATGCCATGACAACATATAGCTTTTGGAGAAGGGCTGTGAAAGTCCCTGAACTCCCTTTCCGCCGAGAGAAAGCTTAAACATGGTCCAGGATTACGGATGTTTGTGAAGTGACTTCATGAGTCGTGTCTTGTGCTGTTTCTGTTATCTGTAGTCAGTCGTTGAGCATGTTGATACAGGTGGTGGTGGTGGTGGTGGTGGTGGTGTGTTGAGAGTAGGAGGGCTTCGGAAAATCATTTGCAACCTGCAAAGAGCAAATTCTAATCGTAACCACTCTCTTCGTCTCTTGGATAGGTGTGCAAATATTTGCCAACCTGTTGCTCGGCCCTCACACCAAGCAACAATTTCACAGCCAAGCAAACCAGTGCCATCCTGATGAGAAAAAAAAAATGGGAGGACTCTGGGGTAGCTGTGGAGTGGTGGGATGGAATGAATCCCTTCTTGGGACTGGGCAGGAAGCATGGGGTCTGGGCTCCTGTGGCTCCCTGGCTTTTAGTATTGTTCAGCTTCCTGTTTCTAGCAGTGTGCTAATGGTTTCCATAGCCACAGGGCACCTGGCAGAGCTTCTTAAATGGGTCAGGCCTGAGATTCTGCATTTCTAACAAGCTCCCAGGTGATGCTGATGCTAAGGATCCCTTAGTCAACTGCACTTGGAATTCCAAGACTGTAAAGAAGTACCACTGTATTGTGAGCTGTGCAGAGCTGGAAATGGAATAGCGCTAAGCCCCTCCTTTGGAGACAGGGTGTGTCTGAAGCTGTCCCAGTCCTGATTTGCCATTCAAGTGAACCCCAAAGGGATTAGCAGCTGGCCCAGCACTTGGGTGAGACCATCTCCCCCTCCAGGGGGGTGTCCCAGAGGCAGTGCAGGGGTTGTGTGAAAATCTGCCATCCTCCTTGCTGAAGGTTGCCCCCTCTCGCCCTCCCAACCCCCCTGCCCTGTATGCTGACTTAAACAGATCAGCTTTCAGTTCTCTGGCATTCCGAGAAGCTTTGCATAAAAGAAAAGGCTCTTCCTTAAGAAGCAGAGCGGGAATCCAAGCATGGCTCTTGCCTGCTGCATGCCCAAGAATGAAGGTATTTGGGGTTTGCAGCATTTCCTGGCAAGACAAAGAGGGAGGGGAGCTGGGGGAGGCCGGGCTCCAGGAGAGGGACTTGCCCTTCTGTCTGTAGCTGTTTCCTATTCTGGGTTGAAACAGCACTGTGTTTCCTGAAAAAAGTGAGCCCGTTCGTTCACAGGGACAGATGTGAGGAAGGAAAGCGCGTCTGGCCCTCATTCACAACTGACTTTGACATTTACAGTCAGGGGCTCCTAAGTTTCCGGTTCCTTGTGCTGTTCATGCTGCATGTCCTGAATTTTGTGCTCTTTCTGAGAAGATGGACTCTCCAAGACTGAGGGAGAGTTCAGTCTTTCTCCCAGCTGTTCTGTTCTACATTGAAACGGTTTGAAGGAGGGAGCAGGGATAGTCTAATGAGGATTCTTCTAGGACAAGATCCTGGCTCAGGATTTTGGGGAAAGGGACTGCATCTTACTTGGAATCATCCTAGGCCTCCTCACCCATTCTCCTCCATCCCTGCCCTTCCACCCCCCCCCATCCCATCCCTGACTTTGGGACTTTTGGGAATCCCTCAGGATCACATTCTCTCTCTGAGATTGAGTGAGGAGAGATTTATGTCCCTGCAACTCCTTAAGCAGCCTTGAACCAAGTTCAAGTTCCCTTCTCTTTCCTTTTCCCATCTTCAGTGGCTGTCTGTTAAGTGTTTTAAACCACGATGAGTGCTGCCCACTTCTTTTGTATTGTTCTTCACTTTCTTTCTTGTTTCATAAGACTGGCCACACTCGGAACCCTCTTTGGAAAGTGTCGAACTATTCTTAGTGTTCTTCCTGCATTGGAGTTAATGCTCTCATAACCACAGATCGTTAGTGCTGGCTCCTTATTTAGGTTTCTTCTGCAGACCCCGTAGGCCCCCATTCGGGTTGTTCCATTGGAGTTAGGCAGTGTGAGAGCTGAAGCTGGTTGTTCTCTTTGCCTGAATGAAACCACTTTGCTGGACGTTTGCCACCACTGACTACCTCTGTGGAGACTGATGCAGGCCCATCCCTGAAAACTCCCATGAGTCTAACCAATAGTGTCGTGTGCAGCTCTCCACAGTGTGTGTATCACCCTGCCACCTGAGAACATTCCCTCTGACTTGTATTTGCAGGTGTGATGATGGGGAAGCTCTGGTTTTGTGCATCTTTATTACCAAAGTGGAGGGAGGAAGACAACTTCCGATGGGTGTTGCTGAGGCTGGGGCAATGTGTCCAATGTGTCTGGAATACAGCAGCTTCCAGATTTTGTAGTGGATTTCCAAATCCCTAATATCATTCACATATATGGTAACTAACCATCGTTCGTGGGCAGGCCACACTCCAGACTAATTAAATTGGGAGTTTCCAGGGGTGGGTCCAGGTATCAGTATGTTTTCTTGTTAAAACTCCACAGGGGTATAGCAATGTGCAACTAGGGTAAAGAATCATTGACCCGGAAAAGAAATAAGGACTCTGCCATCACCCCGATTTTCAGTTTCCCTCCCCATTAAGAACCTGAGTTCATACATTTTGATGCAGATCAGCAGATGCAGAAGGAGTGCTCAATAGCCAGGTAGCATTTACTCATTGAGCCTAAAGGACTAAGGGACAGGAGGGAGTAGGAAAGCAAGAATGCTCATCAAGGTACCTGCCAGAAGTTTCTCATTTAAAGCTAAGTAGAAAGACTGGCAGAAGAAGGTCCATCTGAATAGCTTGACCCAGCACACCCTGGAGATGCTGACAAGTGGGGGGGGGGGATGCACATGTCAAAGAGGTGAAAGTGGCTGACAAGCCAGGGGGGCATGGGGACCCACCATAGGACTCCTAGGCAGAGGGCTCAATTTCTTGTGGCTGTCAGCATGCCGTGACTGATTGTCTTTGAGCATTAGTCTCAGCAAGGACATGACACCTCAGCTGCCACTGGATGGCTCATCTGTAGAGAGACCAGACCCTTAAATCAAAGGTGCCTTCAACCTGAGACCTGGTAGATATTACATTCAGCATAGGAAACAGCCGAAGGGAAAATGACTGCTTTTTGTATCAACCCAAATTTTATTATACCAGCTTTCATTATAAAAATGTTAGAGGTTTGGGGCGTGTGTTTATTACAGAAACAATGTAGTTACAGTGATCTTCAACATCTTTCAAACTGGAGTCTCAAAGGGAGTTTTATTTACTAGATTTAAAGCTGTGGAACAATTGTTTTGTATGATTGCCTTATAAGCACAGGGATAATTCAAGGAAAAACAACTCTCTGTTTTCTTTCCTCCTTAACCCCTGCTGAATTTCCCCAATCTGAAGAATGGCACAGCCACTTACCAACAATACCAGATCTTGGAGCTGACAGACTGCATTTGGGCGAGGCTTGAAAGGGCTCGAAATAGGGGTTTCAGGGAAAGTGGGGCATGCGACTCAAGTTCCAGCTCCTGTTGCTTCTGGCTTAGGAGAGTGTTTTAGTGATTTGGGCAGGTGTGTGATAACCACTTAAAACTCAAGCCAATACACAAGGACTGAGACACTCATGCAAACCCATAGTCGGTTGTCAGGGGGCCCAGCAACTACTGTCATTACCTGTAGCGAAATACCTAGTCATTCATATTTTCCAGAAGCAAGGCTTTTAAATCAGTAGCAATGTCAGCTCAGGCCCCTTAGTTTATTCCTGAGAACTCTGCGCTCAGAGGTTGATTGCTACCATCTTGTGGCAAAGACCATTTTGTCAATTTTCTTTAGTGTTTCCGATTCTTAAGCTAATTGATCTGATTTTTGTGTTTTTTATTGGGATTTTTCAAATTTTTAAAAATGTTTCTTAAAGTGGATGCTTGCTTTTTAAGCAGGAAGCATGAAGTTGGGTGTTGTGGTGTACATCTGTAATCCTAGCCCTCAGGAGACTGAGGCAGAAGGATCATGAGTTCAAGGCCAGCATAGGCTATAAACCAAGTTCAGTGCCAGCCAGAACTACAGAGTGAGACACTATCTATAAATAAATAAATAAACAAACAAATAAATAAATACATATCAAAAACTATACATTTATCTTAGAGTGAAGCTTTGGCGATTTCTACTGGTTCTATCATGGTGCTTATTGTTGCTTTTATCGTCTGTAGATTTTGCAGAGACTATGTGGCATAAAGGAAGCCTGGCTTTGGTATGTGACAGATCTGAGTCTGAATCCTTACCCTGCTATGTATTAGTTGGGGGGGGCGGGCGGCAAGTTACAGGCCCACAGTTTCTTTAGTTCTCAAGTGGCCATCTTAATACTCGCCTTGTGTCTCCTTAAAGGAGGATTAAGTGAAAGAATGCAGCGGAAGGACTTAACATGATGCACTTGTAGATGTTCAGCCCACAGTATAGATAATAAGAATATTTAAAATAATGTACTGTTGGTACAAGCAAGAGCTTTATGTCTGGAAAGCTTTTCTCCATTTGTATGTCTTAGGCAGAGGGCCAGGACAGTGGGTGTCCTTTCTGGATCAACCCACTTAGCCTAATGTCCTCCAGAGGCACTGGCAGATGGGACATGAAAATACCAACAGTGTGCCTAGGGGAGGGAGCAAAGCCAAATGTTGCATTGGATTGAGCATGCCCAGATGAACAAGAAATCTCAGTACAAACATTCACCATTCAGAAATCACCCCTCCCCACCTGCTACTGCTACTTGATAAAATATTGGAGCTTCTAAGTCCCAGATTTTGCCTCTTTCTTAGCTCCATAATGAGTTGCATTCTATTCTGTAGCCGTTAGGGTATACATTGTGGTCAGTGCCTCAAAGGAGGTGATCATTTGGGAAGCAAAACTTTATGGAATAGCAGTACCTCTTTCTGGGTATTGGGCTTGAATCTGGGCATCAGGTATGGCTAAGGGCACTTGAAATCCAGGAAGATACTGACCCATTAGAGTTGAAAGGCCATACATAGTGTCCTGCAGTCCATCCTCAGGGTAGGAAGACCATCTTCCCTTGTGAGGTGGCATGAGAAGCCAAGTGAAGCTGATGGAGGAGGGAACTTCTGAAATGACTCCATTAGGATAAATAGGTTATAGTATACAAAGTTTTGGGTGACTTTTAAGGTATGGTGAGTTGTTGGGTTTGACTTTTGCCTGTTTGCTTTTAGTTGTTCTTTGCCCTTTCTCTGCACTTGTGGGAGGGTGGATTGTAGAAGACATATTAAGAATTAGGGCTAAAAAAAATAATAAATAGATACAAGATTTAAAAAGGAATTTAAGGGGTAGGATAAGGCTCCAGGAAGCTAAAGACAGCACTCATCTTCTGGCTGCACCTTCTTTTGTACTATGCAGTTCTCTGTGCATAAAGATAAACCCAAGTGGAAGGATTTCCTGGCTGTTTTCAAGGCAGAATGTGCTCCTGTTCTCTGTAGCCCATTCAATGCCTCTGCATGCTCTGGCTCCCTCTCTCCTGGGTGCTCAGTGGCTATAGCAAGAGGGTCCACTCTTCTAAAGGATGCCGCTGATTTTGGTGGCCTTGCTAGTGAGCCTGACTCAATGATCTTATTGGGACCAGAGCCACAGGCTCCCCAAAGGACAGGCACGAAATGCAGAGGGAATTACTCTGAGTCAGATGCTGGTACTCCAGTAGTCAGATGCTGAAAGTTGGACTCCAAGCAGGGCAAAGTTACACATGTTGCCTCAGCTTTGGAGAACCTAGGCCTCCCGGGAATGTAATCTGCTCCTTCCTTACTTTCCTCCTACAACTAAGCAGGGAGGAGGTTTTGATTTATTCCTCAAAATGGAGTAGATCACTCCTCTCACCATCTTGTCTCTGTGTTGTGTTTGCCATGAATGGAATCTGACCATTACCAACTATGATACCCCCACCTCCTTATCCAAGTTTTTCTCTCTGGAAACCTTCAGCATTGAGTTAGAGTTGGATGACTAATTTTGAAATAGAGAAGTACTTGAAAATGGGCCAGGGGCACACATCAGTAGCCCCAAAGCCCTTAGCTTGAATAGCTGGAAAATTCTGCATCACTACTAATACTGCTTTTGTGGCTCCTCTTCTGAAAACCAAGGGTGATGACAGGGGCCATGACTTTCCAGTGCTTTCTATGCCTATCTCAGAAAACAAGCAAAATGGCCACCAGGGAGAATTAGGATAATTGTGTACTGAGTGGTTATTTCCTTGGAAATATGTTGATTTTCAGTGTCTCTTGATTAGGCTTTTATTTTTCCTTTTTTGTACCTCCTCTCTGGGTTTTTAGTTGCTTCTTTTCTATTTTTTTTTTTACACGAAAGACATCATGGGTAAGAAGAAGAGATTTTATTTTGAAGAACAATGATCACATTAACAAGGTGACAGCAGATAAGCTAAAAGTCACTCCATTTTCTGCCGGGGAAAAATGTTCTTTGCTGCCAAATTGCCTTCTGCCTCTCTTTGTCTATTCTACTTTTATAGGAGGGTGGCAGGCCCAGCCACTGATAGACTTGGAAGAAATATGTAGTAGATAGGCTACAGCCCTAATTCATGTAAGGAAGGAAGCTTTTGAGTTCAATGATAAAAAATAAAACAAACAAACAAACAAACAGTAAAGCCACCCCCACCCCCACTGACTTCCTTTCTTGTGCTACAGCATTCTTGGAGCTCCAGCTCTCTATAGGAAGGACAATGACATTTTTCTTTTTTGCCCTAGTTCCAATATATCAAACAGAAAATACCTATGAAATCTGAAACTTGGTAAAGGGCAAAAAAAAAATCGAATTCATTGCAATTTGATAGACATACAAGCCTAGGTAATGTTCCATGGGTACAGAATTTGCCCTACATCGTCTCCTATATTTGGGGCAAAGTTGAGGAATCCAACTTGTCCAGCATTGCATGAAAGAATAACAGAACCAAATTGGTGCATGATTGGGTCTCCAGGAATATCCAACTATAAAATAAGGTGGAAAAGTAAGGAGAAAAAACCCTCCAAATTTCAAATCAACTGGGGAAAGAAAAAGGTCAATATGGAATAGAGGGGGTGAAAGAAACTTCCTGAAGGATGTAAGATTGTGTGTGTGTGTGTGTGTGTGTGAGAGAGAGAGAGAGAGAGAGAGAGAGAGAGAGAGAGAGAGAGAGAGAGAGAGAAGGACTTCGTTAAGTAGGAAAAAATCATCCTATGATTATTACCTCTAAGCTTTGTTTTCTGCCAGATCTTACAGAATTGTGAAGATAGAGTGAAGTACTGAAAATAAAACACAGCACCGTTCCCGGAACATAATAAGGATTGGATGAATGGTCAGGGTTGGGAATGGTGGGCTTTTGTAAAATCGGGAGGTGCCTTTGGAAGCATATGAGCAAAGCCTTTAGGATCCTTCATGGACAAATGATATTCTAATCATTATGGGTATTAAATCTTTCTTTTTCTCTGACTTCCTTGCCTCTAATTTTATTCTATTCTTTTCTGAGGCTGGCTCTCATATTTTATAACTTGGCATACTTCAGTTATTATCAGCATACCTCTGGAAGAATGAAAGCAGACCTAACCACTTACAGACGAGTTTTTTAATCCCATTAGATTTCTCAATGCCACATCTCTCGTACAGTGCCTTGCAGTTTCACTTGTGGATGGGTGCTTGGCTGAAGGGGTCACTATCAAGCCAATAGCTTGTGCTATCATTTCTCCTGGGTCTTTGTTTTCAACAACTTATTTCAACAACTTCAAAACATATTCACTCAGGTTATTATTTTTTCTTTTAGTCTGTGTATCCTCTAGTGGTTTTATTTAGGTCACAAAGGAGAAGTGTTTGGAGAAAGAAACGATGAAACTCATTTCTTTTAAAGTTTGTTAGCTAAGATGGGAGGCTGTGCTGTCTAGTTTTTATGTCAACTTGACACAAGCTAGGGATAGCTTGGAAGAAGGAAACTTCATTGAGAAAATGCCTCCATAGAATTGGCCTATAGGCGGGCCTGCAGGGCATTTTCCTAATTAGTGATTTACATGGGAGGGCCCAGCTCACCGTAGGTGGGGTGACCCCTGAGCTGATGGTCTTGGGTGCTATTATAAGAAAGCAGGCTGAGTAAACCATGAGGGACAATCTAGTAAGCATCACTCCTCCACGCATCTGCACCAGTTCCTGCCTCCAGGTTCCTGCCTTGAGTTCTGCCCTGACTTCCCTGGATTATGGGCTGCAAACTCTAAGATGAAATAAACCTTTTCCCCTCCAAGTTGTTTTTGGTCATGGTGTTTTATCACAGCAATAGAAACTCTAATTAAGACAGAGGCTAAAAGTTTTGTTTTGTTTTTCACCGTAAGTGATTATGCACTGTAGTCCAGTGTTGTTTGTTGACATTGGGGGCTGAAAGATTTGTGGGCCCAATGGTTGGGGAAAACTAGGATGGTAGCGTTACAAGTCATTTAGTGACCACTTTTAATGTGCTCAGCAGGATTATTCTAATTGCTGTTATAGGTGATTTTCATCACAGCCCTGTAATGCAGGTACAATTACTATTGTCATTTCATAGATCTGGAAAATGAAGTTTACGGTGTTTACATAATTCACTCAAGATTGTGGCTAAGATATTGTGGCCAGAACATAGGACAACCCCAAAACTTTTGCTTTTCACACACTGCCAGTAGAGATCTGAAAATAACAGCCCCAAACTAAATGTGGACGCAGTGTCACACAATGCCTTGGGGGAAGTGAAAGTATTCAACACAATTAAAAGTTCAAAGATGTGCTGTGGTCTATGCTACAATCCCCATGAAGAGCATTTGAAGTAGAAAAGAGCTTAGATCCAATTTGTATGATTTAAAAACTGAGCAGAGAGATAGCCTCTACTAAATGTGAGACTGTGAGCTAGAAAGAGCTACCCCTTGGATAAAGACAGAGCCAATGGTGTCCTGTGTATTGAGAAAGGAGAAGAGGTTAGGTAAGGCCTGTTATACTCTCCTTCAATTTCATTCATGACTCCAGAACTTTTTGCTAATAAACTTGACTGAATGCAACTGATATATTTGTTACCCAGCATTGTTTATCAATGACATACTGTTCAAATATTCATTTCCTAGGAGAAGGTTGTAAAGGTCTTGTGGGATCATAAAAGGTGATAGATTAACAAGGGCTGGAGGTTGTGGCAGGCCAAGAAGTTACCACGAAGAGTTTCCCACGTGGTTGCTTGGACAGGCTGGCAGGTCAGCATGAAGAGATGGTGTTTTCAGCGACATGAAAGAAGACAGCTTGTTCTCTAATTTTCTAACTTTAGTACTCTGGCGAAGATGCTGGGAGGGATTTTAATGTCTCTGGGCAACATAAAAAGTAGATGGTATGATTGCAGCTATTCTTTCAGTTCTTGCAAGTACAAACAAACAAAAACCCCCACCTGTCACCTCTACAATCAGTCATCTTTATACCACCATCTGACTTCCCAAATTCACAGGGGCCTCCTGTTTCTGGGGAGCCATGAAGCTGCCCTGGGCTAACAGTACACTTTGTTGGCTGGCTGGAGGAATTCTTAGTCTCACTCTTTTTCCCCTTCATGTCCTTTTTTAAAAACTGCAGAATGATAAAGCACACATCATGGAAGCTCTTTGCATCAGCCTGTTTTTTTCAGCCATGTAAATTTGCTTGCAATTCCTAAACACAGCATGCTCTCTCCAACACCTCCCTATCCTTGTGCTCTGTCTTCATCCCAGAATGCTTTAAGATATATTCCATCTGGCTGGCTCCTAGAAAGTAGCGAAGCAAGCTCAGGGCTTGAACTAAGAAAGGCTGCAAATGTTGCTGGACTCAGGCCTTTGAAGATTCAGGAAGTCTCTTGGTAAAATGCCTTCTTTTGGGGAAACATAGACTACCCATTTAATTGCAAAGGCAGAAAAATTGTTTGGGGCACAAATCAAAAGTCTTTTCTCTAATTTCTTTTTTACACTCTTTATAAAACTATGCCAGAGTTAACTGAAAGGAACCCCCCTCCTTTTCATTTTTTACCCCTTCCCAAAGAAGAAAAATGTACTAAATGAATTAATTCCTGCAGTATTGTAAATACCAAATGAAAACTGCCTTCAATGTACAGATGAAAATACCGCTTGTATAATTATTTCTGTGTTTGTTTAACTAGAGGGCATTTAGATAAAGACAAATGAAATCATTAAAAGTTCAAAGGCTCTCATATTTGGTAAGAAAAAAGCCCAGGCATCCACATGTTAAGACAGTTGAATAGTCAACTAATACATTATCCACCAGCATTTTCTTCAGAAGAAATAGCTTCTGCTGAAACTGATGGGAGCTCCAAATGCTGACCATTTTTCCTCTTAAATAAAGTTGGTAATTAACGTCATGATTAAGAACACAGACTTGGGAGCTGCATTCACGGTGTTGAAATTCTAGCGTTCGGCTGAGGCTGGGAGCCACGGCTCGCGGTACTTGGTTGTAGCCATTATTTCTTCCTTTCGGAGATAATTCAATTTGGCCCTAATTTAGTTTATAATTATTCCTTCCTTCCGTTCAAGCATCTCCATCTGTAAGTTTCCAAAGTGTGTGGGAAGGGGAGGGTGGACACATTTCTTTCCCTCTTTCCCACCTGCGTTTCTGAGTCCCTTGTCTCTTTAAGAAGATAGCCATGACTATGGCTGCTGAATACAAAGCTGAAAAAAAGAAAGAAAGCAAGACAGAAAGAAAGAAAGAAAAAAGAAAGGAAGGAAGGAAGAAAGAAAGAAAGAAGGAAAGAAAGAAAGAAGGAAAGAAAGAAAGAAAGAAAGAAAGAAAGAAAGAAAGGAGGAAAAGAAAAGAATCAAAGCTGTAGTTTTTCTCGTTCCACAATCTGTAGTTCCCTGGATTATGCTTTGGCTTTTGTAGCCTTTAAATATATTACCTGTTCTCTTCCTTCTTTTCCCCAGTTATTTCTCACGGGTGGCTTTGGCCCCTTCATCTTGCTGATTCCTTACCTCAAACTATGTAATTGAGCATAAGCCTGGCAAATACAGGAGCAGAGGAGAGAGGTCAATTTGCAGTACTGTGTCTGAACTGGCACATTCGTGGGTCATAGTGAGATGAGGTGAAGGTTTTGAGGTTTGACAACAGTTCTAGTCTTCAGAAAGATTTGTCTTTTGTTTTATAATGCATTTCTTTATCATTGCCCTGTGCAAAGCAATAATTTCAACATTAGTATCTGTTTGAAGCTATGACCAGGAGATTATTTTGGAAAAAAATGTATCAATTAGCGTTTTTCACATAACCTATCACTCCAATACTTTCAATGCATAGGGAATGAAAATGAGGACATGATTGCTCCTAGGTGTGGTTGAGGAGAAGGTTTTTATCGTAGATACCAGGAAAAGTATAGCCAGAGGCGTTTGAAGAGAGAAAGAAAGCAGTGGATTAAGCATGACTAGTAGACTGAACCAGGCCACAAGAGGAACAAGAGATGGGGAGAGTGAGAGAGGAAGAGAAGAGAAGGGAGAGAGGGCTAAGGGGACCAAGAGAGGGCCAAGGGGACCAAGAGAGGGCCAAGGGGACCAAGAGAGGGCCAAGGGGACCAAGAGAGGAGCCAAGGGGATCAAGAGAGGGCCAAGGGGACCAAGAGAGGGCCAAGGGGACCAAGAGAGGGCCAAGGGGACCAAGAGAGGGCCAAGAGGACCAAGAGAGGGCCAAGGGGACCAAGAGAGGGCCAAGGGGACCAAGAGAGGGCCAAGGGGACCAAGAGAGAAGCCAAGAGAAGAACCAAGAGAGCACATGGCCAAAATGGCAGGGTTAAATAGGAAAGAGAAGCTGGGGGAAGGGAAGGGAAGCCTCTGGGCTGGAGGGGTTTAGGGTAGGGGGCAGGGTGAGAAATCTTGAGAGGAGCCACAGGTACTGAGTGAGTCTAGAGGCCAAGCAGACTCTTTGGTATGTTAATAGGCACCACAGCTAGCCATTTGTTCCGAGTTTCTTTGTGACCTGACAGGTAGATTTTCTGCTTAGAGATAGCTTGGCTCAATTAAATTCTATAGTGCATGCCTATGCAACTGGAGTGGGTCAGCTAAGGTTTGTGACCCAGGGTGGACTCCTGCACTTGCCTGGTGGCTAGCAGGCTGTGATCCAAGACGTGTGTGTGTGTGTGTGTGTGTGTGTGTGTGTGTGTGTGTGTGTGTGTCTCGTGGGGTGGTGGTGCTGGGCCATACTTGTCTCATCATTCAGAAGGCTTGTCCTGACTCCATTGTAGAGATGCAGCAAGTATGGTTAGCAACTACAGTTAGCAGAAATTCTAAGGCTTCTGTGGTCCAGGGTCAGAATGTGTGCAACATAATTTCTATTGCACTCTATTGGTCAAATGAAGTCAAAAGCCTGCTCAGAAATAGACTCCACCTGTTGATGGGAAGAACTAAAAAGTACTGTTTTCGAACTACCATAATAACCAAGTAACTTGTCTGCAAGTTTTCATACATGTAAATCAAAATAACTCCCAAGTTCTTCTGATAATAATGAATCTCCTGCTTGCATTCAAATAGGAAAGAAAGATGTGGACATTTCTCATGGCCATGACAATGGGCTACTGCCCATGAAATTTCCATGGGTCATAGCAGATGAAGAGCTATCCAAAAAGGTAGAGTAAAGGGGAAGAAAATGAACATGGGAATCAAATAGAACTGAATTCACACTCTACATTGCCACCTTGTCTGGATGCCCTTGGGCAAGTTACTTAATCTCTCTGAGCATCAATTTCTTCAACCATGAAACAGGAATGATAATTAGTAAGGCATAGGGCTGTTGGGAAGACTAAATGAGATTATGGTGTAATATTCAGAACCTCGTGAAGAGTCATCTCATGTCAGTCATGCCATCCCTTGCTTTCCTTCCTTGTCTCCTTACATTTGTGACATCCATGTGCAGTGGGCATGGTAACTGTCTTTTGCTTAGTGAATCAAAGTGGTTTTGTCCCTTTCCCTGCCAGATACCAGCCTGTCTTACCCATGTGATACTTACATTTGAGAGATGACTTCGATAAAATATTTTTAACCTGGAATCTTGGCAGTGTTTGCAAACATAACTTACAGTTAACAACTACTAAAAAAAATCCTTAGATTTTGTGCTATAAATTATTTTATATTTTAAGTTGTGCTTAGCTTTTTCTGTGCTCTGAATAGATATACTGTGGGATATCTGGGGAACCCACTGGCATTAAAAAAAAAAAACAAAACTTTGAAATAATAGGAGTTGGGGGAAGCCTCTGTAATCACGTCCTTTCAGAAAGGGTGCATTGCATTTGCACTGGATAAGGTTTTTGAAAATAATCAGGAGTTCCAAGTAGCAAACTTAGTCTTTTGGGGCTAGAGGAAGCCAGGTTGGACAAAACCTCTGCCTAATACTTCTGCTCTGATGCAGTCCATAGGGTTCCATTTTGGCTAAATCATCATAATTCCCACCAAAGCAGCACAGAATGATAATGGTTTTATTTATTATTTTATATGCATTGCTAGTATATGCAAAGTTTTATAGCTTGCTATAAATCCAGAGGGATTATCACAGCTGTTACTTATTTTAACAGGTCACAATACAGTAGTTTATGCCAGATGGTTTGGAGAATTTGAAGAAAGAAAATCTATTCAGGCAGCCATATAGATACTAACTTAGGTATTTGTGCCCTGAAATTAATTTGAATTTGTTGTGATAAGGGCTGAGGATAAAGATCAGTGGTAGAGCACTTGACTAGCATGTGTGAGGCCCAGGGTTCAATCCCCTGCTCTGGAGAACAAAACAAAACATTTGTTGTTGTATAAAATTTGTATGAATAAACAACAGTTCTTTATGAATGAGTGATCCATTTTTATATTTTGGCAATCTCTTACAAGCAGGGGTGGGGCAGCAGCAGTTCTAATGACTGTGACTACAATAGATGAGAAGTAAAGTTTAGCCACATCCATATTGATGAAGGGGACATCCAATAGCTCCAGAGAAGTAAGCCTAGGAGGCAAATCTGAGTATCCATTTGGGGTCTTAGTACATTTTAGAGCCAAAGAGAATAAGGCTGGGAAGCAGCTCTAGGGAAACACAAAGAACAGGTGGATGTGCTGGGAAAGCAGCAGGGCTGGAATTGAGATCCCTGTGGTCACCAACAAGGTCAGCTTGGGATAAAAAGTTTACCCAGATATGAACATGTTTCTGCCTTTACGGACACTGATAGTTATGTGTATAGTTGTGAATTATGAACGCTCAGCAGAAATGTGGAGAATAAATAAATACTGGCCATTGAAAACTACTTTGGAAGGTACTTTGGTCTCCAGGTTTCATAGAATAATAGACAGAATGAAAGACCTTGAGAAAACCTGGTAGATGATCTCTACCCTTCTTGGGTTTTTTAGGGGAAAAAGCAGAGGATCTTTAAATTGGATCATATTTTTTCTTTCAACAACAGCCTTACCCTGAAATGAGACTGTCAAGGTAGTTAGACTCCCTGAGTCTTCTCTGCTCTCCCTCTCCTTGGTCAGGCCTCACTGATTCCTCTTTAGATTTCCATTTCGTGCTGGGAGAAGACCACATTCTCACTGTTGACTATAATTCAGACTCCAGGTCTAACACATGGCTGAATTTTCTTGCTAAATCCTCCATAAATACGAACTAGATGAAATTATGTAGTATTTTACAATCCATTTTCCCAGCTCCAACAAAATAGGTGCCAACTAAGATCTGTTGGCATCAACGAAATACTCAATTAAGCAGAAATGGTGAGTTTTAAAAATGTATATTCCAGCATGTGGAGAGAGGTAGTATTTCAAAAATCAAGGAGTCCATGAATGTTAAGGGATAGAAGTAGAGCCTGTGCTATGGAATCCCCCAACATAGCTGGTGGAAGAAATAAAGCTTTGAACGTGCATAGGCTGGACAATACAGAATTGCCTGTTTTTCTCAGAGCTGCTGAGCTTCCAATGACTTTAGCTTTCTGGAACACAGCCCTAAGCCTTGAAATAAGCGAAAGCTTACCGAGAAGGATGTTTTTCAAGGCTGTAAAGAGTTGTCAGTGAGCCCGTGCATTTCATCCTGAAGGCTCTTGCTCAGACGATTAGTTTTTTAGTGGACAGATGTCACCCAGCTATGGGTTCATTTTGGAGCCATGGAGATTGAAGCCAGAAAGTAGCTCCAGGTAAACATAAGGAGGGGGTATGTATGGTGGGGAGAGAGGTGAACTGGGCCCACTGTGGATTTCAACTCTAGGGAAGGAACTAGAAAGGGGGTGAGAGGAATGACAGCTAAGAACTAAATATCAAAGAACACGAGCTTGGAAATCCAAAAAGTGTTTTAGAAATGTGTTACCATAGAGACCAATAATAAGCCTTCTTAATAAAGACCCTAAGTAATCAGCAAAGCATTAAATTGTGTTTTCTATTGTCTGATTAAAGAGATAGGAAAATGAATTACTCAAGGTAGGCAAATTCTGGAATAAAATCTCCAACATTTCAGTAGCTTATTTTTCACTTAGCTAAGTTTAATGCAGGCCATTGTCTAGTCATTTGAGTACCCATTTTGGGGCTCCACCATCTCCATGAAGCCTCTGTTCAGCCAGCAGAGAAAAATATAATAGGGAATAGGTAGGAGTTTTATGGGTGGTGCCTGGAGACACACATCCAGTGTTCCATTGGTCAGTTCCTCTTCTGTTTCCAACCTCATGCTGGCAAAAGGACTATACCTTACGTAGGATTAACAATATCAGTGAAAAAGAAGAATTGTGTTTGAGCCACACTGTCAGTCAGAGATTCAAAAAGGACAGTCTGTGGCTAAATCCCACCTACTCCCTGGTTTTTGTGAATAACACAAACATTTATTGGAACATATGCATTCTTTTTGGCTGTTTTTGAGCTACTACAACAGACTAGAGTGGTTATAGCAGAGACCATATGACTTGCAATGCCTAAAATACTTTCTGTCTGGCCCTTTTCAGACAGAACTTGCTGTAGATCTTCACTAGTCTAAGGGAGGACACATTTGCAATTCTTTCTCCTGAGACCTGGTATTCCAATAAAAATAAGCATGACACCCACATGGACTTGGGTATAAACTAAGTCCTTAGAATGTTAGCTCCAAAGGGCATTGGTCCCTGCTCTGTCTCTTCTAGCAGTCAGTATAATACTTGACAGTACGTGCTTCCATTTGAACCATTGAGCCATAGAAAACTTCAGGTACCCTAACCACAACACAGATCATGGGAACCCCAGGGGAAACATATACAGTAGGAGCACTGTATGTGAAGACCTCAAACACAGGAAGGCTACCTTCACTGAGCTTTTGTTATATGTCAGGCACCAACACCTGTGCTTTATAACTGTTGTTTTATTTACTCTCTTAGCATTCCTCTAAATTAGCTATTCTTACATTCATTTCACAAGAAACCAAATAATGGAGAGGTTAAAGTATGTTGCCAAAGCTACGCTTGGATATAGAAGCTAGGATTCTTTCTGAGGATCTTATTTTTTTTTTTTTTTTTTAAAAAAAAGAGCTAAAGAAAAAAAGACTCTGGTATTTCCGAGTTCAAAGCTCATATTTGTTTTATTTACTCTGTAGGACTTGCTAAAACCCTGTTCAAATTTAAATAATCTGGTCATATTAATCCCATCACCACTATTAAGAACCACCTAAGTATTGGACATTTCAATATGAAGGGGCAAAGAACTGGCAATTTTCATCACCATTTGCAATTCTGCACTCCTCATTGTCAAGGTTCCCCCTTGATGAAGCAGCCCTGAAAACCTAGAGCAAGTAGTTCATCTGCTTTAACTGTGTGATTAGTGACTTGGCCATCAGCTACCTGCAGTCTTGTCCAGGATTGCTGTGGAAGGTAGCCATTTTGTTCACCCTCACAGAAATTCTATTCTCAACACCTGGGAAGTTGGAGCGCACACAGGACGGAGCCTTGCTCCCATTGAAGTTGGTCTGAGAGCTTGCTTTCATGAAGACAGATGGCCACTGAGCCTCCCCCTCAGTGTGATGCAGCAAGTCTGGGTTGGGGCTTGTGGATATCATTTCTGATGTCCCCCCATCAGTTGATTCTGCTGCTGTTGCTGATCCTTCAAGTAGAAGGGCTAAAGAAAAAAAATCCGTGCCTCTCTTCTATCCATCCCAACCTTCCTATGAGTAGCTTCTCCTCCAGACTATCCCAAAGCTTCCCAGATCTAGGGCTGCCCTCCTCATTAATATCTCTGCCACCTAAGGCATTGGCATTCTTGATCACCCTGTGATCCTGCAACTCTGTCATTCCCTAGCTTCGGATGTGAGACCTGTCCCCATCCTGACTTCCTGCTTCTCCGACTCATCTCCCTCTTCCTCTCTAGTCACCTCTTCCTTTGCCGACTCACCCTTTCAACTCTGGGGTCCATGGCTCACTGGGAAAGTGGCTACACCTTCTCTTTCCCTTCTCTTTCTTGTCCTGGACACTGTCTTCCATGGGAACTCCTGCCAGATTCCCTGCCCTTGCTGGCTGCTGGAGGCCCTCCAAGCCTTTTGGCATGAGCAGGGTTGGATGACAACACAGACGAACTTGGGTTCAATGTGATTCTTCATGTGACCACAATCATTAATTCACAGTAATGCCAATTAGGAAGTACTCTTTACTCAGTGCTCCTGCATACCCCGTGATTTCCTGTGACCTTGGTAAAATGTGTGCCTCACCACAACTGTGAATTATGCAGGAGTTAAAGGCCTTATGGACAGAATCTTGCTCATACATGCAAATCTGCCCAGGGCACCAACCTCCCTATTTACAAATAGACAACCCAGTCAGAAAATAGTCAAGTTTCCCCTAAATGAGTTTCAAAAGCCTCAAGACAAATGAGCAAAACCAGGCATTCCACAAGGCATCTTTGGATAATTTCATTCACTGGTTTCCTCCTTGCTATATATTAGATTGTATCTCATAAGCGTTGTTTTAAGTGGCCCTAAATGACTCTGCCTTCTGCACTGGCTTGTTATATATAGAACCTGCCTGCCTAAGGCATGGGCACACAGTGTCATGGTTTTTAATCCTGATTCACCCTCGGAGCTGGTCTAGTAAATCATCCTTCCCTGGAGATTAATACACGGCTGCAAAGGCATTGTCCTTGCAGTGTGTTTAAGCCAGGGAAGAGTGAGTTGTGTCTAGATGTGAGGCTTCAGAGTCCAGAGATGAATGGGGGGAGGGGATGCAATGTTACATTTTTTCCTGCCCCTCTACCCCTGTTACATGCCAGCACATGCCATAGCTGATCTTAGTCCTTTTGCTTTAGAAGGTGGGCTTGCCATGGTTGGCCTCTCCAATTCCTCTGCTATGTCCAGAGGCTGGGGATAGGGATGTGAGAGGGGAGCCACGGGGGTGCGGTGCTGAGCAGCCGCGGTGGGTCCAGCCTGTTGGTGATGTGCAGAGTCTGCTGCCACTCTGGGTATGGGTAACACGCAGCCACAGCGGTCGCACTATCGCACAGGTACAAGAAATCCGGATCCGGGATCCTCCGCAACCCCCAGCTCGTCGTGGAAGCGCACAGGCCGGCTCCCGCGCGCCGCCGAGTTTCGGGCTGGGGGCTGAGACCTGCAGATCACTGCGGCTGGCAGCAGGGGACAGATTCTTTCTAGCCAGGTTCTTTCTAGCCCAGTGGAGACCGGAGATGTTCGCGGAGCCGGGCGGCTGTCTGCGGAGCATTGGTGCAGCCTTGCCTGCTGCCCGGGAGGTTTGGCTGCCGCAGTCCTCCCCATTCACTGGGCTGTAAATCGAAGCTGTCTACGCGGGCTAGGCGCTCGATCCCAGCGTGGCCCCGGGGCTTCGTCCCGCCCAGGTCTCCCGGCACCTGATTTCCCAGTGGTCAATTAGGTGGCTCAGCCTGCAGCATTGAAGCAGTGGAGGGGCCAATGCCCCTGCTTTGATGGAGCGCGCCGTGCGCAGAGACCTCCCCAGTCGACTTCCTCATCAGAAGGCAGCATCCATTCATAATTCTCTCTCTGCCTGCGGACCGAGTTAGACTGGAACTGGGTATGGATTCCTGAGATCTCTCTTCTTGCATCTGAAGGAGAAACTAAGATAAAAGAAAAAAAAAAGGAAGGGGGAATGCGGTCGTAACGCACCAAGGCGCTGGAAAGCCCCCCTTCCGCCCCCGAGAGGCCTCTCCTTTGCGGGGAGAGAGAGAAGAGGCAGATCCCCAGCCCAGCGCCCCAGCCAGCTGCTGCTTCGCTGCGGAGCCGGCACGCATGCCTACCTCACCTGACGGCCGCATTCCCGGGGAGCCGGCACGGGGCCCGGCGGCGCGCCCAGGGCGCACGGGCGGTAGGATTTCTGCACCTGGTGAAAGATGCGCGGGCGGCTTGCCCAGGGCTGAGCCGGAGCCTGAGCGGACGCCGGGGGAGGCTAGCCTCGGCGCGGCACCCCACCGCAACCCCCCGGGATGCTCCATGACTCGCAGCCCAGGCCACGCGGGTGTGTGTGAGAGGGGACCAGCTTGGGGGGAAGGGGTATGGGCAATTGACATAATTTTAAACTAATTTTTCGCACCTCTGGGTTGTGGATGAACTTGGGGGTGGAGGAGGCATGGACGGCAGGCAGCCCAGCCGCGCGCTAGCCTGAGAGGAAATCCCCGTGGCTGAGGTCTGAGAGAGCCTGATCCCCTTGGCAGAGCTGAGTGAGGGTGAGCGGGCGGTCAAGGTGGACCACACATAGCTTGGAGGGACAAATGAAACCCTGTTGGTTTTCGAGGGACATTTATTATTATTATTTTTTTAAAAAAAGCATATTGCAGCTGCAGCTTTGAAGTTTGCCGCCGCCTCCCCACCCCCTACCCCCATCTCGGGTTTTGGGGCGGGGCGCCACTTTTCCAAGCTGCTGTCCAGACCCTTATCGGCTGGGTGGAGGGGTCTGCAAAGGCTGCAGTGTCTGATGTTGGGCTGCCTGAAGGGGACATGGGGACTTGAGGGCACTGTGAGTGGAAGAGCGACCTGAGGCTTGGCCTTGGGGGAGGGTGCTCTAATCGCTGAGAGAAGTCGGGGATCCCGCTTGGGGTTCTCTCCTGTTTCCCTGCTTTGCTACTTAATGTTGGGTGACATTTTGCCTGTGCAGGGGTTTCACTGTCATGGAGCTGTGACGCTGGAAGGCAGAGGAACTGTTAGGATGGGCTGGAGGAAAGAACTGAGAGAGCTGGAGCTTTTCAGTGTGTGGCAGTGTTAACCCCATCGATTCTGCTCCCTTGGCATACCTGTCCCAGGAGGTCACCATTCGTGGCCAGAAGTATGGCTGCCTGGCTGATTAGCCTTGCCGGCTGGTGAGCCAAAGCTGGACCAAGCCAGGAATGCGTTTTCAGTAAAAGAGCAAAGCCCTACTGGCCTCCCTCAGGGGAAGGCTAGGCAGACCTGGCCATTGTGGGAACAGTGTTCTGTCATAGCGTGATATGCTCTGGAGTTTGGAAGCTCTTGTTTTATGGGTTTTCTATTTTGCAGTTGTGTGCCCCTCGGTCACCAGTTTGTTTTTCGCAGCTGCATGTGAGCAAGGCAAAGATAACAACATCTAAAAATAGCCCTGCGGCTGGAGATGCAGCTTGCTTTGACCCCACCATTCCAGGGCTGGGGTCTCCCTTCCCATTCGCCTGGTGGGAGCCAAACTTGAACTGCCAGATATAACCTGAGCGTGGAGCGGCACAGGCTCCAGGCTCAGGTTAAGGCTGGGAGACTGGAGTGCTGGTCTGTGTGAAAGGGGCCGCAGCTCTGCCGAGCCTCATCCCTTCCTGTGGGAGACCCAGAGCAACTGGGCTGCAGGATTGGAGGATGGGAGCCTGGAAAGGGATCTCTTCCCTGCCCCCATTCGTGGACATTTGGGCTTTACATTCCTCTGAGTTGCACCCAGCATTATACATGGGGCTTCCTACTCTGTGTTTCAGGAGCCAGCAGGCCACTCCCCCCACCTTAAAGGAGTTGGGCTTTGAATACAGGGGAACCAACCGGTCCAGGTAGCACTCAAATCATACCAGCTTCATAGTGTAGCCAGGGTACCACTCCTTTCTTTTCTGGTGTGCCAGAGGTTCTCAGCCTTTCGGGGGGGGGGGGGTGTCTGTCTTCAGCTAATGGGGCAAGGGCCATGTGGAATGGATTCAGAAAGGGGCTGAGGAATTTTCAGTAATGATGGCAGATAAGAGGAAGCCCAGGTCCTCTTCCAGGAGTCCTAGGTCTTGTGACCCTGCTGGGCCTCTTCCATTATTTATTTTCAAAAGCCTCCATTTCTCCCATAGTCACTTTTCTTTGGTGCAAGGGTGGCAATCCCAGCTTTAAATAAAATGGGCTCTGTATTCCTGATATGGTTGAATAATGAGAATTATTTTACAAGAATTCGCTGGTAATTGCTGAAAAATATAAATGGCCATTTATGTACAGCAAAGGAAACAAATTATAAAGCAAAGGTGTGAATGTCCAGCACTGGCTCCAGGTTGGAGCCATAACCTCTCAGGCAATTTCTCTCTTTTTTTTTCAAAGTGAATGTTGATTTTGAAACTTTGCCTTAATTTTCTGTAGGTCACAACTGTAATCCTTGGGAAATATTAAGATATCATTCTTGATCTAGAGGATTGGCCCAGACAACAGAACACCTGAGATATTCATCTTTCTGGTCTTCTCATAGTTTCTTGCAAACAACAACTGGTTCCTCTTAAAGCTCTCATGTTTAACTCCCTAAAGAAACACATAGGACAAATTACAACTAAATGCAGCCCAGTGGCCAGCTTAGACGAGTAGAGGATTAGATGTAGAGGGTTACGAGACAGGGAGTTGGAATTCAGATTTCTCAAGTCTGTATCATTGGTTTGGCTCAACCTGTAACATAAAATATCAATGATCTCTTGGTCTTAGGTTGAAGGTCAGTTTCTTCTTGAAATCAGAACCTGAATTAGCAATTAACTAGGGGCCCATAAAGAGCATATCATTCAAGGAAAGCAACACATAAACCCTAAACCTTAGACGGATAACACAACATTCTTATATAAAGGAAGTCTAATCAGCTTTGGGGTTTGCTGTGAGAAGCAGCCTAATCTTGTCCCCTCTTGTGGCTTTTCCATTCTCTGGAGACTTGGAGTCCCTGCTGGGTCCTCTGCCCAAGTCAGCAACAGAAGAAAATGAGATTGTGGAAGGTTGCCCTGGAAGGGGCACTCATCATCCAAGTCCACGGCCAGAACTCAATCACATGACCACATCTAACTGCCAGGGGCCTCGGAAGTATAGTCTGTGTGCAGTCTGTGCATGACTCATTTATTCTCTTGCATAAAAGAGCCCCCTTGCCCCCTTCACCTCTGCTTTGGTGTTTTGAGTTTGACCAAATTCAGTTCAGAGTTCCATCTTAAAAGTGATGATAATTCCACTCCCCCTTTCCACCTCAAAGAGATTTGTAAAGGTGTAGAAACAAAAGGCTCTCAGAGGAACTCTCTGGTTCAGCATCTTTAGGCAAAGTCCCTGTCATTAGTCCCATTTTCTAGATAACTTTTCCTGCATCCTGTAGCTCGTTTAAAGCAGGGCTATAGTAAGAACCTGGATCCACATTTCTTGGCTCATACTCTTCCTACCATGCCATATTGACCCTGCCCTCTTAAGAGAGCAATTATATAAGATATAGTTTCTGAAAGCTGGCATCCTTTCCTAGTGTGTAGTCACTAAAAGAGCTATTTATATGATTTAAAATCCGTGTACATTTCTTCCCAATTCCTACAGTACAATCATTTACAGTCAGGCAAAAAATAACCAGGCATTTATCTATGCTGTATACATATAATATTATTTCATTCAATCTTCACAATAATCTTAGAAAGTAGGAAGTGTTATGATTCCCATTTACAGGTGAGGAAATGGAAGCATTAAAGACCTAGTGACTTCCCAGAGTTTTTTTGGTTAATAAGTGACAGATGGGAAATTTGATTCTGAGCAGGTCAGTTCTGACTTCTTTTACTATGTGTCCTCTCTGATCTGGTGGATTTCTTGTCCAGTCCTTTCTGGGGTATATAATTAGCATAGACCATGATACTCAAGATTTAACATTTTTAGTCTCATCTTTTAGTGAGTGACCTTGAAACTGGGTGGCAGAGAGTCATTTGTAAGTTTTCTGAACTGGGGCTCTGAGCCCCAAGTCTATGAAATTAACACAAAGTATTGAACTACTTAGTGAAGAAGCCCAACCCCCAACCTCCAGCTCTAGCAGCCGAGTGTGGCTTTCCTTCCTTCCTTCCTTCCTTCCTTCCTTCCTTCCTTCCTTCCTTCCTTCCTTCCTTCCTTCCTTCCTTCCTTCCTTCCTTCCTTCCCTCCCTCCCTCCCTCCCTCCCTCCCTCCCTCCCTCCCTTCCTTCCTTCCTTCCTTCCTCCCTTCCACTCTTTCTCCCCTCTCTCCTCCTTCCCCTCCCTCTCTCCCTTCCTTTCTTTTTTAACACTTTTGATCACATTGTGTATGCAGTTACTATTCTAAGAGAACCCAAAGTCTGTTTATTTGTGAGAAGTATCCATTGAATGGGAAAAGAATATAGAGGCAGAAGCTGCTAGGCCTTCTGATTAAACACATGGCTAGTTTTCACAATGGAAAGAGACAAGTGCCACAACCAGGAGAAGGGATTAATTGAGGCCATAAATACTAGGGGCATGGAAACATTGCCACAGAGGTGAAACCTCTGGATTTACAAATTCAAGGTTTTCCAAAGGTCTCGGGAAGAGTTTACTGTACATTGCAAAGTATATAAAATAAAATCCATTCACTCTACTCAGTGAAGCAAGACTATTATGCATGCTTGGTGCTTTCTTCATCCCCAAACTAATGAACCATTTATAGCCTAAAAGAGCATGGAAGCCTGAAGAAAGGAGCTGAAGTGTGTGACTTCTGCTCTCTTGCCTCCTCTCATGTCTCAAAGGTATCCATCTTCAAAGACATGACAGGGGCCTAGAGAGATGACTTGGGGATTGAGAGCACTTGCTGCTTGTGTAGAGGACCTGGGTTCAGTTGCTAGTACCCAGATAGAGAGAGACTCATAATCTACTGTAACTCCAGTTCCAGCAGATCCAATGCTATCTCCTGGCTTTGCAGGTACTTGCACATATGGAGTGCACACGTATACATTCAGGCACATGCATGTATACATGAAATACATGATTTTTATTATTTATTTTTTTCATGGTTTATTTTGATCATATTATTTCCCCTTCCCCATCTCTTTCTAGGTCCTCCTCACCTCCTTACCCATCCAACTTCATGTTTTTTATTTTCTCTCTCAAAAACAAAAAACAATATAATAAAAATGAAATTCAAAACAAACCCCAATAAGTACAAAGAAAGAAAAAGCACAAACAAAAACAATCATGGAGTCTGTTTTGTGTTGGGCATCTACTCTTGGGCATAGGCCCTGCCCTGGAGTGTGATTGGTATATGTAGTGATACTTCATTGAAGAAAACTGATTTTCCTGGAAGGTATTGATTGCAAATAATTTCTTGGTTAGGGGTAGGGTTTTCTATATACTTTACCTTCTCTGTGCTGGGATTTTTTTTTTTGTCTAGCTTGACCTTGTGCAGGTTTTGAGTTTGTGTATCAGCCATATTACGTCTGGAAGACACTCTGCCCTTGGAGTCGTCAACTGCTGTTGGCTCTCACAGTTTTTCCACCTCCTCTTTCACATAGATCCATGAGCCTTAGCAGGAAGGGGTTGATGAAGACATCCCACTTAAAAATGAGTAAAAGTTGTTCACTTTACACATTGTCCAGTTGTGGGTCTCTGTGTTAGTTCCCATATACGACAAGAAGAAGCTTCTCTGATGAAGGTGGAACAGTGCACTGATCTATGGAAATAGCAATATGTCATTAGGAGTCATTTTATTGCTCCATTCCTTTAGCAGAGTAGTAATAGTAGTAGGCTTTTCTTTAGTCCCATGACCTATCTAGTCTCAGGTTCTTGACCACTTTAGCAGTGAAAGAGAGAAACAGTACCAACTCTCCAGCAAATGACCATTTTACAAATTTGGGAGTGTACCAATTGAATGAGAAGGTAGGGCTAGTTCTGATCTCCCAGAGAAAAATCACACACTGTGGGGGAGCTTAGCATGCACATTGGAAGCCCTTGCTGCCTCAGGGGATAGAGCTGCTTTCATGGTTCATTTCATGTGTGGTCCAGGTCAGGTTATTTCCCCCAGATTCCAGAGTCAGTATAGTCAATGGAGGTGCAAGGGCTACTTGGACACACTATCCAATTTCCCTCTCTTCAACAAGACTCAAGCACCTATACCCCAGGCACTCATTCATCAGACGTGAATGCAGGTAGCTGATGGGTCACACCTGAGTCCTTCTCTAAGAATTTCCTCCATTGAAGAAAGTCACTTCACCCAAGATCATGTCCTTTCCCAAATGTTGACTGGTCAGTACAAGTCTATAAAGGACTGATCACTTTATCTCAGTTTAGGACAACTCTGCAGAACCATCTCACTTCCAAACAGTTCCATGTTTCCTGGAACACTAGTCCAAGATTTTGTTATGACTTCTTTTTGTGTCCAGTCCCATTTCATCAAGTTTCTTTACAGTTGTTGATCCAGAGAGCATTTCCTAACAAGATTCCTCTACACTAATGTTTGTATCAAGGTAAGCTAAGCTACTTCCTGTTCAAGGTTGGGCCACTATGAGCATCTACAGAAAGCAAAATATGTGGCATAGCCCTTCACCAAATGCCTCCACATAGGAACAGATGACTGGAGCTTGACATCATGAGAAGATGAGCAAAGGTTAAGTCTGGTACCTTAAGGATTTTTCTCCTGATTACTCTATGCCTCCCAACTTTCCCCCAAATTGTGTTGTTGTTGATGGTGGTGTTGAGTGTGTGTGTGTGTGTGTGTGTGTGTGTGTGTGTGTGTGCGTGCGTGCGCGTGCGCACACTTTAGGAATGGATGATTCATGGCATTGATTATATGGTTAACAATTGTGCCTAAGCACTCTCCCACCTGATTATTTCTTCCTTTGGGCATGGCACTGGCAATCAAAATTTATCTTTCAAATTAAGGCTATAATTATATTTTGATAAAGATCTACCAATTCAATGAGAATGAAATTTTGAGGGTTGCCAGGATACAGATGACTCTGGGTTATAGAGAAGGGTTTGCATGCAGAATACTAATAGGTGGTTCAGCACTCTTATCTAGACCTTTCCAATAGCATCTGATAATGCAGGCCCATCAAGTACTGTTTCTCTGTTATTATTCTAGGAGTATAAAAGTGATGAAAGATATGAGCAGGGGTTTATGAATGAAAAGGTGATTCATCAGATGTCTCTTGGTCTGCCTCACTCAAGTTAAGAAATACAGTAATAATTAAGTGGCATTACCTCAAAAATCTAGGAGACAAAAGCTTACTCTTATTTTCTCACTTCTTCTTTTGTTGTGAATAAAACATATATGACTCTGGGTTATTGATTTTTGTTGTAGCATTTGCTCTGCCCATGACCTTGGACTATAGGACCCGAAGGAGGTGGTGCTTCTTGCCATTGTACGTGACCTCTTAAAAGGAAGAGGAGAGAGGAGTCATGTGGTTCCTTCCTCCATTTATCTATCTATCTATCTATCTATCTATCTATCTATCTATCTATCTATCTATCTATCTATCTATCTATTTTTTATCCTGCATGTTTGGACTCGGGATGACCTGGGAATTGAACCCAGTTCCTCTGGAACATCAGCCAGTGCTCTTAACTGCTGAGCCACCTCTCTCCTCATTTTTCACTTTTTCAGGTATTATTATGCTCCTTCTCAGGTCTTTGATGGAGTTGAAGACTGGATAGTTACAGTTATAATCTTCTCGTATCTTAGCTAGAACATATTAAGTACTAGAGTTAGAATCTTCAGGATATGACAGCTATTGGAGTAATCTCAGTAATTTGCCATTTACCTATGATCTGGACATTTCTGGACATTTAGCATGTTTTTCTTGTTTGATGTTGTTCTTGTTGGTTGTAGTTCCATTTTTGTTTATGTTATTACCCTTTGTTTTTTCTGGACAATACTTGATAATCATTCTTATTGTATATAATTTGCATTAAGTCTAGAACCTTCTTATTTAGACTAAAAGGGGAAATGTAATGGTATTTGCTCTGCCCATGACCTTGGGCTATACAGTCTCAAGGAGGCGGTGCTTCCTGCCATTGTACGTGACCTCTTAAGATTTTCATTGGGAATGGGGACCCATGTTTGCAATGAGGTTGACTCCCAGAAGATTAGAGACAGTGGACATTTTCTGATGTTATATAATAATTTTCTTTTCCATTTTATTGTCTGATTATTATTCAACAAGTAATCTGTCTGATAATCAACAAATAATAGGGTCCTTAAGTTCTATCCGAGGGACCCAAGAAAGTTTAAAATGGATGACAATGTGTGACAATAATAAATGATAATACAGTATTGTAGTTTTCAGCATAACATTATTAAGGGAGAAGAGGATAACATGATTTGAGTTATGCGCAAGTTCTCTATGCTGAATGAATTTGATATACACATCCGCACCCTTCTCCAAACAAAGAATAGTACATTTTTATGACTGAGTCTCAGTACTCCTTTCCAGTCAGTTTCTCACTGCCTTTGTCAACCGGTTATTGAGACTTTTGTCACATAGATTAGATTTTCCCATTCAAAGTTTCCTAAGTTGAATCACTAGAATGATTTTTTAAAAAAATCTGGCATCTTTGATTCAGGATAGTAGTTTTGGAATTAACCGACATTGCAATACATAGCAGTAATTTGGTTTTTAGTTGCAAAAGCAATAATCCACTGTAAGAATATACCACAGTTTTGCTAGGTGTGGTGGCACGATCTTCAAATCCCAGCATCAGAGAAGCTAAAGCAAAATGATAAAGAGTTTGAGGTCAATCTTGACTGTGTAGAAAGTTCCAGGCCAGCATAGGCAACATGTAAAACCTTGTCTCAATGTCTCCCCCATCCACTGACCCCACCAAATATATGAATATCACAGTATTTATCCCTTTAAGTTGTTGTGTTTCAAGTTTGAGGCTATTAATAAAATGCATAAGGATGCTCTTGCATAAATCTTTTTTTATTGATTTCTGATTTTTCTTGTGTCAATACCTAGGAGTGAAATTGCTTAGCTATAGAGCAAGTGCATGTTTTGATTTGTAAGGAATGGAAGGAAGAGTCCTCAAAGAATGGTTGTGCATTTTATACTCACATCAGCAAAGTGTCAGCATTCTAGTTGTTCTGCATTGTCACTGACATTGGATGTGTTAAGATGCATTCTAGCACATATGTAATTTCATTGTGGTTTTACTGTATATTTCTTTAATGACAAATAATACTGGAAATATTTTTATGTACCATGTGCTTACTAGACAGTCATACATCTTGTCTTGTGAAGTGTATAGTTGTTTTTCCTCATCTTCAATTGTTTTTCTCTTTTATTGAAATTGCACTAGTTCTTTGTATATATTAAGTAAAAGTTCTATGCTAATATTTTAAATTACAAGAACACCTAGTGTTTTGTGCCATACTTAATTTTTTAATGATACCAATCTCCCTACTCCCCATGCTGGGGATTAAGCCCATACTTTTTTTTTTGTTTTGAAATAGATTTTTTTCAGACAATATATTCTGATTATGTTTTTCCTTCTCCCAACTCTTCCCAGATCCTCCCTACTCCCTACCCACCCGAATACACACTCTTCCTACCTCCCCCTTCTCATTATAATACAAATAGACATCTAAAAATAATAAAATATAAACAAACAAACCAGAATAGGACAAAACAAATGAACAGAAGAAAAAGAGCCAAAGAAAAAGCACAAGGAATACCTATAGACACACACACACACACACACACACACACACACACACACATACATACACACACACACTGGCGCACACAGAAATCACATAAAATTACAAAACTGGAAGCCATACTATATATGCAAAGTACCTGTAAGGTAAAGAAAAAAAGGGGGGCATAATTAGCAAATGTTCTACTACTGTGCTACATCCTGAACCCTGATAATCTCTTAATGAGCAGAAAATTTTAATCTGACAAAGTCCAATTTTATTTTATGGCTAGACCTTATCAGAAAAATCTGCTTCCTCTAAGTTCACAAAGATTTTCTCAGGCATTTTTCTTCTAGAAATTTTATGGTCCTAGCTTTTATGCTAGATCTATTGTCCTCTAATTCTTACATATGGAGTGAATGTGGGGAGGTTAAATTTTATTTTTCCTTATATCTCTGTTTAGTTTTTCTAATGACACTTGCTTAAAAAGAACTTTTTCACTCCTATTAAATTGACTTACTACCATTTCCAAAATTCTCCTGTCTATGTTTTGTTCTGCATCTGGACTCTTGATGGATCTATATGTCTATCCCTTTCCAAAACCAGATTGTCTTAACATGTGAAGATTTATAGTAAGTCTTGAAATCACGTAGTATAGACCCTCCAAATTCATTTTCTTGCAAAATTATTTTAGCTATTCCATAACCTATGCATTTTCATATAACTTTTAGAGTCAGCTTGTCAACCTCTTTACACACACACACACACACACACACACACACACACACACACACACACACACACACATATCCGTTGGTAGGTCAACTATGCTGCAGCATAGACTTTATACTCAAAAATATTTGGACAGTACAAATTGGACTTGAAGGTTTTTAAAAGACGACATAAAGTTGGGTGAATAAAAAGATGGAGGGATCTGGGAATAGTTGGGGAATGGTGAATATGAAATTCTCAAAGAATTAATAAAAATATGTATATATTTAAAAAACCCATGCTGGAATTTTTGACTAACATTGTTCTGAGTTACTCATATCCATTGAATTTGGGATAAATGACCATGTATAACAGTGTCATTCTTTAAGTCTCTGAATATGGCATGTTCTTTATCATATAGTGTCTTCTTTAATTTGTCTTATCAATGATGGTAGATTTTAGTTCAGAAAACTTACACACTTTTTCTAAGATTTATCTCTATGTATTTGATTATTCTGATGTTACTATAATTTGTATTCTCTAAGTTTTTTCTTTCATTCATTCTCTAAGTTTTCATTATACACACATGCACACACACGTGAACACACAAGCGTGCACACTCACATATATATCCTTTTTGTGTGTATATGGGAGACCAGGTCTAGAACTTGCTATATAGAACAGACTGGTCTTCAATTGGCAGTGATTCCCCTGCCTTTACTTCCCAAGAGCTAAGATTATAGGTATACATCACCACTTCACCCAGCTATTTGATTTTTACGTATTGATCTTATATCCCATATAATGTGATACTTTTATGAATTCACTTTTTAATTGTAGCAATGCTTTGTAGAGTCTGTAGGAATTTTTACTTACTTACAGTGTCTGAATAATGATAACCTCCTTTTCTACCCTAGCTTCATGTATTTTACACTGGTGAGAGTAGATGTTTTGAATTCTTCTCCAGCTTAGAAAAAAGCACTCAGCGTTTTACCATCAAGTATGATATGATATTAGCTGTAGTCTTTTTGGAGATGACCTTCATCAGGTTTTGATAATAGAGTTATTGAGGCTTTGTACATTTTGTTGGAAAGCATTTGTTCCTCCTCTAGTCACTAAAAGAATTAATATTAGTTGATATTATTGCTTCCTTAAATATTTGGATACCATTCCCTAGTGGTGAAACTATCTGGACCTAGAATTTCCTTTAGAGAAAGAGTTTTGATCAGTAATTCAATTCCTTTAGAAGATATAGGACTATTTATATTTTCTATTTCTCCTGCGTCCCTTGCTAAGTTCTTACAGGATTCTTCATAGAAGTTGTTGAGTGTATTAATGCTACAGATCGGTGTACACACAGACCAATGATATCACTTGAAGTGGAGCAATGTTAAGAAGAGACTTAGATAAATAAGGAAGGCAGTCCTGGGAGAATGAATAGAGTGAGAAAAAGCCTTGCAAGTTTTTTCTCCTGTACAACTTGTTCTGATGGAAATGATTTAGGGTGATTGGCTGATTGAAAGGAGAAAGTAAACCTAATCCTTTTTTTTTTTAAAGCAATGGTGAAGTGTACTGGCAAACACTGCCTGAAAGAAATCTGAGAAAGAATGGTGTTAAGAAAGAATAGAATGTCAAGTTTTGAGTATTTATTTCTCTGTAGACAACATGGTCTTATGTACCTAGTATGTACTTCTGACACCTCGTTATTATTTTCTCTGTTTTATATCCATCCTCTGACCGAGATTTCATGTTACTCCAGGGGAAGATCCCAACATTTATTTATACTGAAGTTCAGTGCTAAGCATGTACAAGACAGTTAATAGTTCATGAATGAATCATAGCTGAAAAGTTGAGTAAACAAATACATTAATGAATGAATGAGCAGAATGAGCAGGAAGAATGAAAAATGGCATGGGTTTAAGCTAGGCAACACTAGACTAGATAACATATATACAAATAAGAATGTTTCAATACAATAAAAATTGTTCCTTCCTCATTTAAAACTTGGTGTAGGCCTGGAATACTCAGACCCTAAACATAGAGGGAAAGAGAGGACCAAGGCTCCTAGGAGTTTTTGAATGGTCAAGCCCAGAAGTGGTGTACATCTCTGCTGTTCAAAGCCATTATTCAGTTCTGGCCCCAGCTGAAGCCACAAAACAAACCAACCCATGGGCATTTAGTAAGAGTTAAGGACAATTAGAAAGGGGTAAACTGATACTGCTCAGTCTGGGAGAAACCTCAGTTTTGAAGACATTAATGATCTTGCTGAGGACTGTGCCCCGCCTCCCATCTCCATTACAGACCACTTTGCCACTAGAGCTTGATCTCTCTGGCCTGCCTTTCAGGCCTTGCAATGCATCCTCCCCACCCTCCACCCCGCCCTCCCTAGGTTCAATTCTTGCTAATGAACTTTTAGAAGCCATCTTCTGCAGAAGAAACTGAGAGCAGAGCCGAGCGCTAATAGACTGCGCCAGCAGTTCCCTGCTAGCTCCAGCCAGAAGCACAAATGAAGAGACACAATGTGGGTCAGGGCAGGGAGTTTTGATGATGAACCTCCCAGGAATCAGCAAAGCAGCCCTGCTCTGGGAGGCATCTGCACTAAGCTCATGGCAGCTGCTGAAAGACAGCTCCACAGTCCCTGTGATCTGGAGTCTCCTGTTCAGGATCAAAGTGGCTGCCTCTGCAGGGCCCACAGCTGCATGGTGAGGGCTCAGTGGCCTCAGAAAATGCTTCTGGGCATCTCATGTGTAGCCCAGGGTGTCAAAGCAAGCAAAGCAGCCAGGTTATAGGTACATTCTAGTTTTCAGAACAGGGTAAGGCTTAGAGATAATGAAGGCCAAGCTCGTGGGATAAAACTGGAAACATAGTGAGTTCTCAGAGGTGTCAGTGGTGATGGCCATGAAACTGGACAAAATGGTACCTCTCATCATTTTTAAGTTTGGGGAGAAAATACAGAAAGCCTACTGCTTTTCCCTTGGAGGCTACCTCCCCAAGCAGGGCCTTGGCTAGTCTCCTAGCTCCTTAGCATCTATTGGTGGTTAGGTTAGGGATTTCTTGCCTTTCAGCTTTAAAAGCACAGTTAAGGCCAGGTGTGGTGGCACACACCTGCAACCCCAGTATTTATGAGACTAAGGCAGGAGGATAGAGAGTTTAGTGTTATCCCAGACCATGTAACAAGTTCAAGGCTGACGTGGGAACCTTAGTCAGACTATTTACCAACCCTTCCCCAAAAGAAACAAACAAAAAGCCACACCATCCTAAAGGTACAGTTAGATAGAGTGAAATCAAGAATCCAAATCAAATGGCAGAATTTTCAGAAAATTTGCCACAGGGGAAGTGAGAAGCAGATAAACTAGAGGAAGCAGTGAGGGGAAAAATTAAGGGAGATATTAGCACCATGAAGTGAGGGAGGAATACTTTTTCTAATGCATCTCCTACCCTCTTCCTGCAGTATAGTTTTGCTGTTCTTCAAATACCCAAGCTTGATTCTACTTAGAGGCTCTGGCTTGTTGGCTCTCTTAGATTCAAATTCTCTTATCCCTCCTTTTCACCCAGCTCACCCCTTCACTAGGTCAGACACATGCTCAAACATCACCTTACCACAGTACTTAGTTTGGGTTCCCCCGAAGTAGCCCCTATGACAATTATTCATATTTTAGGAATTTCCTCGAGAGATAAACCTAGGAAAGCCAAGTAAGTGACAGCGGAAGTAAGGCAGAAGGGAGGGGCATGCTATCCAGCAGTCACCAAGTGGGCAGCTGGCACTCAGGCCTACTAAGGATCCCAGGGGACCATGTAGCATGTGCTTCTGAGTTAGCCTAATTTCTGAGGACATTGACATCTGCTCAAGGAGTTCTTCCAGGGGCTGGAGATGACTAACACATTTAGTTTGCCCGGCTTATAGGCCAAGCATTCTCCCATTGCCACAGCGGGGAAAATCATTTGGAGGTAGGACATTTCAGGAAATCACGGGAGAAGCCTTTGGAGTGTTGAAGTGAATGCTGAGGGGATGTCAGCACGATGCTGAGCATCTGCCATAGCACCCTCTCCAAAACAGAAGCCCTGCCACCCTGGATCCCCTCACCCCACTCTCTGCTCCTTCACAGAACTTCTACCACTTGACATAACATCTGTATGTTTATTACCATCTGTCTCTTCTGCTCTACAGAAAGCTCCAGGGAGAGAGACCTCATACATCCTTCAGTGCCTTGGACAGGGTACTGAATGTTTGGTAATGATTACATAAATGAGTGGACTTCAGAGAAGCATAGGGGTTTGCTGACATCACTTTCATCCTGAGCATGTGTAACTGTAGGAGGAGAAGACATAAATAAGTTGCAGGGACAAAGATAAGTGTGGTACAATGAGAGGGCATGGCTGGTGCTTGAACATGAGTAGATAAAAAGAATCACAGGTCACTGCAGTTTCTTGGTCTAATTTTTCTGGGGACTCAGGGATTTCATTTTTGCTGTGGATATAATAGCTATTACTTTTGCTCCATATACCAAATGGAGACAGCAACAACACAGCGGGAGTGTCTTCACAGATTGGGAAATGTGATATATATCAAAGCCAAAGACTGTAAGGCAAGAAATGTGAAAAGGACCGAGAAAGGAAGGAGAGAAAGACAGGCATGAATAAAGTGCAGTTCGAGGAAGCAAGAAAAGCCATGGAAAGGCCTCCCAGACTCCAAGAATTGAATAGTCAACTGAAGTATTCATTTCTGAGATGAGATTTTGGGGGCTTAATTAGATGCACCTGACCCAAAGCTTTCCTTGTAGATCCCAAGGCACTGTTGGTTCAGGCACTGAGCTGTGTGCTCCAGACTGCTGGTTTGGATTTACCCCACAAGGGAGGAAGTTCGGAATTTGCAGAAGTCCCAGAACAGGCTGCTTCTTTAGATTGCCTCATTGGCTCCTCCTTTCTACCCCTTTCCGAAAATTTCACCACAGACGACCCTGGCATTTCTAGTTGGACTCCAGCCTGTAGCTGCCATGCATAGAGACCTGGGAGGACACACTGGTGAGGTGACATCATAGCGAGATGAGGGGCTTGGGAAATACGGACACATCTGGGTGCCGCTTGTTGTGGGTGACTTGTTCGGAACAGACCTTTCTCAGAATGGACAAAAGGTAAGACATGTTCTACTCACCAAATCTACTGGCTTGACAATCTTTAAAAGAAAGCTTAAAAACAAAAAAAATATGATAAAAATTCATTCTTAAATGCAATTTCCAATTTATATTACATCCCAAATGCCTTCTTGACAATATCCTTGCCTTTTCATGTAAACATTCTTGCCCTGATATTTAAATCCTTGAAAAACTGACAGGAGAGGCCCCCTAACAGCCCATTTAAGTGGGTTTGCCCATCTCTGTACAGGGCAAAATTGACATTTTAAGTTAAATTCAGGGGTAACATTGACAAATATTCAGTTAGAGAGGTGTTTTATAGTTTCTGCAAATGTTGAAATGATGGCTCGCATTTCTTACTGTGATGACCACATTAGCTTGCTGCTTTTGCAATGCAAAAAGGTTTGAAATTCTATCAAAAATACTTATTGCTTAGGTCAATATATTGTTAAAACAAGTAATATGACCCTACAGGTGTTCTGGACAATTTATGATCTCAAAACTTTTATCTGAGTTGATATTACCTATTCCTTTGATTTGGTTTTCAGGTCGACATCATATTTTAAACTTTAAAAAAAATAACATTTATTTATTTATCTACCTATTTATTTAGTATGTGGGTGCACATGCCACTACATGCATGTGGAAGTCAGAGGATAATTTCTGGCAATTGGTTCTTTCCTTCCTTCATGTGGGTCCTGAGGAGGGAACTGAGGGTCATCTATCTTGGTGTCAAGCATCTTTTCTTGCTTAGCCATGTTGCCCTTATTTCATTTTATTCCTTTATTTTTAACCTTTATTCCTATCACTACATGGATCCAAGCCTACAAAACAAATAAACAAACAAAAAAGTAATCTCCTCCTCTTCAAGACTAATTGTAATCCATTCCTTTTCCAATTCTGGTATTTGCCCATGTTGGTTTGGATTTGATGTCTTTGAGTCAGAGAAGCTCTTCAGGGAAAGTCGGTATCCAGAGCTAGAGGGTGTTGTGAAGGCACAAGTGGGTGTGACTTGGGCAGCTTGCTCTGAGGGTTTTGGGTAAGCAGTTCAACATGGGCCACAGACACTCCCATGTTCCCAGGGACACCCGCTTTAGGACTTCTAGGCCTATGCATTGGCCCCTAAGTCCAGTTCAGCATTTTGACTGACTGGGTGCTTACAGCTTTCATTTGGTAGTTTGAGAGGCTGACTTGGAAAACCATGTGTTATAACAAAGAGTTACTTTTTCCTGTAGACTCCTAGAGACAATGTGGAGGTGGAGTTTGGAAAGCAAAAGTCAGCACTTAGCAGAGCAGCATCCACAAGGCAGAATCCAAGTTGATAATCTACAGAGTCCCAGAATAACTGGCTGGACTAATCTGCTACTGCCAGTATACAAAGGATCCCTTTCTCTTTGCATCTTCATCAACATTTATTGTCATTTGTTTTATTCACGACAGCTGTTTGGACTAGGGTGGAATGGAATGTCAGTTTAGTTTTGATTTGCATTTCCCTGATAGCTAAATAGGTTGAACATTTTTTCATGTACTTATTGACCATCTGTACATCTTTACCTGAAAACTGTCTCTTCAGTTCATTTGCCCATTTATTGATTTATTAGTTCTTATGTTTTTAATTTTTTGAATTCTTCATATACTCTGGATATTAGTCCTCTGTCAGATGAAGGGCAGGCAATGATTTTCTTCCATCCTATAGGCTAAGTTTTCCTATGTCATGTAGAAGCTTGTGAATTTTATATTGTTATGATTGGAACATGAAATGTCCGTTATAGACTCGTGTGTTTGAAAGCTTGATCTCAAGCTGATGGCACTATTTGGGGAGATGACGCCTAGCTGGAGGAAGTGGGCCACTGAGGGAATGGTAATGGGGGATAGATTGTGCTCTCATCTGTCTGTCTCTGCTCTGATTGCCAGCTGCCATGTGTTGAGCAAATCTTCTACCACATTGTCTACTCTGACTAACCATGCTGAGAAATAACAAAGTTAGTTCACTGTGGTCTGAAATCATGAGCCAAAAGAAAAATTTCTCCTTTTAAGTTCTTTTGTTTGCGAGTGTTGGTCACAGTGAGAATAAGTCAAACATAAATGCAATCTCATTTGTTTGTTTATTTATGTATATGTTTTGAGACAAGGTTTCACGTATCCCTGTGGTGATACTGTATTTCCCAAAATATTGTGCACCCTAATAAACTTATCTGGGGTCAGAGAACAGAACAGCCACTAGATATAGAGGCCAGAAAATGGTGGCACACACACCTTTAATCCTAGAATTCTGGAGGCAGAGATCCACACTGGAAACAGCCAGGCATGGTGACACACACCTTTAATCCCAGGAAATGATGGCAGGAAGCAGAAAGGTATATAAAGCATGAGAACCAGGAACTAGAGCCTGGTTAAGCTTTTAACTTTTAGCAGCAGTTCAGCTGAGATTCATTCTGATGAGGACTCAGAGGCTTCTAGTCTGAGGAAACAGGATCAGCTAAGGAATTGGCGAGGTGAGGTGGCTGTGGCTTGTTCTGCTTCTCTGCTCTTCCAGCATTCACCCCAATACCTGGCTCCTGGATTTGTTTTTATTAATAAGACCTTTTAAGATGTTACATATCCCAGAATGGCCTTACATTTGTTATGTGGCTGAGAATGATCTTGAACTTCTGATCCTCCTGTTTCTACTTCATAAATTCTGATTTATGCCACACTGGGAATTGAACCTGAGACTTCATTATATGCTGAGACAGCTAAGTTTCATTTGTCAATCCATGCTATTACTCTCAGCTTTTAGAATCCTGTTCAGAAAAGCATTGCTTATGTTGATACATTGAAAATGTCTTCCTCTAGTAATTTCCAAGCTTGAGATCTTACATTAGTGTCTCTTGCACATTTCATGTTGATTTGGTACAGGGTCAGAGATGCAGATCTAGTTTCAGTCTTCTATATGTTGAGATCCAGTTTTCCCAGCACCTCTTGTTAAGAAGGTTGTCTTCTCTTAACTGGATGTTTTTTGACACCTTTGCCAAGAGTCAGATGGGTTATAGGTAGAGGACTTTCTTAGTCCTGTATCCTATTTTACTGGTGTATGTTTCTTGTTTTGTGGCAATATGCTACCATTTTATTACTCTGAAGCTGTAGTATAGTTTGAAATTGGGTATTTTTATTCATCTAGCATTGTTCTTTTTGCTCAGGACTTCTTTGGTTATTTGGGGTCTTGTGTAATTTCATGTGAATTCTAGTTCTATGAAAGATGCCATTTTGATGGAGACTGTGCTGGGTCTGTCAATTATTTTTGTAGTATTACCAGTTTAACAATATTAATTTTGTGATTCATGAAAATGGAAAGTCTTTCCATCTTCTGGTGCCTTCAGTTTCTTTCTTTAGTTCTTTGCAGCTTTTTGTTATAGAGATGTTTTACCTCCTTGGGCTGGGTTATTTTCAGGTGTTTGACTATCATGAGACTATTGTGAGTGGGAATATTTCCTGATTTCGTTTTTAGTAGGTTCATTATTGGTATATGAAAATGTTGGGGGTTTGTGTGTTTCTTATTTATCTTGTTATCTTGCTGAATTTGTTTATCATGTATAAAGGTCTTTTGGTAGAAAGCCAAACTCAATATGTGGTTCATTTGTGTATTTACTAAATGGCATTCATCTCCCTCTAAGCAGAGTTGTAAATGCCCCCTCTATGCTTCTTATGACTCCTGGTCTACCCACAGTGAAATGTCCCTAGGACTCTTACCAACAGATTCTTCTGAAATTTCATTTTAAGTCAGGTCAAGAAATTGTCCATATTCAAGTATGTTTTTGTTACTTGCGAATAGAAATTTCACGTAGTTCAACATAATGCCTTAGCATATGCTGATCTTTGCCAGCATCTGTCCTCCAGGCTGCTAATCCTACCTATCCACCAGTCCTCTCCCCACACTACAATTGTCCTTCATCTCTATACTCCTCCTGGAATCAGAAAGCATTTATTTTGAACCAGTGGGGAGCTCAGTGTCTCTTCAGTGTGAACACTTGATCCTACCTTGGATAATCATCTAATTTGCCTAATCTGACTACTAGGCTATGAACTCCTTGAGAGCACTGCTGGTGTCCTTTTCTTCTCAAAGTACTTCTGTAGTCCTTTGAACGTTATAATAGGTATAATGCTTTGTCTCCTAGACTTGAGTGTGGTTGATAATAGAGTTGGTTTTCTGCTATAATTTATTTCTCTCCTCCCTTCATCGTGACCTCTCTCTCCAGCAAATCAGCCTAAGAAGAGAAATGTAATAAAAATACCTTGAACCTGAGGAGATATAGGGTATCACTTATTTATTTAGAAAGATTGCTGAGGTTTGAGGTCTTCATTTGCTTACTTAAGAACTATAAAGTTGAAACATATGAATTTGCCATATCCATATATTTTAACCTACAGAAATCTCAATTTCACATCATTCAAACCAGACTCTTAATATTTTGGCTCATGCATAGTTCTCATGGGTGAAGTTGTCTGATCCCCATGTGTTAGCCACTCACTGAGTCCATGGTAGTGCAGTTCCCATGGATGCTCCGTGTAGCTTCTGATGAGCCTGTGGCCTTTGGTAGATTCTGCAATAGTTTGTGGAGTTTTCATTAGAAGTTCTGGATTCAAAAAAGGCTGGTTCATTTCCTCTTTCCCTACAGGTGCCAATATATGTGTTTGATCTCTGGGATAAATGCCAAGACCTCCAGGCTCGAGTTTTCAAATTTCTGGAGATCAAACGCTCTCCTCACCACCACAGAGGCTTCTCTGTACTGTTTCTCAACAAAGCCTGCCCAGCTCCTTTGAGGGCCAGTGTGCAGACTTCACAGGAGCTGAGAAAGGAAGTGCAGGAGCTCTTGGTTTCCTAAATAGCTAGCATGGAGAGGAGATGAGCAGGAAGGGCACACGGCTGGTAGGTTTTTCTCAAGTGAATTAGAAATGAAAAATTCAGGAACTTTTAATGGATGTTTGGTTATTTATGAACCAAATACACCTGGATGGGTAGCTGGGAGTCTCTCAAAGTTTTCCCCTTTATGTACCCTCCCCCAAATACACAAGACCTTAGCATTATTGTATTTAGCACCTTTCATGTGACTTCCAAGCAGAGTGTCTTTTACTTTTACACCCCAAAGACAAAGGGGGGATCTAAAATTGAGCTCAGTTCTCTTACTGCAGTCAGTTTGCAGCTTTTGAAGTAAGTAATTATGACATTGTCATTAGGAATTGAGATTTTCAGCATAAGAGAAAAAGAGATGAAGTATAAAGTCAAGGAAGTTAAATTAAAAGCTACAATCTTACATTTAAATTGGAAATGGCAGTTTAAACTTGACTGACTTTCACCTTCTGAAACATGCATATTTTCCAGTTCTACTTATGAAGAAGCCTAGAATCAGTGGCAATACCATAATAGAGAATACCTGTGATATACAAAAGGCTGTTCCATCTCAAGAAGCCAGGACTAATTCCAGGTCTGGAGCAACAAATGTATAAGGTGAATCTGGGACACTTCTCTTGGTATCTCTGAAGACTTACCAAAACACAGACTAACTGAGTCACAAAAGAACCCATATTCTCTGACATTGAGTTGAACAGTGGACTCAGTATTCCCCACTCATCAGGCCATGGCATACCTATTACAAATATCTAAGTTTCTAGGATAGAACGCTCCTTTGAAAAGACTACCATTTGGCTTGGAAGTTCATCTAATCATAGGTTTTTTGTTGCCCCAACAAAAAGCATCAATTCTTTTCTATCTATCAAGATACTAATTGGCAAATAATAATTATTAAGTGAAGTGAAGGTGATATGTGAGGGGTCTTTTGTATTTAAATGTTTCTACCATCAATGATGATCTCTAAATTCTAAGAAACTAACCTCTACATAGTAGAAGAGATTTATTAGCATATATAAGTGAGAACCAATCATGTCCTAATTACCTTACTGCTTCACAGACTAACTAAACTGTCCAAGAGGGCATCTGTCCAAGAGGACCAAAGAGATTCTATGTACCATATTGGAAAACAGGACCATTTTCTTCTTGTGTACAGTGCTTCCTAAATAGGAAGATAATTTTCACACATTTTCCCCTATTTCAGCACTATTCCATTCCAGCCTATCCCATTCCATTATACTGACATTTTTAGCTCCTTAAAGGTATGGTTCATTTCCAAATGGCCTCTCTTGATGGTGCCTTGTGAAAAACAAATTATTTCCACTAGTACTGTTGAGCCTAAAATGGTACACGTGGACAAGAACAAATGAGAATCCTCACCTATTGTATACAGTCTGTGGGTATGATAGCTCAAACTGTATGGTTTCTGTTTCTGATGTTTTAAAAAGGATATAGTTTCATTCTATCTGTCTGTCTGTCTGTCTGTCTATCTATCTATCTATCTATCTGTTCAACTATGCATTTATCTATTATCTATGTATGTATGTATATATTTATGTGTGCACCTATGTGTTAATGTATGTATGTGTGCATATCTATCTATCTATCTATCTATCTATCTATCTATCTATCTATCTATCTATCTATCTATCTATCTATCAACCTATCTATCTACCTACCTACCTACCTACCTACCTACCTATCTATCTATCTATCTAATATGTACTTCTAAGATTCCTGTCTGCTCTCTATCTTGTGATTCGGGAGCTGAACCTTGGAGTCAATTGTGCTTTGACAGCCTCTGTGTTATTAAAGGAGAGCATTCTGCATATGATAGACAATGAAATTTCCAGTCCAGTGCAAGGCATATTCACAGTCAATGAAGAATGGGTCCCAGATGAGGCTTTTTGAAAAGATGTTCATTGCAATATGTTTTATATATTGGAACCAATCTCATGGCCAGTACTGAGAGCACAAATAAACTATGGTATGTTCATGTGGTAGAATATTATGTAGCTGTTAACAAATATTGTTTCTGAATATATATGTATATATATATATATGTGTGTGTGTGTGTGTGTGTGTGTGTGTGTGTGAAGACTTTGATATCACAAGAGGAATTTATTAAAAGACATATTGGAGGAAGCATATATGTTATTTTTTAATTATTAAAAGCAGACATGAAGAAAACTATTTGGAAACATGCTGGTGAGATAGCAGTGGCCGTGGGTGACATGGTTTTAAATGTTTTCTTCCATGTTCTTTTAATATTTTCAACTTCCCATGAAGTATCTATCTTAATCACTGTTTTATTCCTGTGAAGAGAAATCATGACCAAGGCAAATCTTTTTGTTGTTGTTATTGTTTTTTTTGAGACAGAGTTTTTCTGTGTGTATCCCTGGCTGTCCTGGAACTCTCTCTATAGACTAGGCTGGCTGTGAACTCGCAGAGATCTGCCTGCCTGTGTCCCCGGAATGCTGGGATTAAAGGCATGTGACATCACCACCCAGCAGCAATTCTTATAAACGAAAACATTTCATTGAGGGCTTGCTTACAGTTTCAAAGGGTTAGTTCCTTATCATCATGGCAGGGAGCCTGGCAGCAGGAATGGCACTGGAGCAGTAGCTGAGAGCGACATCTGATCTGTGGGGGGCGGGGAGAGGGAGAGGGAGGAAGAAAGACTGATTGGCTGGGCTTAGCATGGGGTTTTGAAACTGCAAAGCCCACCTACAATGCTGTACTTCCTCCAACAAGGCCATATCTACTCCAACAAAACTCCCCCTCCCAATCCTTCTAATCCTTTCAAGTAGTGACACTCCCTGGTGACTAAGCATTCAAATATATGAGCCAATGGGGGCCACTCTCATTCAACCCACCACAGTATAAGTTAGGGTTTCTAGTGGAACTGAAGGGTGTGTGGGGGGGGTGAATTTTTTAATTTTCATTTTATTGAGTGAATATGTAAGAGAGAGAAATGTATTGCTTTAGCTATTTACTTACTTTTTAATAGCTAAACAATAAATCCTTGAAACCAAAGGAGAGATGGATTGACAAAATGAATATAAGACCATGAATGCTCTGATGACAAGGACCCTATGATAGACATCTGTAATGACTTGGATCTGAAATGTCCCCACAGGCTCCTGTTCTGAATGCTTGTTCCCCAGTAGTTTTTTGAGGACTGGAACCTTTAGGAGCTGGAGTCTGACTAGAGGAAGTAGGACATTAGGGGTAGGTCTTTCAAGGCTATCACTTGGTCCCAGGTTCTAACAGTACTCTGCTTAATAGTCTCTGATGATATGAGGAGGATTTGTCACACTCCTGCTGCTGTGTCTTCTCTGTCATGTTGGGCTTGAATCTTTCTGGAACTGTGAGCAACAATAAGCTTTTCCGCCCTTAAATCACTGGTGTCAGGTATTTGGGGCACAGGGGCACAATGGTAACTAAAGCACCACTTCTGTGTCCCCGTTCCCTGGTTCTTGGCCCAGAGGCTTTACAAAAGTAGTGCTGAATATAAGTGGGTGGATACGAATGAATGTCTAGACACCTCAGGTTACTAGACATGCCAGTTTTTCCTCTTTGGAATCCTAGTTAGTACTGCATCTAAGCCAGTGCTCTCTCCAGGGAGTCTAAAACATCTTTAGGCCTTAGAATGTGAACTTAGTTGGCAAGATCATGCTCTTCCCAACTTACTCCCCCTCTTCATTCTTTTTTTCTTTTTTCCCTTCTGGGAAACTCACCTTTCTACCCATTTCTCCTAACCTCTTACTATAATGTAGCCTGTCCTCTAGATTCCCATGGTTGTGAATTCCTTCTTTGCATCTATCTAAATTTCATCCACTGTGATTTTGTAGATGAATAAAACCTGTAGTTGGTGCAAAACCCCATTTGAACTCGTTGTGTCTATTTCATTTCACTGCCAAACTCTACAGGGAGTCATTAACAAGCAACAACAGCAATCACATGTATTTCCATTAAATGTTTACTTGGGACAGTGTGTGCCATTGCCAGGGATATGGAGCAATGTGGTTACAGAGCTACGGTACATGAATGTGGCTGAGTAGTTAAGGAAGTCTGTGAGGAGTATGAAAGAGAGGGAGACAATAGTGAATGGCTAGGAAGCAGAGGGCAGCCTGAGGTGGGAGGGTTAGTTTTGGAGATGAGCCTTATAGAATGGATAGAGACTAAGTGGCAAAAGCTTCTACATCCACAGAGAAATCGGGGTAACCAAACTAAGTACATCTGCTATCCTGGGCAATCCTCTTCTGGGTTGTTTGATATGAAAACAGGTTGCAGAAAGGTCAGAATACAAGAAAAGTGTTCAGATAGTTCCCACCCTGTGCACCCACATGTAACCCAGATCTGTATCCTCCAGAGTTTGTATTTTTTGTTGCTGTTCCAATGTTTTCCAGCAATGTCACCTCTCTATGGTTGTATGTATATACCCTAAGCTTCAACACAGCTCATGTTTCTGGTAAGTGCACAGGGCTATCTCTTTTAGCTATGATATTCTCATAGAGCTCTTGGCAAAGGAGTTCTTAGGATCTATAAGGCAACAGGGTACAAGTTTGGTTTCTGTGGCTGTTCATCACAAAATTTGCACCCTAGGTTGAAATGCTTCTGGAATCCTAAAATTAGAAGCTGATTTCAGCCAGGCGGCAGTGGCGCACACCTTTAATCCCAGTATTTGGGAGGCAGAGCCAGGTGGATCTCTGTGAGTTTGAGGCCAGCCTGGTCTACAGAGTGAGATACAGGACAGGCACCAAAACTACATGGAGAAACCCTGTCTCGAAAAAACAGAAAAACAAAAAACAAAACAAAACAAAAAAGCTGATTTCATAGAAAAGCAGGGCAGTAGAGCATTGTCTCTGAGGGACAACTAGATAAAAGTAGGTAGCAAATAATAACTAAAAGTGGTGGACACAGAAGCCAGCCAGCAAAGTCCATGAACCCAGGATCAGGAGGCTTACATTTTATTATTATTATTATTATTATTATTATTATTATTATTATTATTATTATCATTGCCTCTGCCAAAATTCAAGTCTGTGAGTTTGGAGCATATCTTTGGCCTTAGGTTTCCTTATCAGCATTTGAGAGGAGTGACCTAAACCATGGTTTTTATAGTGTGTTGACTGCTGCTCAGAGTAAGATGTGTTTTTAGATCACGACCAAGCAAATTTGTGCATGCATGCCCAGCAGAAACAACAAACAATAGCTCCACAGAACAATACAGTACACTTGAGCATATTCTATTCTACTCTATTCTATTTCATTGTTTTCAAAAATGCTAGTCTTGACCTGCTGAATGGGTTTTGCAATCCACTAGTGGGTCATGCCCTGCAATTTGAAAAAAAAAATACAGACCACTGTAATTTCCGAGGTCCCTTCCAGAAGTAGAATACAATGATTCTGTTCCATGCTTACAGGAAGTTTCTGAAAACAGTAGCTGATCTGTGATAGATGCCAGTGTGCTTACATTGTGGTAGAAGTATATGGTGTAGAATAAAGCTGGCGAGTGACCTGAAGATGAGCAAGTGGATTATACACCCCTCCTAAGGGGCATGGATTATATTGTACCTCTGAGAATGACTCTTGAGAGGATCTCCAAGTTATCACACCAAGTACTGCCCTAGTCAACAGCCATCACAGATGGGGATGTCAGACCTGTCAGAGAGGTCACAAGCTCCTTGGTTGTGGGCATACTTCTGTTTCCAGCCTGTGAGACCCTCACAGTATAACCTGTGTTGGCATCATCTTCATTTATATTCCATCTACTAAGAATACAGAAGTTGGGGTATTTTTATTTTGTTTGAGTGTTTGTGTGTATGTATGATGTGGAAGTGTGTGTGTGTGTGTGTGTGTGTGTGTGTGTGTGTGTGTGTATACACTCCTATGTGTGAATGTGGTCATTCTCATGCCATGTTGTGCATTTGGAGGTCAGAGAACAACTTCAGGTGCTCAGCTTCCAACCTGTTTGAGACAAGGTCTCTCCATTGTTCTCTGCTGTGTAGGCCAGTCTTGAAGGAACACTGGGATGACAGACCTAGGCTACCCTAGGTCTACGACTTTACGTGGGTTCTGTGGGTTTGAACTCAAGTTCTTAGACTCACATGGAAGTGTTTTTACACATGAGACATCTCCTCAAGAAACACAGACATGTTTACACTTTCTTCTTTTAAACTTAGACCTTAGACTCTTTTGTGTTTCTATTATAGGAAAAGAAAATAATTTTTGATTAATCAGTGATTCATTCATTGGAGTCTCAGAACCACACTACGAGTGCTCTATGACCTGGAATATGGGATTAAAACCACATAGTTCCATGATTTGCTTTGGCTTTCCCTCCATCTTTTCATCACAGAGAGCCCAAATTTTCCCCATCAGCCCACTCTGCCATCACTTCAATACAGAATCTTTCAAAGTAGGTTTAGGTGGCTGGTAGAAAGCAAATATATCAGACAGAGCAGGACTGCACCCAGATTGATTCCCAATCACTCATATGTAAAGATGGGGATCCAGAATGCTAGGGATGTTTCACTTGCATGAGGCCATGTGGTTGCAGAGCTAGTGATCTTTCCAAAGGATATCTGGCATCAAAACAAGCAGCAGTAACAGTAATAACTAGTCTTTTTAAAAACTTATTTATTTTATGTGCATTGGTGTTATGCCATGGGTGTCTGGTCCCCTGGAACTGGAATTATAGACAGTTGTGAGCTGCCATGTGGATGCTGGGAATTGAACCCAGGTCCTCTGGAAGAGCAGTCAGTATTCTTAACCACTGAGCCATCTCTCCAGCCCCTGTAATGGCCAGTCTTTCTGTCATGAAGCTTCATATTGGTATAGAAGTTAAATTGTTCGTTCAGTGTTCTGTTCTGTAGAAGTGGGGATATTTTAAAGAGCTGGAACTTGTTAGGAAACCTCCACCCATCTTCCTGATGCAGAGAAAGAAGCCTATATTTGATAATCTGTCCAGAGTTAGGAGCAGGACTGAATTACTAAGGATATGCAGAAAAAAAGCCCAATAGTACAGTTTCAAGAAACCTTCCTCTGGATTTGGGCTGGTTGGCAGGACTTTTGTAGTTCTTGCTGTGCCTCTATGCTGCCCTCCTCTCCTCCAAGTTGCCAAGCAGCATGGGCAAAGGGCGGGTTGCCAAAGAAAGGAGAACAGGTGGGAATGAACGGTCTCCCTTGGTGAACTCCCCTCCCTGTCTTCCCAGCACCTCGGAGGACTCTGGAGGCAGCTCCAGACTGACTACATTTCCATTTTGCTCACCAAGCTGTTGGCTGCTGTGGAATGGCTTCAGCTTAGCAGGGAAGTGGGAGGAATCCGACTGTGCATCTGCGACACCCACTATTTCAGAGGCTTCCTAATACACGAATGTGTGATGCTCCTCACTGCTTTCTATCACAGGCTGTCAGAATGGATGGTCTGTGTGGGGATGTGTTTCTGGCTGAAAAGTTATTATGCGGTGGGGGTGGGGATGATCAGCAGAAGGGCAGGAAGGAAGGTTAGCAAAGGTATTTGTAGGTAAATGTTTCTTGTAGACACTCAAAGAATGTGTTTTTACATTTTTCTTCTCTCCTTTGAAGGGGTAAAAATTCTATTTTTGAGTAACTTGGCACATTTTGTTGAATTTTTTTTTATTACACACAGAATTGAAACTTTAATTTCAGCTGTCTGCTACCCCGACCCTTCAATTATGAAGAGCCCGGGAGAAGGAAGAGAGAGAAGCTGGAATTAGCCCATGGGAGGGTATAATGTCTTTCTAGGAGGTTAAAGCATGAACTTTTTTTTTATTTTACTACATGTTTTGTCTACATGTATGTCTGAGCACCATTTGCATATCTGGTCCCGTAAAAGCCAGAAGAGGGCATCAGATTCCCTAACATTGGAGTTATGGATAATTGTAAACCCCCATGATTGAGAGTGTTGGGAATCAGACCCTGTTCCTCTGGAAGAGCAGTCAGGGGTCTAACTGCTGAGCCATCTCCCCGACTCAAGAATAAGCATTTTATTCTTTGCCCATAGGTTATTCTTTAAGGTAGCAAGAAGCTCACAAGGCCATCCAGGAAAGCTGGAATCAAATCAGTATCAATTCTAGCAGGGCAGGGGATAATTGGGGCTTCAGAGACCTTGGGCAAGGTTATGTGTACTGCTGATCTTCACTCCTTCCCAATGGTTTCTAAAAGCAAACCTCCTAGACACAAGTCTAAGAGCACCCCCCTCCTCTCTCCTCTTCTGGTATTTGAGAAAGGGTCTCATTTGATAGTCTAGAATCATCTGAAAGTCGTCATATATCCCAGGCTAATCTCAATCTCACAGCAATCTTTCTGCCTCAGCCTTCTGGGTGATGATATATATGACATTATATATATGAGAGACACACCAGATGAGAACTTTAAATCTTACATCTAAGTCGGGCCATTTCTGAGGACCAAGTGAATGACAGTATCCATACAATTGATACATCACTCTGAATGAAGATCTAGACAATCTCATTGTCTCTGAGGTGTGAGAGGGGAATGAACTCAGGTGAGTCTATAAAGGCTCCACTGCCCCACAGACACGATGCTCTTTTAACAGTTTGCTTTTGTGGTGTCTATTTGTAGTGCTGGTTGTCTTTCTGGAATGTACTAAATCTCTCCCAACCTCCTCTAGTCACTTTCTAGAACATTATCTCAGTTCTTGGTTACACCTAATTCTGTGGAAGATACAGAAGGTGGAAATATTGAGTCCTTTGCTAGATACTTTTAATATGGCAGATAACTCCTTCTCCCTCTCCCTACCTAATTTCTGTATTGGTTTGAGAAAAAGAAGCATTTGTGAAGCCAGAGATGGCGCCCGACCCCAGATAGTCTACTTACAAGGTATATGACTGCAAATGTCCTTTTTCTGAACTTATCTCTATAAAATGAGCTAATACTTTCCTCTGAGTTGAATGAAGGGGCCATGGTATTATGAAGAGAATGCACCTGCCTTGCAATGAGGCACACGAAGAGCCTTGTTTTCTGTTGTAAAGGATAAAAATGAAGCATCTAATCCTACCTCCTTTAGCAGCAGTAACATAGAGGAGAAGATGACAAGATAAGGCAAGTAAGGGACTGACTTTAAGGAAGTAGATACATTAATGGGGGAGAATATATTAGTTTCCTATTACTATTCTATTATTCCATAATAAACTGCTATAAACTTAGCAACTTGAAACAACATTGTTAAAGTAGACCTGGTGGCACAGATCTGTAATACCAGTGACCTAGGAGGTTGAGATGGGAAGATCACAAGTTTGAGGCCAACCTAGGCAACGTAGTAAGACTCTGTCTCAAAATAAAAAAAATAAAAAGAGGGCTGGTGATACATCTCAGTGACAGAGCATTTGCTTAGCAAGTATAAAGCCCTAGGTTCAATCTAGTACCACAAAACCAAACCAGCAACCCCTCCAATATCCTCTTGCAATATTGTGAATTGAGATTCTGAATCTGTGTCCTTGGCTCAGAGTTCCACTAGGCTAAAAATCAAGGCATCACCTAGGGCTGTGCTGCCATCTGAGGCCTAAGGTTTCTCTTTCAAGCCTATAAGTTCTTGGCACAAATCAGCTTTTTGAGGATATGGGACTGGGGGTCTCAGTATCTAGAGGTGGCCCATCATTTTCCATCATCAGGCTTTCTCCACAATGTGGCAATTTGCTTCTTCAAGGACATAGGTGAATGCCTCTGTTACTTCTCATCTCTTAAGGACCCAAATTATGAGACCATGACCTACTCAATAGAACATTTTCCCTGTTGATAAACTCAAAGTCAAAAATATAAATTCCTTTTGTAAAATGACGTAGCGTAAGTCATAGGTTCTTCCCACACTCATGAGGATTACATGGGTTATATATTGAGAGTTCAGGAATATTGAGGGACATCCTGGGACTCTATTTGATAGAGGGGGCCCCTAGTTGTATTCAGATAAAATAGTAAGCCCAGCTTACTTCTCTTTTTTATTGCTGTGAGAATATATATTACAGAGGTAACTAAACTTGTTTTCATTCATTATTCAGCCATGATGAAATTGCTAGAAATGGAAGAAAATAGGGTATGGTAAATCTGAAGGTGGAGGCAGCTTTGTACTGGCAGTGGTATAGCAACATTATGAACAAATTAATTCAGTTTTAGTTTAACCATTACTTAGCAAAAGAAATTCCTTGGTGTATGTGTGTGCATATTCATATGTTGATGTGTACATGGGTGTACATATATGTGTATGTGCATTTGGAGGTCAATGTCAGGTTGCAGTTGGTTGTTTTACTCTTTGTCTCTTTTGGGGACCTGACACCCCGCTCCCAAATAAATACACACAGAGGCTTATTCTTACTTATGAATGCCCGGCCTTAGGTTGGCTTATTTCTTGCCAGCTTTCCTTAACTTAAATTATCCCGTCTATCTTTTGCCTCTGGGCTTTGACCTTTCCCTATTTCTGTATATCTCTCCTTTCCTTCTTATTCCATGTCTGGCTGTGTGGCTGTGTGGTTGGCCCATTCTTTTCTCTCTCCTTGATCTTTCTTCCCACAGTTCTCCTTCTATTTATTCTCTCTGCCTGCCAGCCCCATCTATCATTTCTCCTGCCTTACTATTGGCCATTCATCTCTTTATTAGACCATCAAGTGTTTTAGACAGGCAAAGTAACACAGCTTTACAGAGTTAAACAAAGGCAACAAAAAAGAATGCAGCACATCTTTACATATTAAACAAATATCCCATAGCATAAACAAATGTAACATATCTTAAAATAATATTTCATAACATCATGTGTCAATCTCTATCATTTTCCAACTTATTTTGGGGGACAGTTTCTCCCTGAATCTGGAGCTCACTGATCTGGTTATATAGGCTGGCCAGCAAAGTCTGGGGATCCCACTGTCACTGTTCCCTCGGTGCTGGGACTACAGGCACATATTGTTGTGCTGGCTTATTACATGCAAGCTAGGGATCTCAACTCAGATCCTCATGCTGGCTTTACCAACTGAGCCATTTTCCTCAAGCCTAGAAATGACTTTTTTTTATTAGGAAAATGTGATGGCTTCATTGAGTATTCCATTAGTGCCTCTTTCTGCCTCCAGTGGATGCACCACACACTTAATACTCCGTGACTAAAGGACATAGCTGAGCAGTGATAGATATCACTGTGGCAACAAGTAAGTGACATTATCACCTGCTAATGCATGGAACAAACCCATTCTAGCTTCTCAGAAGAGAAAGGATAGGGAAGTGTGGATCCTAAGGGCTGGAAAAGCAGCCATTATGCATGAGGGTTGGTTCCATTGAGGAAACAGGATGAGGGTGCTTACACTGGAATTCAGAAATTAATCTTTGCATTTGATCTGTTCTTAGTATCAGGTAGTTTAGCTGTCAAAAACCTCAGGACTGGCTTGTCTACTGACCATAGAAGGAATGAGTTTAGGGCACTAGCAAAGGAAGGTCATTAAAAATAACAATACTTCCTTTCAAATAATGTGAAATTTATATTTAGTAATGAGAAAATTGCTGAATTTCTTTTTTATGTTATGTTATGTAATATTTTTTGGAAATTATAGTTCCTTACTACAGAAAGGTGGGAACTGTATTTTTGGAGCTATGTAGGGCCTCCAGAATCTGATGTTTTTAGGTCATTCCTGGGAGATTGTATCATAGAGCAGCAGGAAGTATGTGTCAGACAGCATTTTTCTTAATCTGTTGCTTTCAAGAAGAATCACGTCAACATTTTCGTACAAAACTACAAAGCATATGCCTCAAGACAATAGGGATTTCTGTGTGTGATGCTCTGTCCAGGACTGTGCTTGACATTGCTAACTGTTGTATAATGTTCCTGGGTGGGTAGGTATTTCCAGTGTCCGCATTCTCCTCTGTTCACCCATGTCACCCAGTCCACCTCACTCCTCCAAGATCTCAAGACATCATCAGAAAACATTTTGCATTCCTCAAACTTTCCTGATGATAAATCAACAACTTTAGAACACTCTTAATATGTGCAGGTTATCAACTCGGTATTGGAAATACCCTGGTTCAAGTGCTCAGTGATCTTCAGGGTTTTTTTTTGTTGTTGTTGTTCAAATACATCTGATGAGTCTTTTCCTCAAGCCAACACTAAGGCAGATAGCAGGACCAAAGAATGAAAAGCCATGGGCACTTGACCTTTTATTCTGAGAGGCTGCCAAGGTCTAGTCAACAGCACAGGAGGAGTATGAGGAGGAATAAGTCTTCTGACCTATCTCCACTCACCTGGACCCAGCCCCAAATTATGACTCTTACCTCCCTGAAGAGACAAGCCTGATGGGAGGGGTACCCACACCTGCACACACACTTCTGGAATTGCCCATTGAGTTTCTTGTTCCTTTTTTATTCCACAATCACACTTTCTCTTCTGTCCCTTCTTCCATCTGTCAGCAGCACACGAGTTCACAGCTACCTTTGTTGTGTTTAGCAATGACCTCAGCCTGTTGAGCAGGAGTTGACCTCTACGTCCAGAGACGGGATGCTTTTCCAGCCAATCCTGTCACTGCACCAGAGTGTTCCTCCGAGGGTAACTGAATGAGACTTCTGTCTTCAGAGCTCCACCCACCATCCACTGGAGAGAAGCACCCTGATCTAGACTTGCCCCTCCCCTTCTATACCAAGGCTGCCCACACATTCTCTCAGGCCTGAAAGGATCAGCTTGTCCCTTTGTGAATCCTCCTGTTCTTGCCTACAGGCTTCAGTGACCCCTGACTGGTTCACTAAGCACCCACAGTTCCTAAGGAGAAAGTTGAGGCTATAGAATAGCTTGAGAAAGAAAAATGACCTCCTTTCATTCATGGTTCCATTGACCTTCTTCTTCCCTCCAAAGGAGTGCTGCCTCTACCCAGCGAAATAGTCTTCTGATTCAAATTCTTAAAGATTAAGCATCTAGGAAGAATAAAGAGACATATTTAGCCACTCTGTGGCTAAAGGTGAGAAAATATGATAGACGACTTATGGTCACCCTAGAACTATATTGTTAGATATGTTAGTCATATATGGCTATTTTAATTAATAATAAAAGTTAAAAATTTAGTTCCTCACTCACTAGCTAATCCATTTTGAAGTGCTCAATAGCCACTGTGGTGTCCCATCTCTTAGTCCAAGGGCAAAGGGGATACTATATTGTATAGTGAAACTATAGAGAATTTTCTCAGCATGGAATGTTGTATTAGATAATCTAGAGACATGATATACTCCTCTTGATTCTGCATGTGTTTTAATACATCATTTGATGTGTGTTTGTTTCTGTTTTTATAGTGCTAAGAATCAAACCCAGAGTCTCACATAAGCTAGGCAAGTAAAGTAATGAATACTTTATTCTAGACTAAAGAGTGCTATTAAATACTGTATGAGAAAAAACAAAAATAACTGCAGTTCATGGTGAGAGAGAGGAAATTTAATCATCAAAAGGCTGTATTTTCCCCAGTTTTCATTCTTGTATTCCCTTTCCACAACGTATTCATTTTCCTTTCTACATTTTCTATAGATTATCTTGTTCCAGGTTAGACTTCTCAAAGTGGAATGGTAGATCAGTCTTCTAAAAGAGAAGGCTCAGAGTGGAACCTGTCTGGGGCCTAGGGATAAACAGTGAAGCAGAGTGTCTCCAAACCATGCACTTGGGAAATGAAACAAAGCAGGAAGGAGTCTGAGACTGAGAAAAGCAGGATGCTCCTGGGCCAGGAGTCTGGCTCTGGATCATGGGTCTGAAGGATGAAGCCAACTGTATCTGATCTTAGTAGTCTTGAGGTTAATAGGCTACCAAGTGCTTATGAGTTTCTCTGGGTGGCTGTTTCTCAAACATAGTCCCCTAGTTCCCAGAAGGTTTTTCTATAAGTATGCATCCTCTACTCATAAGGAGTTCGTTTTGTCCTGGGCTGTAATGAAGGAGACAATAGTGAATTAAATGCTGTGTTTAGGAGAAAGAAAGTCTTCCTTGATTTCTCATATGAGTCGTAAGGACCATGTTATCTACAGATGTCCCTCCCCCCATACCCACTATCATACTTGTGCTTATGCTTAGGCTAACCTTTGGTGAAACCAGGGGAAAATGCCAATCAATGGAGTCAAGAGGTAGAGGGCAGGATCAGGAAACTGTAGCCAGAAGCCACAAGGGACAACATAAAATACAGACCAAAGTTTAGGTAGATAGCAAGAACAATATGCAGAAGTATCCCGTGGTCTTCCATCTCTTGGTCCTAGGACACAGTTGTCTCCGTATGTATTATCATCTTCAAAGTTTTTTCCAGCCTTGAGTTAGGTTTTCTGGTGGGATCAATCAATCTGGACTTCACCTCTACATGCCTTCCCATCTCCCTGTCACCCCCACCTCACCCCAGAGCCCACTAAATGCACAGTTAGAGCTCCTGATGCATAATGCCCTGTTTGATCTTTGTCTTGCAGCCGTCTCCAACTTGGACATTGAGAGTAAGTTGAGTGTATACTACCGTGCACCATGGCACCAACAGCGAAACATCTTCCTCCCAGCCACCAGGCCACCCTGTGTGGAGGAGCTGCACCGCCATGCCAGACAGAGTCTGCAAGCCCTGCGCAGAGGTAACTGATCCAGCCTGGGAGGTTTCTGGGACAATATGGGAAGGCTGTGCCATCTAGGGTTTTTCTGTCCCATCAGTCCTGTCACCTCCTTAGTTAAAGCAAGCACTTTGAAATGCTCCCATTTCTACCCTGCATGAAATCCATGCATAATATCAGTTACATGTATATATGTATTGAAATTACCATTATGGCCTAAATATGATCACAACGAGAATTCAAAAGGGAAAAGTATTAATAACTGTATCTCATTATGCAAGTGCCAATTCACAATTGTATTAGATGACATAATGAAAGCAGTTAGATGTCTGTACCTCTCAAACATAAATTTGAATTAAGTAAAGATAGAAGCCTTTCCAAACAAAAAGTGTGGAGAAATGAAGGAGCGCTGGAGGCAGGGGCAGGAGAAGAGCCATGAAAATTGGTATATTCAGCACCTATTAGATATGGGCAAAGTAAGACTTTGGCTTATAATGAAAAGGGAATTAGGTTTGACTCAGAAATAGGTTCCTGGCTTCTTTCTGTGGGAGATTTGGATAAAGTATTGAAATGTTGTATGGGACATGGACCCTTTTCATTGACCATTCAGCACATTACACGATGGCTGCCATGCTTGGCTCCTGCCCAATCATTCTAACAATCATAGGAAGGCCCTCAAGTGCTCTTCTGTTTCTGTTGAGAATCCCGGAGCTGATCCAATGCCCTCATTCTATGGGGAGGTGCATGGAGACTTGAAATGTGTGAAATCTTGTTCAGAGTTGTGCAGGCTAGCTTCAGAGCCAATACCTCGCCCTGAACCTCTGATCCCCCAGCCAGAACTCTTTCCTACTTTGCCATATACTGTGTCTTGTGAAAATAGATATTCATATTTGCTTTTCTGTCACAGCATTGAGAGCACCAAAGACAGGCATATAACAGCCCAGGTAGAAAATGAACCTTTTCTTACTTCCCAGTGCCTTAAAACCTATGAGAAATGAGGACTCATAATGCTCATTATCCTTTAAAAGTCCCCCAAATGGATATCAGAAGATGGTATACCTCATTTTCTGGCCTTTAGGTTTTTGTTATAGAGACAGATGCTGTCTACACATTCATAGTATTTGTTTCAATATCCCTACACTTATTTAAGGATTGCTAGTTTACAAAAACATTACAATACAAATAAAATATTTTAAAGCTTTTTTCAAGACACAGACAACCCTAATAAGTATTGTTTTCATCCGCATCTGTATGACTTCTGCCTTTTCTCCTTTTAATGAAACAACTGACCTACAACTGTCCCCAAAGTAGTTGTTCAAAAGTTTTTGTTCAAGTTATTAGTAGTGAGATGCTGTGATATTTATAATAGAGAAAGGATGCTTACTGTTCATTTCAACTTCATGGTTGGGTAAACAAAAGTCATTTAATACATTTTTAGTGCAAGCCTCCTTCTGGAAATCTTCCTCTATACTATTCTATTCCTAGGCACATTTCCCATAATAACCTATGCATCCACCCAACATGCACACATAACCATCTGTCATAACTGACCACTATGGTCCTGCCTGCCTTCCACTGTTAATCTACTAGCAACTCAAGGGTAAGGATGGTGTCTTATTAACTTATTCTAGTCAAAGCATGTAGCACAAGCCCAGCATATGGTAGGTCCTCAATGGATGTGTGGAAGGGAATGAAATTCTGCAGAAATCTGATTGGGCATTGAAAGCACAAGATGACTACTGAGGAATTTTAACATTCTCACTAAATGCTTTCTCAGATCCCATCATTAGAGAGCTTGAGTAACATTAGCCCTGTAGACATCATTCCTTTTTTTTTTTATCATTTTATTATTATTAATCAGTCCTCCCTGATTAGATTTTTACAGATTTAACCAGATAACACTGAGCTGCTCATAAGCTGTCATATTTCACTGCTTCATCAGGTTTGGACTTAATGACAGAACTGAAGAACAGCAAGTACCAATATCAATTTTCTCTGCAGTTCCTCCTGGGGGATGAGAGATGGATATAAGGCCTTCTGGGGTTCAGATGGAAGACTATGGAGCCTGTTTTGCCCTAGTCAGACTGCCTTGTTTTGTGGTTGGCTCAATAGAAAATCTTGGGTGTAGTGGTTTTAATAGCACTGCAGAGAGCCATAAACAGGAATTATAGGCATCATAGAATTAAAAACATGCAGTGGTGTAGAATTAAAATTAGAAAGTGACTTTAAAAAATAAATAAATATAAAATAAAAACCCTGCCTAAGAAACAGTAATGTAACTGTGTATCCATCAGCATAATCCACCTCTGCCATCTGGTGGTGAGGACTAATATCAAACTTGCAGACAAGGGCCTGGCTCCCTAAATGTGGCAGTGAGCTTCCCTGTGGGGAGTCTCTATTTGGACAGCTGGAATCGCCTTGCTCTATGGGGAGACAGAGGATGATGACGCATGGGCAGGTAAGACTGGGCGGCTATAGATTTGTGCTCATTTGGGAACTGAGATTAAACTTGAGATTGGATTCCTTATTATCATCCCCCTACCTTGAACAAACCGTACTGAAGACTAGGCAGTATTATGCTGCATGATAGGATTGAAAGCGCAATCAAGTGTGGTCTCTGCCTTCAAAGAATTCCTGATGTAGCGAGGAGGATGAAGAAGTAAGCAGTTAAGTTCAACCCAGTGCTATGGGGAATGAGCAGAAATGTACCTATCATGCTATGGAGCCTCGGGGAAGTGGCATCTAAATGGATTTCAAATTGTTTAGAATGCAATTATTGCTTTCTCTTTTTCTTAGCAATTCTTTAATGCTCAGTGCCAGTAATAACTTTAAGTTATGCCATCTTTTATGTTCATAAAACACACAGTAAGACTAATACGTGTCTATAAAGAGATAATTATATTTTCTATTTCCTTTCCTTTCAAATTTCTGGCTGGTGTCTAAGTTTCTTTGGTCTAAAGGAGTAAGGATGAAAATTTGACTGCAGTTATAGGCTCTGGTGGACTGATATTGTCTCTACCTCACCAGTGGTGAGAAGTATCATTAGTGAGCCGTTAATTTAGGCTGCCTACTCTTGGCCTGAGTAGAAGAGAAGATGTATTTAAGATAGTATGAGAGAGGAGTGGTTGAAAGGGATATTGAGTGGTTACCTCCCTTCTCACTCTGCTCCCCTCCCATCTTCCTAACCAGTAACGCTGGAACTTAAGAATGTATAAGATTTCCTTGTACTGTCTGTGAGAAAAAGCCCACTGTTCATTTACAGAGAAAAATGAGGGCGACACTAGAGGTGGAAACTTTACCAAGAAAGGCATCTATCTCAAAATTTCTTCTTGATAAACATTGACTTTGGAGGCAGTGTAGCAAAGACCACCCATATGTTGGGCTTTTGAGGACCTTTCTCTGGTGGTGAATGGAAACCATTTTTTTAAAGAATCTCAAACAAAGGAAGAGTTTAGGGAATGAGGACCAAAGGCAGTCAACTCACTGGTGGAAATCAGAGAGCTTGAGAGAGCTCAATTCCTAGATTCTGTAGCAAAATATTGAATAAAGCAAAGATAGGACCAACCTTATGGAGACCAGTTAAAACAAGTAAGATGTAGAGAAGCATGGATCATTAATTGTACCAACAACACAGCTCATCATAAATATAGAATAAAGTGTATGTTTTTTTAATCAAAAACCTAGACTTCAGTAAAGCATTAAGTTGTCCAGTTCTTCAACAAGCATTTATGAAAGTCTATTTCACAGGTGCTGTAGGTCTTCTGTTCAAAGGATGAATTTTGTGGCACAGACCAGTAAGTCTTTAAAGGCCTGCCTGGACAGTTTAGTGAGACCTTGTCTCAAGAAAAGAAACTAAAAGGGCTAGGAATATAGCATAGTATTCGTACACTTGTCTAATCTGTGCAGCATATATCATATACCACCACCACCCCCCCCACACATAACTGCTCCAGGGTCCACTTAAATATAGTTCAAAAGGCTGACAAATACCGAGATGCTATTTTTAACAGTACAATCATACAAAGGGGGATGATACAGCCTTAGGAGAAAGGATATCTGACATCATCTGAAAGGGTCAGCTTAGTTTGCTTTGTATCAGTCACAGGCAAAAAGAGGTAAATTATACCATATAAGTCATAGTGTTGTAACTGTTCAAAGAATCAGTTGCAGTAAAAATAATTATATTCAAATATTGAAAAACCTCAAATGTCTTACTCCAACAAGTGATGTGTATTTGTCCTTTAAAAGGCCTGTAGGACAAGCCATATCAAGGTTAAAGACACAAGAACTATGTCTGTACCACTGATCACTGCACAGTGACCCTCTCTTCCTGAATCTGTTTCTACATCTGCAGATGAGGGGACAGCATTAATGCCCATTTGTGTGGGTTTGTTCAGATGAAAGTTTTAGCAAAGCATTTCTGGTACATATTAATAAACACTGGGAATTCTGAATGATATTGTACATGGGATGAATGATACTAATGTTAAACAATGCAAAGACAAAATGAAAAATGGGATACACAAATTTGTACCTCAATCATGATGAGGCCTCAAGAAACTTCAAGCTCTGGGGATGATTGTAAGCTGTATTTTTGGAGGTAGACAGCTTTTAGTATAAGCAAGAGATGTTCTAAGGTATGCTAAATACTGGAAACCTAAATTGTATTTTGGAAATCTCTGAAATATTAATTAATTAATTTTTGTGATGCGGAGGATCCAGCTCAGGACCTTATCTCAGTGATTCTTATTAAGAAGTCATGACTACTTTACCCCCACCCCCTTCCACTCACAGATATTTCTTAGTTTTCCCACAAAGGCAGTCATATCCTGGAATAAGAAAAATGCTGTCTCTGGGATTGTCTTGCTTTCTCTGGGAGCACAAGATTGCAAAACCATCTGAGTTTTTGTGGGTAGTAAGAAGAATAGGATGCAGATGGCTGCATTGGTGTGCTGGTCACACAGTTTTCTGGGGGAAAACATAAAAGATAAAATAAAATACCCAGTGCATAACGTTTGTCAATTTCTGTGCTATAAATACAGCCACCATAGCCTATTTCCAGGTATCTATCATTGAAAACTGGCTCATAACAATGTCCTGATTCCATGCAGCTCCTTCCTAGAAGTAGTGGCACCTAGGTCCAGAAGCTGTGGTAGGTCTGCGTCTTCTCTGCACTCTAATCCTCATGGCAGCAAGCCTTCCACAATTGTTCTCAACCTTTTTTTTTCACTTATGTTTTGGAAGGAGGTGTGTTGAACCGATAAATAAGCTGTCTTGTACCAAGAGTATAAGATGGACCCATGGGGATGGGTGTATCTGCCCTCATATCCACAAGTGAAGATTCAGTTAGGAACCATTCAAAAAAAATAATCTGATACGGCATGTAGAGTAACTAGATTAATGAAAGCTCCCTTTTTGCAGCTCTTCGTTAACACTCAAGAGGGGAAGAACAATTGACAATATCAAGTATGTTTCATTATGTTTGTCTATTCTGCGCCCTCAGAACACCGGAGCCGAAGTGATCGACGGGAGCAAAGAGCTGCTGCTCCTCTCTCCATAGCTGCTCCACCACTGCCAGCCTACCCTCCAGCTCACAGCCAGAGGAGGCGTGAGGCCAAGGACCGCCACTTCCTGACGGTAAGCATGGCGGCTACTGGCTGGTCTGTATTTGCTCTTCTTGAGCATTGAGTTCCTCTCTGCTCAGTGACGGAAGCTGGGCTGGCTGAGAGGGCAGGTCATAGGCATATAGGAACTCCTTCCACTCCTTTTTGGAGTACACACACACACACACACACACACACACACACACACACACACTTTTGCTAGTTACATAATGCAGTAAACCAATAATAGTTAAGGACTCTGAAATCAGAAGACAATTTTACTTCCAATCCCAACTCTGCTTATATGTTAGAGTTTAGGATGGAGTTATTTCTTTTCTCTCAGTTTCTACCTTTGTAATAAGGGGATACTTTTTATTTAGCTTAATAGGGCTTGAAGATGTATAGAGCTTTGCACAGGGACCAGCTGACACAGACTAAGTTATCTATAAATGTTAAGCACCATTGCTACTACCATTATTACTAGTCTGACTCCACGGGAGAAGCTGGAAAAGATCTTATGTGATGTAAAAATTTCCCACTAGAATCAATCATAAGTTCCCACTTTCCCATCGGATGGAAGGGGCTACTTCCCTAGGGTAACCTATTACCTCACTGACATCATCACTGCAGGTAGTTTCAGCCTAATCTGGGTGGATGTGGCTGTAGCTCAGGCCAAGCTCTCAAGCGTGGACCACAGATGATGAAGCTGAGCCTGAGTGGAAACACCTGCAAACTCAATTGGCAGCTGCTGCAAACACTTCATCTCACATGTGCCTTCCGGGCCCTCAGTGGGGATAAGTAAACATTTGCTTCTGTGTACTTGTATCATTGAAGTCAGGAACCATGGTTTCATGACCAAGCCCTTCCAGATTGTCTTCAGGCTGCCAGCACTCGTATTCTCTTATTCGGGTTTGAGGCCCGAAGTCTAAATAAGTTACAGCACTATGTGTACGAACTGAGGATTCTGTTTGAGATTAAATGCCTGACTCTAAAGCCTACACCAATATGGACTGGGTAATATGCAAAATTGTGCAAAATATCCAAGTTCCATGATGCCAAACATTCAAAGGGAAACATACTTCATCTAAATGAACTTGCATGTTATAACATATCCAGATAAGACCTTGAGTGAGACTAGATGATCTAAAGGTATTTTTCTTGTTTTCAGTTAATTACATACCGGGCCCAAGAATAAGAAACGGGGTTTATGATTCTCTGATTCATCAGACAGCATGCTTACACATGCTAGTGATTTGTCATAAAAGTCCCTACTCCACACAAGTTCTTATTAAGCTTAACTCTACTTGCCAAAGTGTTTGCTTCTAATGAGGTATTTTCTGCATAAAATGCTAAAAATATTTTCTCATTCATTATAATATCTTTTGAGGCTCATTAAGTTGGTTTTCTTAGGGAGGAGGTGAGACAAAAATTTTGAGTGCTTACAGAGGTGACAAGAAAATATAATCCTTTTTATAATATGCATAATTTTTAATGATATCTAAATACCTAAATAAGATGCTAGGAAAAGACTTGAAGTAGTGACTAGCAATAAATGTGCTTCATCAACCCAATAGATAGCAATAAGAGGTTTCTAGATTATACATTGGTAAACCTCTGAAAGTTTGCCTATCTTGAATTTCTCAAATCTTGACATTTCCAAGTCACTTGGGGGAATTTTGTTTTCAATTGAGTTTGGGTCATTAGAAGATTTTCCCATTCAAGTTATGCCCCACACACTTGGCTCTATGTATTCAGCTTAAAAGGCCATATGTTGCTTAAAGAGTAAAGGTTACAGGAATAAGGATAGGAACTTTGTAGACAAAACCCTGGATACACATTTTCTTAGAGAACTAGTATGTCTATATTTTATCACAGAGTAACTCTCTTTTTTTAATCTATAAGACTTACTTAAGCCATTTTCCTTCTTTTTAAAAAATATTCATAAGTCCCTAGTATAGGTTTCCACTACTCTGTGGGACACTATAATATGTTCTGGTCAACACTGACATGGCCTTTAAAGCCAAACTGCCTGAACTTGAATACTAATTCTACCATATAAACCGTGCAGTTCTAGACAAGTATATCCTTTCAGTCATTGTCTTAGACATAAGAGTAAATAGTACCATATAGGTTTGGCACTAAAAGTTGAATGTGTTTGTGAATAGTGCTTAATGCATGGTAAGCACTGTGGTGATATTGTGTTCCCCAAAATATTGTACACCCTAATAAACTTATTAGGGTCAGAGAACAGAACAGCCACTGGATAGACATAGAGGCCAGAAAATGGTGGCATACACACCTTTAATTCTAGCATTCCAAACGCAGAGATCTGTCTGGATCTCTGTGACTTCAATGCCACACTGGAAACAGCCAGGCATGGTGACTCACGCCTTTAATCCCAGGAAGTGATGGCAAAAACAGAAAGATATATAAGGCGTGAGGACCAGGAACTAGTGGCTGGTTAAGCTTTTAGGCTTTTGAGCAACAGTTCAGCTGAGATTCATTCTGGATGAGGACTCAGAGGCTTCTAGTCTGAGAAAACAGGATCAGCTGAGGAATTGGCGAGGTGAGGTAGCTGTGGCCTGTTCTGCTTCTCTGATCTTCCAGCATTCACCCCAATACCATGCTCCAGGGTTATTTTCATTAATAAGACCTTTTAAGATTCGTGTTACACAGCACTCCATAAATATTAGGCATGATGATGATGATGACGATGATGACGATGATAGTTTGTCATTCAAGTACTTGGTGAGTCTGTCATATAATGACAAGATTGTAAGTTTAAACCCCAGCTGTCTAATTTTTTGGTTGGGTGATTTGGAAAAGGTTGTTGTATCTTTCTGAATCCTGGTTTCTTTCTGTTTTTTTTTTTTTTTATAATTAAATTCCAATTTCTTTGTCTGTAAGATAGGGCTAATCATTTCAATTTTGTAAGTCATTAGGTATATTTCATGTGATACTATATAAATAAGATTAAATTATGTTTATACAAGTTCCTAGCACAGTGCCTAAAATATTTGAGCATCTGAATCTATATTCATAGTCACTCTTATCATTAAATGAAAGGCCTGTAATATACATAACCTTATAAAATTAGAGAAAATATAAATCACTACACCCTTTCCAGATGATAAGGAAAACTAAATATTCATGCACTTTCATTCAGCAATTCCACGTCTGGGAATTAACTCTAAGGTAATAGATCAGTCTATGTAAAAATTTATTCATTAATATGTTCATCAAATCACATTTTTAATAGGAAAATATAATTATATATATATATATATTTCAAGTATCTAAAAAGGACCTTACTTAATAAATTTTGATATACATTATATCCTATCCTATAGGATGTAATGCAGTATCATAGTATTATATGAGACTATTTAATGACATAAAAAAGTATACTTCATCAGTGAGGATTTTTAAACAGCCTGTAAGATTTTTGTCCAGAGTATCATCTCAAAGCATGTCTAGGAGCAAGTATCTGTAGATAAATGGCTGAAAAGCTATATAGCTATGGTCCCCAAACTGTGAACTAAGATGCCCTATGGCAGTGCCATGAACTTAAACAAAGGCCATGAAATATTAAAACATTTTCAAGGGACACAGTGTCTTCAGTCTAGTGACATCTGGCAGTGGCTTCGAAGTAACTCCATGATTCCTACAAGTAAGAAGGGATGCTTGGTTTCTTATCAATTAATTTATCTGAAAGATTCCACAAGAGGAATTCACAGAAAAACTGGTTAAATTTAGCTTAAAGCCCACTATTAGGCGAGAATTTAAGGGGTGTCTCTAAATAACAGCACCCTCTGACATCAGCGTGACAAAGGAGGGGATTTCAGGGAAAGATTCACTAGTAGGATTATCTTTCCCAATCGGCTCTTGAATTCTGAAGTTCCACCATTAGCAACTGTGTATTTATTATTAAAGGAGACACCAGCCTTGTCCGTGAGTTCAACTTTAGGGTATCAATTTTAATGAAGGGCAAAAGATTTATGTGATATGAAAAGAAAGCAGAATCAAAGAAATTAATTTTAGAACATCTATTTGAATTTGAGCTGCAGGACCAAAGCAACTCTCTCTAATCCAAATCCTCTCATAGCATCTCAATATTCTGATTGATCTACTATGGAAAATATAGCTTTTGACTGGTCAAAGACCCAAAGACTTGTTTGGACCTGGCTGGAAGCCAAATGTATGAAATTTATGACAAAAAAATATATTTTTCAAGATGCATAAAAAAGAGAAACAGCCTAAGATCAATTCTTTATCCACATGAGCAGACTTTTGTATTTGTTAAGTGACAGGATACTGACTATTTATTGTGGACAGGAGAGATAAGGAAAGAAGGGTAACACTGAGGTGTGTGTTTGTGTACTGAACAAAAGCTCAGTGACTGAAACTCAGTTATCTTCAGGTAGAACTCTTGAGGAATTTTCTCCTTGCCTAGGTTGTAGTCAAATTAGCACACCTTTAATCCCAGCACTCGGGAGGCAGAGGCAGGCGGATCTCTGTGAGTTCGAGGCCAGCCTGGTCTACAAAGCGAGTTCCAGGAAAGGTGCAAAGCTACACAGAGAAACCCTGTCTCAAAAAACAAAACAAAACAAAAAAAACAGCAACAACAAAAAAAGAATAACAAATTGCAATCAGACTATGGGATATTTGTTAGAGCTGCAACAGGTAGCCTCTTCTCTACAAATGCAATCGTTGGATTGGCAATCCTGGTCAAAGCCATTCCAAAGAAATAAATTCAAGATAGCCCTTGCAGAAGTTTTTGGTAAGAAGCAGTATTTTTAAGAGTTCAAGTGCTGTTGATTGGAAAATTTCTTGTTTGAGGGAGTTGAATAGTGTGTGTGTGTGTGTGTGTGTGTGTGTGTGTGTGTGTGTGTGTGTACCTGTGTGTCAGTGTGTGTATCGAAATACACACTGAGTCTGTGCAGCTGAGGATAGAGGTGATATAGTGAGTCCCTATTTCCCAGTATTTCCTTCAAAATGGATACAGAATAGCAAGGTTGAAAAATGAAGCTACAACCACCAAAAACACACCATCAAAATTATTTGAGGTCAGAGAATGTCCCAAAGACCAAATTAGTATGAAGTAAAAAGAGAAAAATAAGCACCAAGTCTTCTTCTTGTCACAGGGGCATGGAGGGCAAATTTTAAAAATCAAAAACTGTATGAAAGTAGGGAACTAGAGTGCACCTGGAGGTTGAATCCACCTCCAGAAAAGTTAAATCTATCCTATGCCTGAAAATACTTAAAAAATATGTAGCTGAAGTTTTCTCCAGTCCTGCCTGGCCCACGGTGAGGACAAATCTCTCTCACCTACCAGTCCTGCAGCCACTTAGACCCAACCGAGTAAACACACAGAGACTTATATCGCTTATAAACTATATGGCCGCAGCAGGCTTCTTGTTATCTAGTTCCTTTTGTTTGTTTGTTTGGTTGGTTTGTTTGTTTTTCCAGAGCTGAGAACCGAACCCAGGGCCTTGCGCTTGCCAGGCAAGCACTTTACCACTGAGCTAAATCCCCAACCCCTTGCTATCTAGTTCTTATATCTAAAATTAACCAATATCTATTAGTCTATAAGTTGCCACGTGGCTCGCGGCTTACTGGTATCTTACATCTCGCTTTTCATAGTGGCGGCTGGCAGTGTCTCTCAGACTCAGCCTTCTATTTCCCAGAATTCTCCTCTTTCCTTGTCCCACCTATACTTTCTGCCTGGCTACTGGCCAATCAGTGTTTTATTTATTAACCAATCAGAGCAACACATTTAACATATAGAACATTATTCAAATAGACAAATCTATAGGAAATGGATTTTAAAATATGTGTACCATGCTGTAACAGTCATCCATTCATATATGAAGATTTAAGAGGAAAAAGGGTAGAAAGAAAGGCATATGCACTCTTTAGCAACTACAGATGAAGAAACCAAAATTAAACCTCAGATTAGAAGGACATGTACAGCTGCCCTGCTGAGAGCAGAAACCAGTACACTAAAATATCTGGATTTGGGCATAGTGAAAAAAAGACTCTACCATTGAAGCAGGGATCTTGGGAAACACACTAATGTCACATAAACGAATAAAGTAGGTTAGCAAAACTATATAAGTGATTAGAAATATTAGTGAAACAATGCAGGAGACCTGGATTTTATATCCAACTAGCATCTTCTTCAACTACCAGGACTATAAAAGAGCAGTTTTCAACATAGAGAAGTTTAGAGAATTTGTACCCACAAGGAATATCATGGGACGAAGATTCTTCTTTGTGGGGAATCTACCAAAGGGCAAGCTTCATTCAACAAGGAAAAAGCCAAGAAAAGGTCAACAAAAGGATGGTTATTGTGCATCTTAACACATGTAAATATAGATCCAGAACTATAGTGTGGGGAGGATGAGGATGGTGAACTAGTGTACAAAGGTTAAGCATGACAACAGAAATGATACAACTTAAACATGAGAAAATAGAGAGTAACTAAGAAAATGAAATGGCCATTGATTTTTGTCTAGGCAATGAGTAGGCCTTAAAAGATGACAGCAACCAAAAAACTAGTTGTTAAAGTTCAAATGATTGAAAAAGGATGAATACTGCAAAACAGTTTGTTAAAGCTGAAGAGCAAAGGCACATTTTTTTTTTTTTTGGTTTTTCGAGACAGGGTTTCTCTGTGTAGCTTTGTGCCTTTCCTGCAACTCGCTTTGGAGACCAGGCTGGCCTCGAACTCACAGAGATCTGCCTGCCTCTGCCTCCCGAGTGCTGGGATTAAAGGCGTGCACCACCACCGCCCGGCTCAAAGGCACATTTTTTAAGAGAAAGAAATGAACAAATATAACAAAATACACACAGTTACAAAATATATCAGAATTGTCACATCAACTAATGTGAGCTTAATTTGCACATTAAAAGAAGCCCTTTCAATTTGTTTTAATCAAGCAACATCAAACTACACACTATATACATGAGGCACACCTAAAATAAAATGATCAAGAAGATTCCATAAAGGATGGAACAAAGATAAAACAAGTAAATAAAACAAAAAATCAGTAATGGCTTAAACTATAATACTCATGAATATTAATGTGACAAACAACACAGCTACATTTATGAAGCAAAAACTGCAGGGTATGCAGATATAGATAGAAACATGATACCAATAGGTGAGTTTAATACATCACTTTCAGTACAAGACAGAGCAAGCAGACAAAAACATAGATAGGAGACAGAAAACCTAAAAAAACATTGTCAATAGAGTTTAAGCCATGATAGTACATAATATTACCAAACATATCCATGGAACATAAAAATTGATTATGACTTATATTCAAAATGTCAATGTTCCCTAAAGTAAGAATCTTCTAAACAATATTTCCCGATCACAGTGCAGCAAAGCTCCAGATTACTAACAGAGGCAAAGCACCAGAAAATCCTTTCCACCTGGACGTTTTAAAACTTTCTGTGAAACATTTAGCAAAAGAAAGAATATGAAGTGATATTACACAATTTCCTAAAGATGATAATGAAGCTGTTATGCAAGAGAATCTGGAAAATAAAATAAAACAATGATCAAGAAAAATACAAAGTACCATATGGTTAAATAAGAGTAAATTCTGACGCCCCCAAAACCAAAACTAAGCAAAAATAAATAGAAGTAAGCAAATAATATGAAAGTACAAATTAATGAAGCAGAGAATAGAAAAACAGTAGGCCTAATTAATAAATAAAAATCATTTTTGTTTGAAAAAAATGACCAAGAAATAGAAATAAAAGTATAAAAAAATTATGCTAGCCATTTCATTAAATAAAAAGTGATCTAACCATTTTATCAAGCTCAGCACTATTGACATTTTGGACCAGATAATCCTTTCCTGTGTGGGCTTTGCTGTGTCTTGTTCTATGTGTTCCTACCCACTAGGTACCAATAGCACTCCATCAATGACTTAAGACATTATCATATTTTCACTGTGGTGACAGAAACAACCCTGGTTGAGACCATTTAATTATACCAATCCCTCCAACCATACACATAAATAAACTCAAAATGGATTGGGGATCTAAACATTACAAAATGAAACTTTGTGTATGATAGAATAAAATACAGGTGATGTACTCTTTCACCTCAGTCTAGGCAAAGCTTTAGTAACTTTGACTTTTATGGCCCAGACACCACAAACAGAATTAAGACATAACCAAAGAATGTGGAGAAAACATGCAGTATACAAAGGACTGATATCCCTAAGTGACATATGCCTCCTAAAAATGGAGGAAGAAAGAACAAAACTCTGAAAGTAAAAAGAGAGATTTAAATGGACAATTCAGAAAAAAGCATAAACATGTTCTTAAATCAAAACATTGCTCAAACTCCTGGATACGCCCCCCCTCCCCAAAAGACAATACAGGCTACTACCATTGCTCTTGTTGACCAAACTTGATAATAAAACCCTATTGCTGAAGACACCACACACACTGGTCACAGGACATGGAGAAATCCAATTGGTACAGGCCATGAAGCTTCCTCCCTACTGGGTAGCTCTCATAATACCCACTGGAGAGTGATTGTGGAATGCTCAGTCACAAATAGGGCATCTAAACATACCACCTTTCCAAGACTCAAGGACCACCATGGTAGAGGAAATGGAAAACTTAGGGAGGGATCAGAACAAAGCAGTGTCTTCTGCAAATGACAGGACCACTGTATTTCTGAATTCAAGGCAGCTGTAGTTGTCTGCACAAGACCTACGCAAGATCAAGCCAGTCACCATTTTAGCCTGGAGGGCTTCATAAGTCCCCACTACTCACTGAGGAGCTCTGGATAGTTGATGACTTCTTGGGGACAGAGAGTCAGTTTTCGTTAAGAGTATGGCTCATGGTAAGTTAGCCATGCTCCAGTGGAGGGCCCACATCCAAAAAGACATGAACAACACAAATTAAAATTTAAAAAAGAGACACAAAGTTGAGGGGCAGGAAGGTGAAAATGGATCCGAGAGGAGTTGAGGGAGGGAGTTGAGGGTGAATATGATCAAAATACATTGTTTGAAATTCTCAAAGAATTAATAAACATTTATTTTTAAAAAATTCTCAAACTCATACATAATCAGAAATGCAGACAGCATAGGGCAGCATGATATGTTGGTGAAACTAACGATTCTTCATGTTAGTAAGGTATATGAAATACATAAATGTCCATGCATTGTCATAAGAGTCAGTTTTGCAATTTTCAAAAACCTTCACACTGCCAAAAAGGCAATTAAAAATTATAGATAAAACAGAGTTAAGAACATAACACTCATAGACTTCTATCACACACATGAAATAGAAATCCACATTGTGTATGGGAGTAGGTGTGTGTGTGTGTGTGTGTGTGTGTGTGTGTGTGTGTGTGTGTGTGTGTGTCTGTATGTCTGTGCGTGTGCGTATTATACTAGGAAGTGAGCCCCGGCAAGCATTCTACCACTGAACTGTATCCCAACTCATTGTTTATTTTTCATTTTGAGACAGGGTCTTCCTAAATTGCTCATTCTGCCCTTTAACTCATTCTGTAGCCCAAGATGTTCTTGAACTTGAAATCCTCTTGCCTCAGCATCCTGAGTTGTTGTTATTATCGGCCTACCCCACAAGCCTGGCTAGGAACCATATTAAATAGTTGTGAAATACATAAATACTGCAATAAATGACACTCCATCTAGAAAAACAAAAATCTTGAAGTTTTCTTGTGAAAATGAGCATCAGAAGCCTTGCAGTTTGTGAATTACTGGGGAAGGATAGAATGAGGCTGATATGAAATTAGAGGGAAGGCTGTAACAGTACATGTGAATAGGCTCCCACACCATAAAGTGAACGTGGTAGCTGGTGGATGTCTGAAATGTGTTTTGCATTCTTCTACAGCTCAGTTCAGCTAGGTGCAATCCCTGCATTCACTTAGAGTTTTTTCATGTATGAAATCATGCATAAGCAAACACAACATTTACATTATGTTCAAATCACGCTCCTAAGATACCAATTGCTTTGGAACTAATGCAAGTTTTCAAAATGAGCATAGCAGAACTGGCTGTAGAGGAAAGATAAATCAGAACAAATGAGGTTGGTTTAGCTACAGGGGGTGGGTGAAGATAAGAATGAAGGAATAGAAAGGAGGCAGTGGGGCTGAGGAATGACATTTCTTTGAGCACATTTTTTGTTGTTGTTTTTGTTTTTTCATACTTTGTAGTCTTAGAGCCCAGGCAATATTTCATGAATCCTCTACCCATAAATAAATAACATCAACTAGAATGTGAGGAGAACCCCAAGTGGAACGCAAACAGTAACAAATAAACCTAACTATATCACAAATGAATGATAAACCCACCCTAGAGGAGGGGAAAGAAAATACCTAACATTGATAACTATGGAAAGTATTATTTGGGGTTGGCTTCATTTCATTACAATCAAACTAATTTATTTTTGGAGCTACAACTATAATTTTAAATGGATCAATCAAGCACAGCTAGGAATTAAAATGTATTACTATATAACTAAAAATGGGAAAGCAATAAACTTAGGAACATTGTGCACATTAAAGAGCCTCAGTTGACTAACACATTGCTATTAAACAATCCCTGTGTTTGATACAATTTCTAACCACCTCACCTGTTCATGAAATCTGAATGATACTTCATAGTGAATTCCTCATGCATTTATACTTGTGTTACCCTGCCCAGTCCACATTTGCTATCCATTCTCCATTCTTTTGCAGTAGCATTCTCAGCCATCCCTCTCAGAACTGTGTATATATTTTCCGTCATAAGCAAGGAAATAAGTAAACACTGAGTCAGAGAATGACAGCTGAAGGCAGATATATGAATGAAGAGACCATGCAGACAGATTTTTGGATGTCAATAGCCTTATCCAGTGAGGTTTAAATTTAACTGACTTTGGCAAAGAATCTGCTTTGGCTTGCTCAAAGGCCTGCCATTCCAACTCTGGTTGTGCCACCAGTGCCAGACTCCATGTTTCTAAGGAATTAGCAGTGGTCTACATAAAGAGCAAGAAAGCCAGTGTAACTAGGTAACTAATGCTACAATACATTCGATGCTTTGGACTTCTGTTAGGAGCTGACCACAGGAAGCATAGTCATTTGCCAAATATAAAAAAATATTAAAGACTCTGAAAACCATCTTTAAATCTTGAACAGGAGAAATTAAGCACCCACTAAGCAGCAATCTTTTTATTTAGAAATGTGAAGGGAAAAACATTCTAATGAATATAACACTGAGTCATGAATGATGTAACAGAGGGTTGAACTCAAGAGGTTTTGAAAGTCCCCAAGAAAATTGTCAGAGCAGCGATTTTGGTGATTATGGTGCCCCCAAACTAAGCTTATCTTCAGGCACATGGCTGCTTCCTGATAAATCAACAGTGCAATAATAAGGTATGCCACATAGAGGTGTGTGTGGAGACTCAAAGGCCTAATACAGAGGAACCTGGACAAGTCACTTGAACATTTGGCTCTATACCTCTCACTTGCCAAGCAGAGCATCTCCAAAAATCAGTCCTTTGATGACACAGAGAGGGAAGAGAACCAAAACACAATTACATTCTTCCCAGAGAAGTGTTGGTTTCTGAAAAGCTTCTGGAGGGACAATATCATAGAGACCTGTTCATGAGCTAAGGTAAATAAAATCTTCTATACTACAGAAGAATTTTTTCAAGTTAGAAATATATTTAACAGACATAGCTTGGGGTGCCACATAGAACAGATGGGATTTTTAAAGGATTATAAAGAATCTAGGAGACTAAATGACCAAGGGGAAGTGTAGAGTGGGTAACAGAGAAACAGGAAGCAAAAGATGTAAGGCTGAAGGAGGTGCTGATCACTGCAGGGAAGGCAGCATGATTATAATATATATCTATTGAAGGACCTTAGCTGGTTGGGTCCTGGCAGAATTCCCTCTCCCATTTTCTCAGATCAGGTAGATATGTGACATTCATCAGTAGAACAGGTAAGATACATTTTTAAATGATGAGCCAGTAAATGGATACTGAAGAGAAAAAAGGCCAGGAGCATCCTTCTATTGTTCCCTATTTACACTAAAAGTGCCTTTGTGTTCACAGAACACATCTGGAGCTAACATGCAACAGCAATAGTATGAAGAGAAGGGGAATAATGGTTGGACAGGACAACTCTCATGTTCTGTTTCTTAAATACCACTCCCAAAGAACAATTTGGTTTTAATCCTTTGGCCAAGAAATTACACTTGTTGTTCTTCTGGGAGACTCAAGTTCCTTTCCTAGCACACAGCATATTCAATGTCCACAACCACCTTTAACACCAGCTCCAAGGGATTCTGAACCCTCTCTGGCCTCACTGGGCACTGTGCTCACATGCACAAACTCATACATACATAAACACATAATTTAAAAGTAAAAATAAAATATTAACAAAATAAATTAGATGTTCATATTCTGCTCTAGGCCCACTTTCTCCAAAACCCTAAGAAATTCTTTGGTTATGGCACTGTCTATCCAATCAGCCTTCTGGATGGTCCAATTTGCAATGATGCTCAGCATAAATGTAGTTGGTGTTTTTAAAATCTTTCTACTCTTAGATCTTTGTGGGCCCTCTACCCAGCTCTCAAATAAATACACTAAGTTTTATTATTACTTATAAATGCCCGGCCTTAGCTTGGCTTGTTTCTAGCCAGCTTTTCTTAAATTATCTTGTCTATCTTCTACCTCTGGGCTTTTGCCTATCTGTCAGAAACAATAAATATTCCAGATAATGGTAGCCAGGTGTGTTACTGTTGGAGAAAAAGAGGTACAAATAAGCTAAGTGGGAAGTCTAGAATGAACCCTGAGGTATAGGATTGGAATCTGAAGTGTCAGTATAAATATATACTTAAAGTCATGCACAGATACATAGATGTAAAAGAAAGTAAATGTATGCATGTATGTATGAATATATAGACATATATTGCCTAGCTTATCTCAGAAACCTTTAGGATTAAAATCACTCTGGTAACATTGAGCATATCTAATGACTAGATCTTGTCTCCAAATACCAATAGCTAATAAAAGGGCTCCTGGGAGAAAAGTTTTATCCAAGACTGGGTTAGGAAAATATAAGTCTGGATTATCTTGTAGTATCAGAAAGTGTGAGAGTGCTCAAAAAATAGTAAGGAAGCATGTAAAAGATAATAACAGACAACGTGAAGGAGTGTCACTGGCAAATCTGGTACACTTTGAGCAGTAAAATAAACAATGGTAGTAATGACTTATGACATAAAATAAGATAAATACTATGAGTCCTCTGTGTGTGTGTATGTTCATGTGTGTGTATGTGTGTATATGTGTATGTTCACCTATACAAGTATGTTCAGAAGCCAGAGATATAGTCATAAATTGTTTCTCCAACTTAGTTTTTGAGCTAAAGTCTCTCACTGCATGTGAAACTCACAGTTTTAGCTAAACTGATTGGCCAGTGAGTTCCTCTGGGATCTGCTTTCACTCCAGCACTGGGGTCACAGGCAAATACCACCATGGGAGGCTTTTTAATGTGAGTTCTGGGTATCCAAACTCAGGTCCTCATATTTTCATAGTAGGCAAAATTTGCCAACTAAGCCATATCCTCAGAACCCCTACTGATATAAATGAATTAAATAGATAAATAAATTAACATATGGAGGATAGACACACTTTCTTACAAAAGAATTCTAATTAATGAATGTAGAGGCAATGTTGAAAAAAAGATCACCATTAACCAAGTACTGTGACAATAAATTTTGCAGGCAATAATCAACAATAGATTAAAGTTAGTTGGGTGAAAAACAGAATAATTGTGTAGTGACAAATTTATCACCCACATTATAATTTTTATTATCAAGAAACAATAGCTTTAACTATTGATAAACACAAGCTTAACCAAGTGGTGAAAATTAACATGGCCAGTAATAGGGCACACCTTCATATGGCCTCCTGATAGGATATATTGAGAGTCCATTCATGTAGGACTCTTGCCAAACGAAGTCATCTTACTCAGCATGAGAAAACATCAGACAATTCTAAATCTAAATAAATTCTACAATGTAATTGATCAGTATTCTTCAAAAATGTCAAGGCCATGAAAGACAAAGACTAAAGAACTACTGAAATTGAAGGAGATTGAGGAAATTGGAGAACTAAGTGCAACATATGATCCTGGATTGTATCCGAAGTGAGAAAGGGAATATGAATGAGAAAACTGGCTGCATTAGTTGGGAATATTTAGAGCAGTAATTACCCATCCCAGCCAACTCACCTATTTGGCCATCTCAGAAATTAAATGGATCTTGGAGACATACTGTAAATTGCTGGTGACTGTTAATTGTACTTGCTATTCTTATGCAGTGTTTGTATTGAAGAAAATCATCATACTGCCTGGCGTGTAGATACAGCTACAGATGATAGCTGAAACCAACTGCCAGCCTAGGGTGAGGGACCATTGCCAGGATGATGTTACAAGAACAGTGTGTTTGAGGGAATAGGAAGTCCCTTCTTCCTCTTCTCGCCTTCTAGTCTCCTTCTAGTCGCCTATTGGCAGAACCTAATGGGAAGCAGCTAACAAGACAGAAACGTTTGCAGAACCTCAGCATTCCAGAGCAGTATACAGGAAAATAGATTTGTAGCAAACAGACAATCAGACAATCGCTTGTTCAGCAGTACAAGAGCTGATGAAAGAAAGCTTTAACCAGTGAGCCTGGTTCACATTAAGTATTGTGAAAAAGAAAGAAAATGCCTTGTTGCAGAATTTAGTTTTGGGATTCTTTTAAAAATACTAGCCTGGCTGTGGAGCTGTCAATAAAATTACTTGTCTGTATACATCATTTTGCAGAATATTCTTGGGTTGAATTGCATGCTTGAGACTTTTCCACTATTCAAAATATAATCAGACAATGGAATAGTCTTCACAATAAAAAATTGAATTATTGATATACACAGCAACTTGGAAGGATCTCAAAGGCGTTATTCTGGGTGAAAGAACCTAGTATCCAAAGGTTACATACTCTATGATTTCATTCATATAACATTTTCAAAGTGACAAAACCCTAACGATGGAGAACAGATTAGTGACTGCTAGGGGTTAGTATTGGGGGACGTTGTGACTATGAAGTGACAGCCCAGGGGGGTTTGAGAAGGTCACAGAACAGATCTGGGCTCTGATCATGGTAGTGGCTCCATGAGTAGACACGTGATACTTGTCCACAGAAGAGTAGGCTGAGCAAAGGCCGGAGGTGCATGGCTGTGGTGAGGCCAAGGATGACCTTATGTTTTGTCCCAACTTCTCTGAGTTCCCTGTGCAAAGCTTCAGTGGGAATGGAACCCAAATGGGGCAACATCTCCCCACTTCTGGCTCCTGCTGACTCCCCTAGCTGCTCCCTCTGATTCGGGTGAAAGGGGTTGTGGTGTTTGTAGCAGTTCAAAGACTCTTTCTTCCTAGTGCTTCAAAGCAGGGCCTGCCTTTCCCTCACTTGTATCTTTTATTTGCTGTTAGCAACCTTTGAGGATTGATGGAGCTGAGTGACCCTTGGCAGGGGCTCCCCTCACTGGCAGAACTGGCCACGGGGAATGAATAAGATACTTACTGGCACCGATTTCTCAGTCATCATGGTCAGTGAGCCCTGTTTTGTGTTCTTGACAGTTCAGAGCAATGCCTGTGAGTAAACGACGTAGCTGAGCAGTAGGTACAAAGTGTTCTCCACCCTGGGTTCCCTGGAGACCTCTTTTCCATTCATGTGGGACTACTTTCCACAAATGCTTCCAAATATGATGTTGTTAAGCTTTCTGTGTTTAAAATATTTCATTAATAGCACACGATTAAACAAAGTGTTCTTGAACATTAAAATACTTTTAGTATTCTATTACTCCAGAAATTTTTGTTCCATTTCAGCCCAGGCAAAATGTTTTATGGCTGAACAGTTGCTTTCAGAGAGCCGATCTTTGGGTTAAAACCCCTGTCATTCCAACTTTCCTCACACCCCGAATGTCTACCAACAGAATGTAACTAAAAGTGAATGAGTGCATGGGGGTTTTGTGGCTGGTTTCTTTGGCTCCGTGTCCTTAATTTTTTCTTATTTTATTTTTTGAGGGTTAAATCCAGAGTATTATGCATATGCAACACAAGTGCTCTGTCACTGATAAGGCCCTAGCTTGTTTCACACACTCTCGAAAAATTAATGTTGAATTATCAATAGTGTGTGCTTTTCTATCTTGTTCATTTTTGTGTATGCATGTGTATATAGGTACACATGCCACAGCATGCATGTGAACATTAGAGGAAAACCTGCAGAAGTCATTTCTCTCCTTCTACCACCTGGGCACTGGGGACTGAACTGAGGTCATTGGGATTTGAACCATGTGCCTTTACCTGGTAAACCAACTCTTCAGCCCACATGTATTTTTTAGATTACTGTGTTGCATTACAGTTTTATGAATACAGTACTCCACAATCTGTATATCATTCTGCAGGCATTTGGGTTAGTTGTTTCTAATTGTAGGGTATTATTTGGTTATTTGGTTTTTTACAAATATATCTGCTGTAAATATTTTTATGCAAGGCTTCTTGTGGATATACTCATTTTCTTCCTTCCATAGATCTAGCAGGGAATTAACAATGGACATATGTTTCACTTTATCAATACTACCAAACAGACTCTAAAGTGATTGCACCATTTTAAACAAGTCTTGTCGATTTAGAAGCATTTCAGTTGCATCACAACTTTGCCAACACTATATGTTACTATTCTTTTTCAGTTTAGCCCCTCTATTATACATAGTGACTTGTGGTTTACGTTCAAATTGCCCAGTAAATGGTGATATTGAACGTATTTGTAAACACTTGTCCATCTTTTGTATGTTTTCTTTTGCCAAACATCCTTCAGGAGAATTGAGGAGGTGGTAACGTTCATCAGGGGAAAATAGTAAAGGCACTATTTGGAAAGGGAGATTTATCAATGACAAGAGAATGTTCCCCAGGTTTGAATAATTATACTTTTTTAGCACTTTTAATAGATATGAATGCATAAAGTGGCTAAAGAAAAACTTGGTAAGCATCTATCCTTGAACATCTCCCTTCCTGGCCTACAACCATTGTATACCAATTTCTGCTTCAGTGACATTCCCTTGGATTTTTCATGGGGGAGTTCTTAGCACCTTAATAAGTATGTATTTGCTGGTGTGGTTTTCTTTGGGTCTTAAAGCTGGCTAGGAGTGGTGGAATGATTGGTTTGGACATTTGGGGTTCAGGGTGGTATGTTAGGTGGGGGTGATGTCTTTGAGGAAACTGAAGGTTGGGGGTCGGGCTCAGCCCTGCAAAAGGAGGGGATGTCCCCTAAGCCTCTTCCTCATTCATTATTTTGCTTGCCATTGCTTATTCAGCTTTGGAGTGCAGGAGTTGAAGACATGGAGAGAAAGAAGCACAGGATGAATTTAAAAACGATATTATTAAACATGTTTGGAAAGACGATCACATTGCTAGCCAGTGGGAGACTTTGAGACAGTCTCAAGGGACAGACTGTGCTCTTTCATGGCGGCAGCAAGAGAATGACATGTGAAGAAGGCGTTGGCAAACTTCTTTAAGCCTCAGAGAGAGATCAAAGTGGTTCATATTTATGTACAATACATTCACACACACTCCTGCACAGAAGAGTCTGAGGCAGATGGGACTTCTCCATCTCACAGATGGGCCATAGTCTGTACATTAATGCACAGATTGGTCTAAGGACAAACAAGCTCCATGGTAGAGTGATATTAAAAGTCCATGTCACCTCACTGGAAATCTGGTATGGACTGTAAAGGATATTTTCATTGTACGGTTTTACTCCTGTATTCAAATATATGGTAATACCTCATCTCCAGTAAATACTTCTCAGGTTTAAGATAGCATGATAGTTGTAAATCAGCTCTGAAATTCGACAGCTATAAATGCCATGTGGTATCAGTTAGATCACAAACCAAAGCCAATTTTTCAAAACATTTCCTGCTGGAATACTCACAACATTTTAACAGATGTCTTTTGGCAAGTTTGAAGCAAAATAATCCCCTATCAGCATATGAAATAAAACCCAACAGAAAGTAAAATATGGAGTAGAAGGATTTTTTTTCCCCCTTTGGCCATTAAGAGACAGAAATGGGGAAATCTCGAACTCTTTAGAGAAACACTTGCTCAGAGCCACAGAAGTCAAGGCATGAACTTTTCTCTCTCACATACACCACAAAAAGATCGGGTTTTGAAAATAGTCTTTCAGTGTTCACTAGAGAAATTTCCTTGGCTACTTTTGAGTATAATATTTGTTATTTCTTGTTCTGAGCACAGATCACACGTATAACTCTGGGTTTGGTTGAGGCAATCTTATGAAAAGCTAGGGGAAACGACTTGAAAATACAATGGGGCCCACAGAGACCAAAATGGAGGTGAGGCCTCGAAGAAGAATCTATTGTTCGGAACAAGACAGACATGATTGATCCTGGCTTTTTCAACAATGTAGTAATTTAGTCTGAGGCCTCTCAAAATCAATGGTAGGAGGGCCAAAATGAAAGCCTAGGAAAGGAGAAGGAAATGGATTTTTCATTTTTCTCCAGCACGTTTTGTGAAAATGTCCATAGTATAGACAAGTTAAAAGAATTATACAGTGAGCACACTGTACACGAGAGATAAACTATTTTTACTTTGAGTCTGACAGTTTGTTTACACTGGAACAGATTTTCACCTTCATCTAGGAAATGCTCTGAAGTGAATAAAATGGTGGTCTCCTAACACTCTTCCCACACAGTTATTCCAAAGAAGCAACTGTTGTTCCCTGGCGCTGCTGCACTCAGTGATACTTTCCAAAGCAGGGATCCCTGTGGGTATTCTTCCATTACCTGTTGTTTTGCGTGCATCTTGCTGGTGGTGTCTTATTTTCCCCTGTGCTATATCGTCTTTAACTTTGTACTAAGAGCTCTACTGAAAATGATGTGTAGGTGGAAATAATTTGATGTCATTTCTTTAAGAGCAATTTTTATTTAAGAGGAATTTTTGTTTCTTAGTATTGGGCACACTAAGGTGCTAGCAACACAACAAATATTTATAGGACATTATTCAGTCAGTGGTAATACAGTTATGAATAAATAATGGCTAGCATTTCTCTGAATGAGCAATGGGGTACATTTACATAAAGCCATTAAAGAATAATTTAGTTTATATAAATTTGATCAATGCCCAGCTTTTCTTCAACTTATCCATCAGTACCTATTAAGGAGTGGTATTCTGGTCCAAGTAGAGATGCCCTGAGGTAGCACTGGCTTGCAATTTGATTTCTTAGATAATTTAGAGAAAAATTCTATGAACATTGATCATATAAAAATGTAATCCAAAACACTCAGAATCATTTTGCTTTCATTGACCAACATCTGGGAGATAGGATAGTTTCAAACACAAGACTCAGACAGTTCATAATTCATGGCAGATATAAAGCCACAGCCCACTTAATATTACATGCAAAGATACGATAAATCTACAGGGAGCCTAATTAGATTTAGGTGGATGAACCAAAGAGCACCACCTCTCCATTCCAAAGCTCAGGGCTACCCAGTATCTGCATTTGCATGCTGTAGGTTGGGGCTGCTACCAAAATGATACAGAGATGCTTAGCTGAGGATGAATCTGCTGGGGAGTATAATCCAAGGAGACCTTGATTTGATTATAGTAGCCCAAACCAGTGGTCTGCACTGTCTGGATTCAGTCAAGGCCACCCTTAGTCACTGCCAGGTTTTTACCTCATAATTGTTTAATACAAACAGATAAAAAGATAAAATCTACTCCTCATCTCTCATTCCTGAAAAAATACTCAGCAGGAGAGTAGACCTGGGGGATTTATGATGAACTACCAATATTAATTTCCTTCGTGTTTTCTGAACTGCAGTCTCTTATGTATTTTTTTTTTTTTGGAACATTTCATCATGAGCTACCAAAACCTTGAATTGCTTTGAAGCAATTTCCTTTCCCATATCAATGTGACACTTTGAGGCTCCCTTTCACTTGCTTCTATAAATTGTTCCTCTATTTTACATATTCCAGTTTCTTATGTGAGACTTCTACATCACCTATGGCTGATTCTTAGGCTAGAACCAGAGTAAGTCCAAGTTCAGGTGTATCTAATACATCTCTCAAAATGCATTCCATCAGTGGAGGAGCCTTTGGCTCTTTAAACTCATTAGTGTTGAGATCTGGTCAAAACAAGCTGGGCAGGAGGAAATGGAATTTGCTCTACATAAAGATTAATGAACAACCCTACCAGTTACAATTTAGAAACTTAAATTAGAATTCGATCTTGAGTGCCTTTCACAATACATGCCTGCCATCAGATTGAGAATAACTAGGTTTAGTATCCACCCAGACCAATTCACTTATGGAACCAGAAGTTTCTGGTGTTTTCCTGCCTGGTTTTATGTACTTACTCTAGTAAGACAGAGGTTTCTATGGTATCTGCTTCCTCCTGAGATCTTAGACATGCCTCTAATTTTAGTTGGCTTTCTCATAACTGCTAAAACACACAGATCTCTAGGATCATTTCAGTGGGCAAGTATTTTGGTGAGTTCTTATGAGGGGGCACAACTACTATCATGAAAGACTGAGAGAAAAAGTTAAATACAGAAATTCACAATCTACTAGATGAACACAATGTGTGTGTGTGTTCAATGATAATTTGTATGACATTAAGACAAGCTATAAGGTAAGTACTATAATATGTGTATAACTGAATCTAAAACTGGTATAGATTAGATGCACAGATGTGTCCAGCTTTTGACATTGAAACATGGCATTGCTATCTACAAAGCTCTTACACAGATATACAAATCAAGTTACTGAAAATAATAGTAAATAATTCACAATGTTTTTGGTAACTTTAAAATTTTGTTTTGGGCTCCATTCATAGTTATTCTTGCCCATATACAACCTGTAGGTTTTCTCACCTGGTAGAAGTTCAAGAGTTTCAGCCGGGCATGGTAGGGCATACCTGTAATGCCTGCACCTGGAAAGCTTAGGCAGGATGACTGTGGGTTAGAGATCAACATGGACTGAATAGTGAGTCTCTCAAAACAAACAAATAAACAAGAAAAACTTCAATGTCTTTCTTAATAGATCCTGGAGAGAGACTTCTGATTATCAAATTATTTTCCAAGTAAGATTGGCAATATGATTTGTTTCATCCAATACAAAATAAAATATAGGGCCTTTCCCTCAGTTTAAGTATTGTGAGATGTTGGTAGCCCAGCATTAAACCATGTATGGGTATGGGTGTGAAGCACAAACTCTCATGAAACCAATGGTCTTTAAATATGCTTGATGAGAGAGAAGCAAATTGGAGCAGTCTAGGCAAGGTGATACATATAGGACATTTTTTCCCAAACAAATCATGGGAAAATAAACTCATCCTAAGGAAAGAATATAATCTAGTCTTTCCCAACTTAGCAAGACTTAGATTGAAAAGATGGAGAAGTTACAGTAGGTAAAATACCTGCCTTGCAAACACAAGGACCTAAATTTAAAAGCTTGGTATGGTGGTACACACCAATAATCCCAGGGCTGGTGATTATCTGCTGGGAGAAACAAACAGGTCCCTGAGACTCACTGGCCAGGCATCTTAGCTTATTTGGCACGCTCCAGGCCACTTAAAGACCCTCACACATACAAAAACTACCAAGCCAACAAAAAACCCAAAATGGATAATTCCTGAGAAATGATGATACCTGAGGTTAGCCTCTGTCCTCCACATGTACATGTATATACTTGCATTCATACATACCAACACACACACACACACACACACACACACACACACACACACACTTGCACACATACACACAGGCATACACACAAAAGATGGGAAAATTATGATTTTCAAAGACATTTTCACAGTTACAAGGTAGACATAAAAATAACCATAGTTGTAAAAGTAGCCAGCACTAGCATATAAAGCATGCTAAGTGCCAAAATTCTAAGAATACTACATATATTTTCCCATTTAATCCTCAGATTAGCTCTGGACAATAGATGCTGTTATTCACCTATCTTACTGCAGATGTTAAAGAATTGCACCTGATCATGTAGGGGGAAAGCCAGGTAGCCAGGATTTGAATTGAAGAACTCTAGATCCAGAAGTCTGTCCTCTTAGTCAGAATAGAATCATTTAGGAGAGAAGTTCTCCCAGAATGGTATTTGTTAGGATCGTTCTGTTGTGTACATTTTTAATTTTTTCTTTTGCATTTCATCTTCATAGTTTAACAGCACCCGCTCGCCCTCCCCCACTGAGTGTTGCCACATGGCCCCATGGAGTAGAAAGGTATTGGTTCTGAGAACATTGCTTTGCAGCCTTATCCTGCTCTTTTCAGACACTCTCCCTTTCTTCTCTCTTTTAACTTTATTGCAAACCTGTTTTCAACTAACCGTTTTTCTCTTAAGTCAACTTGAAGGATGGTATTTTCCTAACTTGAATTAACGACAGCCCTGTCGTTGGTTTTGTTCCCTATGAATGTCCCCCTTGGAGCTGCAATTTGCAGCTCTGCTGAGCACAGGCATCCTCTATTGCTGCTCCTGGATTTTGTAGTTTGGGGAAAAGAAATGACAGTTTTCCCTGTATTTATCAGAACTGTAAAAGTTCAGCGTCTCATTTTTTTTTTTTTAAAGGAGAACAAGACAAGAGGATCCTCTGGCAGCCAATTGTCCCTGTCACCATTAAATAAAAAGTACTTTTGGCTGCTGGTCAGAACCTGGAGTCAGGTCACTATCCTTTAGTCCTTTCAAGTCCATTGTTATTCAAGGAAGGAATCGCCAGCAAAATGAGGCCTCTGGTGGTGGGAGTTTGCTTTCCTGCTGGGCTCCCTCGCTCGGCTTTCCTGTGTTCCTTTCTCTCTCTCTCTCTCTCTCTCTCTCTCTCTCTCTCTCTCCCTCCCTCCCTCCCTCCCTCCCTCCCTCCCTCCCTCCCTTCCTCCATCCCTCCTTCCCTCTCCCTTCCTCCCTCTCTGCATGCACCAAACTTTTTTTTTCTTTTTGAAAGTTACCTAGGAAACAAAGTCTTTTGTGCTCCAACTTTATTTGAGCTATTCGCTTCACTGGGAATCTGCACAAAAGCTGAAGAGAGAAAGAAGTTTGCAATATTTTACTAAACGGTTCATGGCGAACACAATTTTCCCAAGGGGGGGAAATCATATATCGTTGGGTGTGTTGGGGGGCTTTGCAGAAACTTCTGATAAGGTAAGTAAATACTGGGGTTTCCTTTAAACAAGGGGCTCTGGAGCCTATTCTTTAAGGAGACTTGAGGACAGTTCATTTGACAGTACATGCGATCCTTAGCCAATAGTACAGTTTCCAATGTGAACACTAAAGAGATGTTTTGTTTTGTTTTTAAATCCTGATTTTAGGACAGAGTATTATTAAAACCTTACTGAAATCAGAGGAAATGAAATACTTATTTTATACAGTTACCTATCTTCCTCTGAACTGTATAAAGAAAGAAAACTGGGTTCAATGGTGGAAACTGGGTCTTTTACTACTCTGGTTTAGAAAGCCAACCCTGAAACCAAAAGTGGGATGGGGCCTTTTGAATAATCTGGGCCTGGAGCCCAAGCTGGAAATAAAAGTTAGACAGCATTAATATTTGCCAAAGGCTTAGATAGACAGTTTTCAAATGTCGTATAGAAAATCAAAGCCTCTAGCTTCCACAGCTGGAAGGAAAGCTTTGCACCACAAAGCTGGAAGAAAATAAACTAGAACTCTCCTACCCATCTAAATTGAAAAGAGAAACTCCCTTCACTCTTTCCCTCCAGAAACATAGTAGTCGAATACTGGGGCACGTCTTTACTTTGGCTTTTCTACAGCCATCGAGGGTCAGTTAGACTGACTTTTTAAAATGTCATTCCCCAAAGCTGTCTTCCTGCAGTGCAATTAAGTCCTGGAGTTTTGATGGCCTCCTGAGTTAGACTGGCGGGTTGGTTATTCTCCAGGTGGTCTATTCCAGACTGTCTCATGTCTCCAGGTTTTCTTCAGGGTCTCTGAGAATTTTTATAAGCGTTTAGCTCATCTGCCACCCTTGATCATCATGGTCTAGAGCTCTCAAGATATTTGACAGGAATTCATAGTGACATAAACATACAGAAAGTAGATCTACCTTTCACTGGATTAGAGACAGACAGTTTTCAGTTTGAAGGGATAGGATTTCTGACTAATTTGTCTCTTAATTTTATTTCACCTGAAAAGTGTGTTTTATGGGCCCATTTTTTCCTTCTGTATCTCTTCACTGTTGAAACAAAACTTCTAATTAGTTGTGCTTACTATTTTCTAGGGCTGTTTCCTTCCTACATGCTTATTTCTAGCCTTACTTTAAAAGGCTGAACTATGAAATCCCTTATGCATATAATGTATGAGAAGTAAAATCTGAATGTATTTTGCTTGCAGTCCCACTCTCCAGAGGATGAAGAAACAGATGTCATGTTAGGACAGAGGCCGAAAAATCCAATACACAATGTCCCCTCTACACTGGACAAGCAGACCAACTGGAGCAAAGCGCTACCTCTCCCGACTCCCGAGGAGAAGATGAAACAAGATGCCCAAGTGATTTCTTCTTGCATTATTCCCATCAATGTTACTGGTATCGTTTTCTTTTTTTCCTATGGGGCAATTGGGTCTGAACATTCCATGTATTAAGTATGTTCATAACACGTGCTGTTAGCCTCTCTATCAGCTAAGAATATACTTTTGTTGTGAGCAAGAAATCTTGTCAACATACAAGTCAGGGGATATTCAGTATGCTTTTGTCAGGTTTTGAACACCAATTTGCATATATTCTACTGGACCGCTTGTTATGTAAATGATGGACAGTTTCTTTAAAAAAAAAAACCCACCAAAAAGCTCATTGGCAGTGATTAATCACATGATAATGGTGCGTGGCACCACAAGAAAGAAAACAGCAAAACCCAGGTTTCTAAAACTGCAAGGAAGGTCCTGTCGACCAACTAGAGAATCTGTTTTCATGCTTCCCTGGAGGAAGGTAAGCTTTTTGACAAGACTACTTCAACTTCTGTATTGATTTTAGGGGATTTTTGACCTGAAAATATGTAGCTACAGAGATGAGGGGCAAATTATGTTTCAAAATCTGAGCAAGCCTGGCTTCCTTTCACTTTCTGCTATTGTATGTATTAAAGTTTGCATATTAATCTAGATAGGATGAAGCCCAGCTGGACTTTTCTTCAAAGTCTATTAGCAAAATTCTGGAGCTAGAGCTAGGAACAATTTTAGTTGTAATCAGATGATGTTTTAGTTTTTAAAGGAATATCTAGGTTAGCATACAAAGTAATAGATTTAATGATGTGATTTGTATGCATGTGTGTGTGTGAGAGAGAGATACAGAGAGAGACAGAGACAGAGAAAGAGAAAAAGAATTATACTTTGTTCTCAACCATTCTCCTCCAAATTAAGTGATCTCCACATTGGTAGTTTTTAAACCCTCTTGTAGTTTCCTTTTACCTTATTTATGCAATGAAAATTTCAAAAACAGTCCCACTATGACTGGCTTTCATCTTTATTTCCCATAACTAAAGATTGCATGTACCCTGAGAAGAATTTTGGACATTGCTATTATTAATTCCACTCAGATTTCTCTCACCCAGAGTGGGGAACAAATGGACTGGGTATCTGGGACAGATATTATTTTCCCTCCTGAATGAGAGGTACTCTAATGCATTGGCTGGTTGTGTCGTGAGCTGAGACTTAATTTTCCTGCTGACCTATTCAACTTATGGGATAAATTATTCTAAAGATGTGCACTTGTCTGACCTCTATAATCTAAAGGAGATATGTTAGGGGAGTTCATCTGCCAAAATGGATCATTCTGGCACCCTTTAAACTAATTTTCAGTCTAAGAACATCTGACTATTAGCAGCCCTGCTTCCTTTCTGGTACTGTAAGTAAAATCTTGTTTTCAAATGTAGTACTGTGATTATGGGCCATCATCTTGTGATTAGGAAAAAGAGAAGATTTTTCTCTCAGTTTTATTTCAGGAACTCTCAAGATGAAGGCCTAGATTAGATGATGATTTCAAGAGCTTCAATGAGAATAATGTTAATGATGTCCATATAATATGCAGTGTCTGTGAATCATGTATTCAATAATCATTAAGATTCAGATGAAGGATTTTAGTTTGTAATTGGAAGCAAGAAAGGAAAATACCTTTCATATGAATTCTCTGATAACATTGTAATCATTCATCTCATGACACAGATATTTCAAAGTGAGCCTAGAAACTGATGTCACTGTGATGCTATATAGACCCACGGTTTAACAGTTAGGACAAATGATGAGGTGATCAAATCCCAAAGCGCGGCATTCCATATTTCTTAGCCACAGCTTGCACTGAAAAATGCACAGTGCGTGATTGTGCCTGACAGAGTTTGAGTTCCTTACCTTCTGCCTCGTTGTTCTAATTTAGTAGAACCGCATATAGTGCTACTAATGTGATTACAGAGAAGAACCAATAAGCACCAGGTTTGGTCCCTGCATGCATAATAACAAACAATACTTTAAAGACTGGGGAGTCTATCTTAGAGTTGATTGGAATTCCATATGTTTATTTCCAAACCAAAAAGCACCCAGTTTAGTCACAAGAAGAAAGTAGAGTTAGATGGTTATTGAAAAGATGAAAGCCCTAACCTGTTGTGCTGTTGTGTTTCCTCACAGCAGTGTGTGTGTGTGTGTGTGTGTGTGTGTGTGTAAATGCTTGGAGAAGTTACGAGGTGGAGGGAGAAAAACTCACAAAGACGCTTTTAATGAAGAAATGGGTCAGGATACATTAGGTTCACATCTTGGGTACTGATCTACTATGCAAAGGTATCAGTTTCAGAGAGCCCAGAAATAGACCAGTAAATAATAGTGACTAGAGGTGTATAACCAGTTCAGTGTGAGAGAGCTTGGCTGATGTCCCTTTCTTTACTCTCTTTCTTTTCATTTTCTTCTTTTGATTGTTGCTTTTGACTTTCCAAGCTGTTGTGGGAAGCTGCATTTAGAAGTAAACCTTTCAAGAAGGGCTCAAGAAGTTCTCCCTTATATTCTGTTCACAGGCTTAATCCAAAGTCTTCCCTGACTTCCAATCAATAAATATCACTGTGTTGCAAGTAAATGAAAATTTGTCTGCTACTTTTAAGGCTAATGAGACCTATTTGTGGGTTGCAGGAGTTGGTTTTGACAGAGAAGCTAGTATACGCTGTTCTCTTGTTCATTCACAATCCGTGCTACAGCGGAGACGAAAATTGAGGAGACGGAAAACCATCTCGGGGATTCCCAGAAGAGTTCAACAAGAAATAGGTGTGTCATAAAAATGTTCATGGTTTCTGTCTAGTGAAGGTGAAAGGAGAGGAAATGGGTCCCCACTTTCAACTGCCTTCATCTATAACATTCCTTATAAATGTTGAATGTTTTAATGTGTAGTAGTTTTAAACTACTGTATATTTATTTTGCATTCAGAAAACATTTCAGCATTATTTTTTTAACTCTGTTCTTGAACATAAAGGCTTAACCTTATAGATTTAAGCATTCCTGGTGAAATATAATGTGCCTTGCCAATTCAAATGTTTCATTTTAAAATAGGGATATAAACAAAGATTCATTGCGAGAGTTTTTTTTTAAACTGTAGCTTCATTTGAAGATAAATATACTTTTATGTTTTAATTATTTTTCAAGTAAATTTTAAATATATTCAAAAATGGAATCTTAAAAATATAATACCTTTGGGGACATTTAAAATTTTTCTATTTAATGTATTTATAATATTTCTACCAATTTCAAAATATTATGGTAGCAGCTCCATGTAAATAAGACTTTAATTTTTATAATGAAACAATTCTATTCCATTATGCTGTATTTCAAAACACACGTGAAAGTAGTGGCCAGACTCTAGATTTTGTACTTCAGTTGTTTTTTGTTTTTTGATTATTTTATCATTTTCTTTTATGAAAGCAGTCACTTGTTGAAGTAAATTAATGTGAAGAGAGATGATTCATAAAAAAGTGTATCTTCTCTCAATAAGTATACATGTTACATGTATGTGTGTGTGTGTGTGTGTGTGTGTGTGTACACATATACAAATATTCATGTAGATAGAAACAGACAAATCAGGGACAGAAAACATTTGAACTTTCTCCTAATTTTAGATACTGTTTTTTTTTTTTTTCTGTAGGAGAAGGTTCTAATATGGTAGCACACAGATTTAGAAACACCGGTCAAAATGCCTGTTAGTCTGCCAATATGTAATACCTAACAGTGTTTTCCATGTGCCCTAGATTCTGATGAATCACCAGTGGCCAGGGAAAGGAATGTGATTGTGCACACAAACCCAGACCCCTCCAACACTGTCAATAGGAGGTCCGGAACCAGGGATTCTGAATGCCAAACTGAAGATATTCTGATTGCTGCCCCATCCAGAAGGAGAATCAGAGCTCAAAGGGGTCAAAGCATTGCAGCTTCCCTTTCTCATTCTGCTGGCAACATCTCTGCTCTGGCTGACAAAGGCGATACCATGTTTACTCCTGTAGTGAGCAGCCGCACAAGATCCCGGAGCCTCCCTCGGGAGGGAAATAGAGGTGGAGATGCTGAACCCAAAGTTGGTGCTAAGCCCTCAGCATATGAAGAAGGAGCGCCTTTCGTGGGTGACCATGAAAGAACCCCTAATGATTGTAGTGAAGCACCGAGCAGCCCAAGTGCAAAGGACCACCAGCCTGCTTTGGGCCTGGCCTGTTCTCAACATCTTCACAGCCCTCAGCACAAGTTAAGTGAGAGAGGGAGGTCGCGCCTGTCCCGAATGGCGGCTGACTCTGGAAGCTGTGACATCTCCTCCAACTCAGACACCTTTGGAAGCCCCATCCATTGCATTTCCACGGCTAGTGTCCTCCTTAGCAGCCACATGGACCAGAAAGATGACCACCAGTCGTCCAGTGGAAACTGGAGTGGGAGCAGCTCTACATGCCCATCTCAGACTTCAGAGACAATCCCTCCAGCAGCTTCTCCTCCCCTCACTGGCTCTTCGCACTGTGACTCCGAATTGTCACTGAACACTGCTCCTAATGCTAATGAAGACACCAGTGTCTTTGTGACAGAACAGTACAATGACCACTTGGATAAAGGAAGAGGCCACCGGACAAACTCCTTCACCTCCACTGTTGCAGATCTGCTGGATGATGCCAACAACAGCAATACCAGCGACAGTGAGTGGAATTATCTGCACCACCATCATGATGCATCCTGCCGCCAAGATTTTAGTCCTGAGCGTCCAAAGGCAGATAGCCTGGGCTGCCCAAGCTTCACAAGCATGGGCACCTATGATAGCTTTCTGGAAAAATCTCCTTCAGACAAAGCAGATACTAGCTCTCATTTCTCAGTGGACACAGAAGGATACTATACCTCGATGCACTTTGACTGTGGTCTCAAAGGTAATAAGAGCTATGTCTGTCACTATGCAGGCCTGGGCCCAGAGAATGGTCAGGGTGTAGGAGTTCCTCCTAGTCTTCCGGACTGTGCCTGGCAAGACTACATAGACCACAGGAGGCAGGGGAGACCAAGCATCTCTTTCAGGAAACCAAAGGCAAAGCCAACTCCACCTAAACGCAGCTCATCGTTGAGAAAGTCCGATGAAAATGCAGACATTTCTGAGAAGAAAGAACCAAAGATAAGCACTGGTCAGCATCTGCCTCACAGTTCCAGGGAAATGAAGCTGCCTCTTGATTTCTCCAACACGCCTTCTCGAGTGGAAAACACCAATCTGCCTGCAAAGCAGGACTCTTCTTGGATAAACCAGAGTGAACATGCTATTAAGGAACCTCAGTTGGATGCTACAGACATTTCACCATTCAAAGATGAAGGTGCTGAATCAACTCACTATGCAGACCTCTGGCTTCTAAATGACTTGAAAACAAATGATCCTTACAGATCCTTATCTAATTCAAGCACTGCTACGGGTACCACAGTTATCGAGTGCATCAAATCTCCAGAGAGCTCTGAATCCCAGACATCCCAGTCAGAATCAAGGGCAACCACCCCATCTCTTCCTTCTGTCGACAATGAATTTAAACTGGCTTCACCAGAAAAGCTGGCTGGCTTAGCATCTCCATCAAGTGGCTACTCAAGCCAGTCGGAGACGCCAACCTCCTCTTTCCCTACGGCTTTCTTTTCAGGTCCATTGTCTCCTGGAGGTAGCAAAAGAAAACCTAAAGTCCCAGAAAGGAAATCCTCACTACAGCAACCATCTTTAAAGGATGGAGCCCTATCATTGAGTAAAGATTTGGAACTTCCAATTATACCTCCTACTCATCTTGACCTAAGTGCTCTTCATAATGTTTTGAATAAACCATTCCACCACCGTCACCCATTGCATGTTTTTACTCATAAACAGAACACAGTAGGAGATATGCTGAGATCAAATCCTCCACCATCTCTTGCAATTACACCAACAGTCCTGAAATCGGTCAACCTGAGGTCCATCAGTAAGTCTGAAGAAGTTAAGCAAACGGAGGGCAACAATACAGATCTCCCCTGCTTAGAAGAGAGTACTGTCACCGTGGCTTCTGTGGCTTCTTCATCTCCAGGTAAAACAAGGCCACACACAGCAAAGAAATCAATATCGCGCCAGTACTCTGCTGAAGACACCCTCCTGTCCTTTGTAGATTCCTCTGCAGTTGAAATGGGGCCAGAGAAACATTTGGAAAAGAACCCCACTTTGGATGTGAAGAGTCACTGCGATCCAGAAACTGTAACCTCAGCTAGTAGCAATCATCCAGATTCAAATGTGGTGAAAGACCAAATACGAATGGAAAGTGAGCTTATTCCAGAAAACATACCAAGTAAGAACTGTGGATTTTCAAGAGGATTTCAGAGGGTGTCTGCTGCCCGCCCCAGTGATTTGGGTAGTAAAATGATGCAGTACGGAGCTAGTCCAGATGGAGCCCCACAACAAGGACAGAAGGCACCCTCTGGAGTAGGGGAAGAAGGTGTGAAACCAGAATCTGTGGATGGAATCACATTTCAAGCTAACTCACCAACTCGAATGACAGACATAAGCAGTCAACATAAGCATCGTATTGTGAGCCGCCACCATGACAAAGTGCCTGTGACTATCCGCCATGAGTCAGAGATGTCAACTATAAATTCATTCCCTGAAAAATGTTCTGAGCAGGAAAATATTGCTTCAGGTATTTCACCCAAAAGTGCCTCTGATAACAGCAGAGCAGAGGAGACCCAAGGAAGTATGGATGAGACTTCATTGAAAGGTCAGTTAATGATACCTTTGTTAGAGTGGAAATGTGTCCTATAGTGTTTCCTGTGTTCGCTATAGTTCTCTATAGCCCTGGGTGTTGGTTTCCCTCTGCCATTTCTTTTTGACTTATTAAAACAACTGAGAAGAAAGCTGTTGTTATTTAAGAACTAATATTTGGCAGATATCTTTCTCATTTCAAAAACCGTGGTAAGGTACCTTTTGCTTGTTTGATCCTGGAGTCAGGGAAACAGGGTAGTGAGATGTGTAGCTGCCTCTTAAAGATGTTTCTGTTCTCATTTTTAAGAATCATCACCAAGTGATGACTCCATCACTTCACCACTCAGTGAAGACTCTCAAGCTGAAGCTGAGGGTGTGTTTGTGTCTCCAAACAAACCTCGAACAACTGAGGATCTATTCGCTGTCATTCACAGGTGAGAGAGTGTGACCAATTTCCCAGAAACAAAAGGCACAGAAAAGGGTTTGCCTCCTGAAGGTCCTCTCATCGAATGTAAACATGGGAAAGCAGTTTGCACTTGTAATAATACAACAAAACCAAAAGCAAGCCAGGAAGAATTATCTTTCCAACTCAACTTCATAGACTTGTATGCATGTTTGAAAATGAGTCTAGACAGACAGACATAGAGTTCAATTAAGAGAGTTCAGTAAGAATCACTGAAGGGAAGATACTGGATGATTTCCCGATGAAAGACATTTTGGAACAAACTTACATGTGAAAACAATTCATGGTTAGATGACTTGGAGTGGAAGCCCAAACTTAAGTGTAACCTCTCTTGTGCATATTATATTTTGTATTTATTTATCTCTGCGGTACTAGAGATCAAACCCAGGACCTTACACATGCTAGGAAAGCATTCTGCCACTGAGTTATACCCTTAACCCCTGGCTTTTAAATAAACAAAATATGCTCGAAGCTGTGATCTCACACTAGCTGATGCAAACATAGGTTGATTTGCCAAAACAATCTGAGCCCATCTCAGCTTGGAACAACTGAAAACTGCTCTCTTTTATTGTTTCCTTTTAAAAATTAAATGTCTTTCATGACACTGACTTTTATCTCTAAAATGAAAGGCCATATCCCATGAAGAGGGGATGTTCTTTGGGTTGCTTTCCCAGAACCTGGTTCTACCTTTGCTGCCCATGCACACTTTCTCTTTAGTTCCTTTATAACCCGTTAGCAATGGTCCGTATCTGCAACAACCCATTATAGCTGCTGACCAGAAGAGCAGAGCCAGAGCTCATCCTTGAAAGCAAACTCATAGCCACTGAACCAAATGATAGACACTACATGTGCTCTTTCCACAAACATGAGTCCCTTCCTCCACCTGGCCTTGGGGACCTAGATGGAATTCCCAAAGGATAGAACCTGGGGATTATCTTTCCTTTTTCACAGCCTTATGATTTTGGAAGAAATCTCTCTTGCCACCCCTTGGGCTTCTGTTTTAAAAGGGTTTCTCTTTTCTGTTTGTGCTCTTCTTTTTCTTTAAAGAAGGAGCACTGCTCTTTAGAAACGACATTTTCCTAAGGGTTTCATTAGTAGTACCCTCTGTGTGTACCTTACCAGGCAATCTTCCCCAGAAACAGGGCAAGACTCGCCAGTTTATGTTCTTCCCCACAGTCTAAAGGCCGATTGTATTCCTCTAACCCTCAGACTTTATCTCCAAACTCAGCACAAATTATTAATTTGCTATGTAAGCTAATGAGCCCTCAGAGAACTATGTGGTGTTTCTGGAATAGTGGGCAGGACACATGTTGTAGAATCAGAAAGGCGTTGGGTTGGAGTCTTGACAGTGTTGCCAGCATGGCCACACGCTCCTCAGGAATCTGGGAAGGCAAAGCTCACATTCCCTTTACCACACAAGGTTTTCAACTGGTGAGAGATCATGCCACCAGAGTCAGGAATAACTGAGTTATGCTGAAGATTCATTGAGTTTATGCCCACTTAATTCAAAATAAGATCAATAGTTTCATGATGGAAATCGAGGTTAGGTAGAGTTAAGGAGTTTGGTAATCTTAGATTTGTATTTGTGTAGGATTTGTCTTGTTTATTTACATCCCAGTGACAAGAGTTATTTTGCTCTCTTGAGAGCTTAGATTATATAATATTTTAAGAGCTCCAGAGATTCTGAGTTTTCAATTCCTCACAAAGACTTGATGTACTGCTTGGTATGCTGTTGATGTCCTTGAGTAGCTAAGGGTTGTCGTATTTGTATTCAGAAGCAGACTGATTTATTTTAAAAGTCACTTAACTCATTTTTCATGTGCAGTAGATTAAAATTAGTTTTAATTTGTAAAGTGTAGGCTAGTCTCCAGCACAGACCTCCATTGCTCGTCACCGAGGCCCATCAGGTATCAAGCTAAGGCTAGCTGTATCCCACCGATGCCATTCTCCACTTGCTGCACTTATTATTTGGAAGCTGGTTGTTGGTGCGAGAATATTCTTCTGTATTGTATAGTCAGGTTTAGTGAGGAAAAAGCAGCAGGCTTTCCCCACACTGTAAATAGAAGTCGACAGGATTTCCCCCCCTAAACTCTAGGAGGGGCAGTAATGAACCTTCTTCAGTATGGTGCTAAAGCTTAGTATTCTACCATATAGGATGCTCTTTAAATACAATAGATATGGGAATCAGATGGAACACTTCTTGGTTCATAAAATTGGGTGTGGACTAAGATTTTTACCCCATTTTCTCTTTTCTTAAAAGATCCAAGAGGAAAGTCCTTGGAAGAAAAGATTCTGGGGACATGGCTGTTAGAAGCAAGTCCAGAGTTCCCCTCGGCAGCAATAGCAGCGGCGCCAGCTCTGTCCCTTCAACCAGCAGCACTGTGACAGCTGGGACTAGCCAGAGGTCTCCTGGTCTCATCTACCGAAACGCCAAAAAGTCCAACACATCCAACGAAGAGTTTAAGCTCCTGCTTCTCAAGAAAGGCAGTCGCTCAGATTCTAGTTACCGCATGTCTGCCACGGAAATCCTGAAGAGCCCTATCCTGCCCAAGCCTCCTGGAGAGTTCACTTCAGAGTCCCCACAAAGCCCCGATGATGCCCACCAGGGCACACCTGGGGCCGAAGCACTGTCCCCTCTGTCACCGTGCTCTCCACGAGTCAATGCAGAAGGATTTTCCTCGAAAAGCTTCGCCACCTCAGCGTCATCGCGGGTTGGACGTTCCCGGGCCCCGCCTGTGGCCAGCAGCAGCCGCTACAGTGTCCGCTGCCGCCTGTACAATACGCCCATGCAGGCCATCTCCGAGGGAGAGACTGAAAACTCTGACGGGAGCCCACATGATGACCGATCCTCCCAGAGCTCCACATAGTTTGCCTGGGCCAAGCTGACCTCAGATGTCTAACCCCTTACTAAGGAAAGGATTTTGTGACACCATAGAGGGGGAGAAGTGGCAACAGGGCGGGGCGGGCCGCGGGAGGGGGGCGGTGTGGCATCATTGCTTGGCAATGAGCTTCTAAATATGTGTTGGAGAAACAGAAAGTGGTTGAGTCATTTTTATTAGTTTTCATGTTTTAGGTAGCAGTTCTGTCTGTCGTGGTTTTCTTTAGCATAGTTTGATTTACCCAATCTCATTCCTTGTGATAATAGAGAATACAAAAATATCTAACTTTCTTGAAACCTAGACAAGATTTTCCCAGAGCTGCCTATTCCGAAAATAAAGCCCTCACTGTCATACTTTAAGAAGATTAAATTACTCTGGAGGTTTGGTATTTTTTTACATTAAAATGAACTAAAGCAAAATTTAGATGAAAGAACTACACATATGTAAATACCATATTTTTGATAAAATGTGTAAATAGATTTATCAATGATGAGTGGACAAGTGGCCAATTATCTACCACACACCAACTGTTTATAGGACACACACAAATAAAGTATAATAACTGTATTCTGTGAATACCATTTTCATATCAGATACCATATTTAAATGTCCACCAACATGATTTCTGAGTGATAAACCTCAAATATGAATTTAAAACTGGTGAAATAATGGAAATATTGAGGTCATGTACTGAAATGTGATTAATTTAAAATAGTGAATTCAGACCTAATCATTGTTGTGACAAATTATAGCAGAAACAAGCTAATGTCAGTTTGTGGCTGTGATTTGCCATGTGGCAATTTGAACAGAATGAAAAGCATGCTTCTGATTTTTTTTAACCAATGAGAGAAATCATCATTCTCAATGGAAAGACCCCCCCTCCCCCAATAGCATTCAACAGTGTCCTTTAGAATCTAATTTTTTCAATGGATTGCTTTAAGGAGAATGAGTAGAGAAACCAGTAGTTAATTTTAGGTCTTGTTTTATATAAGGCTACTGGGGACAAAGAGTCATACTCTAATGAATATACTCTTTAAGCTTCTTAATTAGCTCCAGGTTCTTAAACTAACAAATAAAACCTAAGCATGCCACAGAGCTATTGAATTCTCAGTAAGTACCTGCGATGAGTTTTCAGCGAAGCTTTCTCTCTGTGCTGATGAGATTCATGCTACCTAAAACTTAACAGAAATGACACTGTGAACAATGTAGTTGGGAAATAGGTATGTGTATATGCATTATTTATATTCACTCTTCAACTGGGCATGGGGAGCAGCTCTGGTTCACAATGCTACATACAACGAATTTTTGTCTGGTTTTACTAGATCTGCTTGATGGCAAAAGGGGAGGGTGGTGGGTGGGAAAGGAAATGTCAGGGAAAGTGCCCTGATAAAATGAAGGCAGGGAAACAAGCTGAATTACTTGAAATTACTTGAATTTTCTTGTCTTAAAACTGAAAAAAAAAAAGTATAGTAACAAGTTGAAATCTGCAAGTGGTTCTCACACCTCTGATTTTAACATGAACTGATACTGTGTTTGAAATCATATGTCAGAAATATAAGCACCTATGTACTTAGAATAGGTTTTGATGGAGCAGTAGAAATTAGAACTGAGAAGAGGTCTGATCTGTGAAAGACTAGAACGTGATGACAATGACAGAACACGCCAGGGTTACCAAGAGATTGATAGGCAGCTGGCTGTAGGCCTCTGCAAGTGGAATTGGAGAAAGGAAGATGGATGAAAGGATTAACTCATGCTAAATGAAGGAGAAAGTCTGGTCTAAGAAGACAATGTCTTTCAAGAGAAATTCATTATAATAATATTTACAGATTAAGAATTAAAGAATCTGTTGTTTGTGTTTTGTTTGTTTGGGGGCGGGGGGGAGTCTGGCTTCTCCTATGATTTGTCTTTACTACCAAATTGTATTAGTTAAGTTCTTGTCATTGGTGTATGTAAAATGGGTGTTGGGGGTGGAGGGGTAGAGGAGGAGACTGAGAAACTGGGAGAGAGAATGAGAGAGAGAGCGAGAGAGCGAGAGAGCAAGTGTGTGCTGGGGATAGAAAAACTACCTGGTCAAGGGTTTGAACATATACAACGTGTTGTAATTTTATTAAAAGAAAAATGTTGGGGATTGAAAAAAGTGACCATCATTTATCATTGGAACATGTAACTCATTCAAAAACAAAAACAACAAACAACATACACATGCGCACAACCAGCATGGGTTGACATCATGTGGGGTCGGGCACAAATCTGTCTCATGCTTTGAGAAGTCCGCTCCACAAAATTTTAAAAATCCAAGTTTTTAGACAAATGTGATAAGGAACCATCATTTCCAGTCACAATAGGTGATCATTTGTAATTTTCATAAAAGCAGTTCGTTTGCAGTATGGCTTTTGTGTAGCTAGGGGGTTTTATAGTGTGAAGAAAGGTATGTGGGCTTTAAAAGTGATTCTAAACCTTGAATAGAAAAACACATAAATTGGCTTTAATAAAAATGTCACCTTTTATTATTGACATTAATTTAAGTAATCGTACCATATATTTTTAAAAATACATGTTTGACTTGAATTGTGAGGCAATAAGGTACCATTAAGGTGATGATCACAGAACCAACCCTTATAATATAGTTTTACTTATTTTGTTTACTCTAAAAATCTATAGCAGAGTTTCTCTATTTTGTATTTCATAGATTTAAAGAAATCCCAAATAAAGATGGATTTTAGATTCACTGTGGACAAAATATTAAATATGAAAGTTTTAAAAGCAAGTAAATCCTTAAAAAATCTGGAATAGTCTACACGGCTTTATAATATACTAAATAAGACCAAGATGCAGGGCTGTCTTTAACATCACTGTCAGCTTGAAGCAGGGTACACACATTAGGTATTGTTTAAAAAAATTAAAACAAACAACAGCAACAACAACAAAATAAACCCAAAACAAATTGAAACTATTCTTCTGTTGTTTGCACTGATGCTATTTTCTTCTTCTTCTGTGTTTATCCAACAAGTTTATGTTGTGTGGGGGAATTCTGTTTTACTTTCTTGCTTTCTGGTGATTCTGGTTTGATTTTTTTCTTTTTTTTGTTTTTGGCTAAGTAGAGGACATGGACTAGTTGTGGCAAACAAAACATCCCGTTTGCTCTTGCCAGTGAGCACATTCTCTGTAGTGGTGGTTGCTTAGAGGATGAGATAGTAACAAAGTTTGAACTCTGAAGGTTATGGTGTAACTATTTTGGTACTAGAACCAGTTCATGCTGGCCGAAAAGACAATGGTTTTTGGACTTGCATCCATTTTGTATTTTTGTAACATTTGTAAATATGAACTTTTTAAATTGTTGCAAAGATGGTTTCTTTTGTAAAATGTTTTCAACGTTTACATTCAATCCAAGCCTTTGTATATTTTACAGCTGTGCAACACTTTAAGTCTTGTATTTATTTTTAGTAAAAGCGGTGACAGTTTCATTGTGAACCCCTCTCAAAAATGTATCAGAACAGTTTGATTACCTAGAAAGTGTGTATAGAGACTGCAAATAAACGTGACTGCAATTAACGAACTGGGTTTTCTCTTTATTTTTGTGTAACTATAGTTTGGAGGTTTCACAAGCAGGAAGTGTTTCATAGGCAATCAGATATAAAGGAGGGGTTTATTAGCAAGAAAGCATGGTATCAATAACAGATACTAATCTCGTTTCATTTTTAGTAGGGAACGATATTTCCATTGCCCAAGCTACTTGTGGCTCCTTTCTACACCAAGTTAAGATTTGTGACTTTAGCTGGGCGGTGGTGGCATACACTTTTAATCCCAGCAGGAGGCAGAGGCAGGCGGATCTCTGAGTTCGAGGCCAGCCTGGGCTACAAAGCCAGTTCCAGGAAAGGCACAAAGCTACACAGAGAAACCCTGTCTCAAAAAACCAAAAAAAAAAAAAAAAAAAAAAAAAAAAAAAAAAAAAAAAAAGATTTGTGACTTTATTTTGAAACACTTGACTGCTTTGTTTCGGGGATTATTATAGCCATATATCCAAAAGTGTTGATATATGTAAGATAAATTGCCACTAGTTAATGTCACATCAACTTTATTATAAACTCCTATCTCAAGCAAGCACTAAGTACTTAGGTTACACTAATATGTGTACTTCCCAAGATATGCCCATTTTATACTGGAGAAAACTCAACACGATTATGATTTAGCTTACACATTGCTTTAGAATAAGTAAATGTTGGTCATAATGTTTAAATACAGCAACTATGATATTGGGATATGTTAATTGTTAGTTCTCCAGTCTGTGCTTGCTGAAACTGGAATTAACTTTACTAGTGTTCCTTCCTAGGCTACCAAGAAAAGATCCATTGCTAAGACCCCCAGCCCCTTTCCCCATTCAAGTTTTAGCACTGAAGTGTATCCCTGGAACCCAGTCATTATGGACATCTCTAGTGGATTACAGGAGAAGGAAAAGGATATGTGATTATATGTTAATAGTAACATGCTTTAAATAACCAAACAAAAGTGCTTGCCACACACTAAGCTGGCCCTTTGAATCACTTTTGGGACTAGAAGTTGTACTAGTTAGCCCAGGTGCCAGTGTCTCCACAAAAAAAAAAAAAAAAGAAAAGAAAAAAGAAAAAAAAAGAAAAAAAAGAAAAAACACAAAAACCTCTGCTTGAGAGACTCTCTAGGCCTGTCTGTCCTACTAATCATCTCAGCTAATGTAAATCTAGGATCCGAGGCTCAGCTTTGAACCTTCTAAACCAGAGGCTTTGCCTCTCAGTAGACAGAAAGACCCTCTTCACTGGAAACCTTCCCTTTCTATGTCCTATTTCCATCTGGTGTGAAAACTCCCATTCTAAATAGCTTTTAGATCATCCACGGGATTTACTGGCCAATGGTCAGATTATGTTTATGGGTGACTACTGATTGGTTATCACAATCGCCTGATCAGTCACACAAGCCATGAACACGCATTGTTTTACGGCCAGGCGCTTTACAATCCTGAGCTTTGCGACACAGAATGCGTCAGGATCACCTGATTTCCGGCACGTGGACAGTTAAAAAGCGTCAACAGATCTTAGCGGTCGTTAAAGGCTGCCGGGCGTCTAGATGGACTCCTAGCGCCCTGCTGATTGATTTCTGGAAGCTTCCGGAAGCTAGTGTAGCCGATTCTTCATCAAAATACGTAAGTTATGGATACCTTAGCACCCCCTTTTAACTTTTTTGTCATGGGTGGATGGGTGTGAGTGTACTAATGTAGAAAACGGTCGTCTGAAGCATTTGGCCTAGTGGCGCCCCCTGGGGTGAGAAGATACGTTTGGCGGGGATGGCAAATTTCTACTTTGCCGCCTCAAATTTCAAAATCTCTGCACTCGGGTGATTCCAATAATGTTTTGGTCTCCAGTGGTGATCTCGCTCTTTGGTTTCTTGAGACAGGGTTTCTCCGTGTAGCTTTGGAGCCTGTCCTGGATCTCTCTCTCGAGGCCCAGGCTGGACTCAAACTCACAGAGATCCACCTGCCTCTGCCTCCCGAGTGCTGGGATTAAAGGCATGTGCCACTACAACCACCTGGCTTGCCTCGACATTTTTATTGTAAATATGTTAGTGGGGAGGAAGAAAAAAATGTAGAGAGGTGTTGAGGCCTTCCGGAGTATTTATCATTTGCTTTCCAGTGGGCAGATGTGCCATTTGGGAACAACTGTAAAATATCTGGATTCCTGTAAGGCCCAGTAGTTTTGGGATATGCTTCTGGGACTGGCTAAGTGCTTTGTGCTCCTTAGATTTTTAAAAAAGGCTCTAATCTGTTAGGAATCATTTGGTTCCCTCCTCTCCTGCTTTTCTCCATATTCAGTTTACCGTTGTAATTTGCCATGTATGTTGTTAAGGAGAGTGGAAGGTTGATTTCAACCCTTCAGTCAGTGTGATCTATATAAATGGGATATATTGATGGGATGCAGTTCTCCCAATCGGTCTGCTTTGGGGTTTTATAACATTGAAAGGCCTAGATGCTGTAAGTTGTGTTCTGTGTTTTTAAGAAGTCTTAGAATCACAGTTTGTTTTCAGCCATGCTAGTCATTGTGATGTATTCCATATGGGATAAGTTGATAGCAACCTCAATTTGGTTGTGTGGGCATTTATAACTAAGAAATACCTCACTGCCTTGATTTGCTTTTTGTGTTTTAAAGAATTATCAGGAGAAAATGTACTTTTTAGTCATCCTAATAATTGTTAGCTGTGCCTTATGGGATAAGTGAATAGCACATAAGTTATTTGGGGTATTTTATTACATGAAGCACATCAGTCTGGCTATTGTAGTTCTCCTTGTGTTTCTTTAAGAAGAAACATAGATTTCAGCCATTCTAAAGCTATGCTTTATGTTCTTGTAGGTGACACTAGATTTGGCCTACTTTGGGATTTTTTTTAACATAGGAAGATACAGCTATTGTGAATTGTATTTTATGTTTTTAGGAAGTTTTAGCACAATAGGTAGCTTTCAGCCATCCTGGTTACCACAGGCTATGTCTATGGAGTAAGTTGATGGCAGGTGACTCGCCCAGTTTGGGTTGCTGGATTTGGCCTGCTTTGGGATTTTATAACATGGAAAGATAATAGCTATTGTGAATTGTATTGTGTTTTTTTTAGGACGTTTTAGCATAAAAGGTAGTTTTCAGCCATCCTGGTCACTGTAAGCTATGCCTTATGGGATAATTTGATAGCAAGTGACTCTTCTAGTTTGGTTTGTTGGATTTGGTCTGCTTTGGGATTTTTTTTAAACATAGGTATAACTGTTGTGGTTTATATTTTGTGTTTTTATTAAGTTTTAACTTAAAAATTAGTTTTCAGCCATCCTGGTCTCTGTAAGCTATGCCTTATGTCAGGTGACTATTCTAGTTTGGTTTGTTGGATTTGGCCTGCTTTGGGATTTTTTAAACATAGAAAGATATAGGTGTTGTGACTTATATTTTGTGTTTTTAATAAGTTTTAGTGTAAAAGTTAGTTTTCAGTCATCCTGGACACTGTAAGCTATATCTTATGGGATAAGTTGGTGGCAGGTGACTCTCCCAGTTTAATTTGTTTGGCTCTTTTTATAACTGAGTCACTGAGTAGAACATACTTTTAAGCCATCCTACCCACTGTGATCCATGCCTTGTGAGACCAACTGGTGGCCTTTGACTGACCCTCCCCCCTTGGTCTATTTGGAGCTTTTATAACTTGAAATTTACCTATTGCCTGCTATGATTTGCCTTGTGGGTTCTTAAGAAGTTTTGTAGTAACAAGTATTTTTTAGTGAACTCTGCCTTATGGGATAAGTTGATGGCAGGTGATGGTGTGGATTTCGTCTATTTGGGGGTTTTATTACTTAGGAAGATGTTATTGTTGTGATTTGCTGTCTGTCTTTAAGAAGTCTTGGGTAAAAGGTAGACTTTAGCCATCCTAATTATTGTCAACTGTATTTAATGAGATATGTTCATGCAGATTACTCTTCCAATTTGATTTTATTTGGAGTTTCACATCTTAGAAATTTCTGGCTGCTGTGATTTGGCTTTTGTGTCTTTATGAATTGTTAATGTAAAAGATTATTTTGAGCCATGTTTGTTAGTTGTTGTGAGCTATGGGATATGTTGTTAGCAGGTAACCCTCCTAATTTGGACTGTTTTGGGTTTTATGACTTGAATTGGAGTTATCCTGATGCTTTGATTTACCTTGTGTGTTTTTAAGAAGTCTTAGGGTCAAAGTCATTTGGTACTGATACTTTTTTGTTCTGATTCATGATGATAGGTAGAACCAACATTGTATTATGTTGTTGAACAACTGGCTGACTTCAACACCCTCTTTAGTTGGGCTATTTAGAAAGTGAAGGATTTTGAAATGTGTAAGTGCTGTTTTCTAACTTTTTACCCATTGTTTCATTTTCTAGGAACTTTTCTTCTAGAAGGACTTGTACCAGTGCAAGACTATTCTAAACATTAATTGTAAGAGTAAAACTTTAGAAGTAATTTTATGGTATATTCACAAGATAGGTTGTTACAGTGATCATGGTGTTAGCTTGGAAAGACCTCCCACCATAGGCTACTTTGGCCCAATTTTGAGCTTTTTGAGTTGGATCATATTCTGTGCTATCATTCATGTCTGCCTTCTTTTACTCAGGGTTGCGGCTGTGAGGTTCATCCTTCTTGGCAGCAGCAGTAAGTTATTTTTGTTGTGAGTTTTTCTTTGTATGGCTACAGCTACAGATTAATTATTCAAATGTCATGTCAATCTTCTAGTCAGGAAATCCTAAACAGTTAAAAATAAAATGTGGTGGAAATTATAGGTCAAATTGAGTTACATTACAATTTGAATATTTTATACAGCATTGGTCTGCATTTTTCTAACTCGAAAGTTAACTCTCCCATCTTAATCTCCCTTTGAATTTTGTCCTTAGGGACTCTGGTCACTTGTCTCCCCGCAACAGATTGAAGGAAAACAGGAAAGGGATGAAATCCTGATCCTCTCCCTGCTGCTCTGTCTCAGGATGAATAAAATAAATTATCTTTTGCATAGGGTGTCCCTTCAGTAACTATGTGGCAGGAATTCATGTCAGACCTCTGATATAAGGTAGAGGATCATGTCATTGTAGACATGCCTGGTTCTAGTTCCATACTGAATGACACAGCTGTAATCCAGCCTTGAGAAGTCTAGAGTTCTCAGTTTATATTTCACATATATTTATTTAGGTTTAATGTTTAAGTCTAACTCAAAGCAATCATGATTTTGGAGCTGCAATGGACCCTGGAGATATGAGCCTCAGAAGGGTTTACAGGGCAGGTGAGGAGGTGGGGTCTCTTTGGTCGCTCCACCCACATTGTAATAGCAGCCCAGTAGCAGCAGCATCACCACCACCAGCAGCCCAGCAGCAGCAGCACCACCAGCACCAGCAGCCCAGCACCAGCACCAGCACCAGCAGCACCAGCAGCCCAGCACCAGCACCAGCAGCCCAGCACCAGCACCAGCAGCCCAGCACCAGCAGCCCAGCACCAGCAGCACCAGCAGCCCAGCACCAGCAGCACCAGCAGCCCAGCAGCCCAGCAGCCCAGCACCAGCAGCCCAGAACCACCACCAGCTGCACAGGAGCAGCAGCAGCAGCAGCAGCAGCAGCAGCAGCAATAGAGACACCAGAAGTGTAGACTGGAAGCGGCAGTGACAGCAGCAGTGTCAGAGGCAGCAGCAGGGACAGTAGTGGCCGAGGCAGTAGTGACAGTATCATTGGTGTCGAGGGTGGCAGTGGAAGCTGCCATTAGATCAGAACAGATTGTTGGGGCAGTTTGGCAGCATTCTGTCTCCCTAAGCAAAAGCCCCTTTGAGCTTCTTTACAAAAGTGTTAGCAGTATATCCCCTTGTTTGGTGGCTTTTAGTGCTCACTTTTTAGACTTTCAGTTGTGAAGCAACTGTTCACAGATTGTGCTCGCTTTTAACTTCATTGTGAGCTCCTTCCTAGTCATGGATAATATAACTCTTCTATGCATAAAGATTTATTCTAGTGATGGTAATGTAGCTTAGTGATAATGCACTTGCCTAGCATGGATAAGAGCCTAGGTTCCACCCTCAGCCCCATAAGGTCACCCATGTTAAGTTGATTTAGATATTAGCTACATGAAGTAACATTTTTAAGCATTTCTTTTCAGGAGGAGAAGGTTTGCCTCTTAGATGACTAAGCAGTTTCAGAAGTAAGCCTTCCAGCAAATCTAACCATAATAAACTCAACTCAGAGGAAGTAGAATTTCTCCTGTTGCACAGCAATGATGTCTACCTTCAGAGAAATAGATGAGGTTTGTATTTGATATTGATCATTTCTGTTCTTTTCTTGTGCTATAGTTTTTGCTAAACTGAGTTAAATTAAATAAAGTGAAATGTATAGATAATAAGTGCAGTTTTGACAATGCTTTATAAAATTTCTACGAGAATTTGTGAATAAACTTAAGAACATACACTTAACATTTCTTCTGGATACTCTGAAACTGAATTGCAAACAAGTAGTCAATATAAAACTCAACTTTATGAGAATCTGACAAACAGCTTTTCAAATTGGTTTGCCTTTTAAAATTTTCTATTGTATTTTTGAGTTTCTTATTCTTTGAAATTGAAGATAAATGTAAATTATTAAACTATATTTAATTTTTCATAGCAGTGAACACATTTATTTAGTCACATAAGGCCATGTGTATTACTACCATTGAAGTAATCTAGGCAACTTTCAACTTCTGTCAACTGCTATGTTTTTCGTCAGTGGAGACAATGCTCACTGTCAATTATTGGGAGTCATTTTGGGGAAATGTGAAAACACAAACTACCATGTGAAGATAAACTACTATATTTTTGTAAGGAATGTTATATAACCCAATTGTGTGTTTTTTAGTAACCTAAGCAGTGGAAGGCTAATCACACACAGAGCTACCAAGTCTGTTTACTGTAAAATCTCCTCAACTCATTTCTTAGAATAATTAATTTGCATAAATGTAGCAGTTATTCATGACAACTTTTCTTATTTATACCCTGTCTTATTTCAACAACATTTTAAGGTGTTTTAGAAATTAATTTATTAAGAGTACGACATGCTTGCATGTTTCCTAATTCGACCACACGGTGGCACTGTTGGATTGTTCAGGAATCAAAACTGGTGCAATGCTCTGGTTTTTGTTGTTTTTGTCAGTTTTTGTTGTTATTGTTGGGGATTTTTTGTCTGTTAGTTTGTTTGGGTTTTTTCCCCTGAAAGCAGTTTCAACACTGAAGACCTGTGTCCTGAAGCACAGGAGGTTTTAAACTTGCTGGAAAAGGGGGTTCTGGTGTAGCTGGACTAATGAGAGCACAATTCTGCAAGTGGACTTTTTCCTCTTGTTTCCTGAAACAAGGTCCTTGGCCTACCCAGGCTGTCCTTGAACTCATCCTCCACCTGCCTAAACTTCCTGGCAAGGAATGGAAACAATTGCCAGTCAACTAAAGGATAGAGGAAAGACTTTATTACCAGAAGAGTCTAGGTTTAGAATTCTAGTGAAAAGTTGTTCAGAATGTCCTAGTACATAAGAAGAAGGAACATGTAAAATGCTAAGAGTTCACTGACTAAAGAGATTCTCAGGATAGAGTATTACCATGCCTGACTCATATATACTTTTCTACACAGACATGACATTTAAAACAGGCAAAGGCCCTTTGAGAATACAATAGGTTTTCAAAACTTCTGAGAAGTGAAATTAAAGTCCTCAGCTTTTCTTTTTGTTACTTTATATTTCCTTTTAATTTGCTAAGAAATCTTTCTCCTATATGAATATGAGAATGTCTCCTTAGGATGGTAATTATAATATGCTTTATGAGTATGCACCTTTCAGTTATGTAAGTAATATTAAGCAACTAGATGTCCAGTATATCAATGCTTACCATTTTAATGAGCAAGGTTTAAATTCCAACTAGTTTATGGAGTTCTTCTAAACTGTCACTCAAGGTCATACTCTATCCTGAGAATCTCTTTAGTCAGTGAACTCTTAGCGTTTTACATGTTTCTTTTTCTTATGTACTAGGACATTCTGAACAACTTTTCACTGGAATCCTAAACCTAGAATCTTCTGGTAAAGTCTTTCCTCTATCCTTTATTTGACTGGCAATTATTTCCATTCCTTGTAATGTGAATTTTTATTTCATCTCTGCTTTAAGACTTTTGATATATGGATGAAAGTTAAAAACAAATAGATAAGTATGAGGTATTGTCACTATTTGATGTGACTCTTACTGAAATAAAGCATTAACTACTTGTGGTGTAAAAACTATTCTAGAAAGAAACTTACTCACCTGAAATTTCTGAAATTGAAGACCCAAAAGCCACCGTGGATATCCTGAACTATTGTCAGGTATGACACGTCTCCTTTCAGTGTGTTTTTCTAGAATGTTAAATTGTAAACATTTTTTACTTCATATGAGGGGGAAGTGTGTAATTAACTGGAAATTTTGCCATATCAAATTACTTGTGATTATTCACCTCATTGTGATTATTTTGACAGTTTCTACTTAGAATAATATTTTCAGGTAAAAATTTGAAATACTAATATGTGCATTTTAGAACATTAAAAACATTATCAGATTTACTTATGTCTTTTCCATCTATATTGCCCAATATTAATTTCCACTATAAAATTTTAAAAGGAAATTGGAAGATTTGGATGCAGGTTTTTTTTTGTATTTATTTTACAATACTATTCAATTCTACATAATAGCCACAGATTCCCTTGTTCTCTCCCTTCCTGCCCCCTTCCCCTTCCCCCCAGCCCACCCCCCATTCTCACCTCCTCCAGATCAAGGTCTCCCCCGAGGACTGGGATCAACCTGATAGACTCAGTCCAGGCAGGTCCAGTCCCCTCCTCCCAGATTGAGCCAAGCATCCCTGCATAAGTCCCAGGTTTCAAACAGCTAACTCATGCAATGAGCCCAGGACCTGGTACCACTGCCTAGATGCCTCCCAAACAGATCAAGCCAATCAACTGTCTCACCTATTCAGAGGGCCTGATCCAGTTGGGGGCCCCTCAGCCTTTGGTTCATAGTTCATGTGTTTCCATTCGTTTGGTTATTTGTCCCTGTGCTTTATCCAACCTTGGTTTCAACAATTCTCACTCATATAAACCCTCGTCTTTTTCACTAATTAGACTCCCAGCGCTCCACCAGGGGCCTAGCTGTGGATGTCTGCATCCAGATTCCTCAGTCCTTGGATGGGGTTTATGGCACAACTATTAGGGTGTTTGGCTGAAGTTTTAATATGTGCCTAATTAATTACATATGAAGGTATCACAACTGAGATGAATGGGCAGCCTACTCGTGTTTTACAAGGAATTTATCTTATATAATTTGGAGGGGAGATCATAAAAGTGAACTTTGGTGTGGGACTGATAGAAGTATGTGATTATTGTGGATTTTGTGAGCTGTATACTCCAGAGGCAATGGAGGTTCAAAGAAATGGTTCTTATCCCATTAGGTTTACAATAGACTGAACTACCACAGTTTGAAAAGTAAGATTGTGTGTGTCTTATCTTTTAGACTGACACTAGTGAGGACAGAAGCCATGCTGACAGGTCATGGTCTTAAGATTGTGCAGGAGTAGAGGAGGCTGGGCAAGGCTGCTTGGCCTGCAGTGCCCAAATCTTGGCAACCCTGAAGCTTAGACCAGTAATTATGCAAGTTGAATGGGGTATGACATTGCAGATGAGCAGTGCTTAGGTTCTCCAGCTATGCCCCTCAGGGGCCCTTGAGAATCCTGTCACTTTGTTGAGCATCCTGACATGCCCTCCTTACCTGTCTGTGTAAGAGATAATAATAGTAACAATAGGTAATCTTAGTACTCTGAAGGCACAAGTTCAAGGCCAGCCCGATCTATATAGCTAGTTTAAGGCCAGCCAGGGGCTACACAGTGAGACTCTGTCTCAAAAAATAAAAACACAGAAACAAAGGAGTCTCTTACTATTTTTAAGTATTTTTTTACTATCTTTTTGGGATTATAATATAATTAGAACATTTACCCCTTCCCTTTTCTCCTTCCAAACCTTCTCTTAAACCCCTCCTTGCTCTCTTTCAAATTCATGACATCTGTTTTCATCAATTGCTATTGCATGCAAATATATATACCTAAATATACCTAGTATACACCCTGTTCAACCTGTATAGTGTTACTTGTATACATGTTTTCAGTGCGTCTGGCACTGTACAACCAAGTGGTGTGCTCTTTCCTGGGAAGATTGTTCTCACAGTATTTCTTAGTTGCCTGTAGTTCTTTGTGCAGAATGGAGCCCCTGTGGGCTTTCCCCCATTCGCTTTGGCATGTTTATTGTTATCCTTCTTGTTCAGCTGATGTTAGGTAATCATGCAGGTGATACTTTATGGGTGAACCCTCTGGCATTACTAGGATACATGGTATCACAGCAAACCCCCAATCCTTTGGCTCTTACAATCTTTCTGCCTCGTTTTCCACAATGCTCCCTGAGCCTTAGGTACCGGAGTTGTTGTATAGATACATTCATTAGCACTGGACTCTCCCCAGAGCACATTTTGAGAACCTCTGCCCCAGGCTGCTTATCTCTTGCTCTGCTGAAATGGTCACTTGGTGTGCAGCTCTCAAGATAAGATGAGCATTTCTCTGGGACAGGGGTTTCCTTTTGTAGGTTTTGTTGTTGTTTGCTTGCTTGCTTTTCATGATTTTAAAGTTCATGGTCTCAGAACCTAGCAAAGCAATTCTAACAGAAGGAAGGCATTTATCCTTGAATGAAGGAATGTTTATGGTATTTTATAAATATGTTCTCTGAAATTTCTGAGCATTTCTAGAATGTTATCGGTGGTGTTCCTCATTGGTACGGCATGTAAGGTGTACTCAATGACATTGTGAGAACATCACTAGATACTTAATTTTTAGACTAGTTTGGAGCCCTACATCACATATGTTTTAGTTGGTTCTATATTCTCAGAGTGGAACATTCACTGTTCACAAGCTGTGGTGTAGAAGCTGACTCCTATTGTTAGCGGATCTGAATGCTTGTGTCCTAAGTTAGCACCCTCATGGATGGGAAGCAGCCGCAGCACACACAGGTGGGAGGTTGTCAGGAGCTGTGATGCACTCACCTTATGACACTAAAGATACTTCTATGTATGCATGAATCAGCTACTGCAGTGGCAGGTGGAGATTCAGTATCTCAGCCAGTGTTCTGGGTGCCTTAAAACGAGGCCTTTAATAGAACATTTCCACAGTGCCTAGCAATTAACTCTTGGCTTTGTGCATTTTTACGTGCTACTTTTCTTTTGAAAGAGCATCTACTAATACCTTTTATTGTAACAGGTTATATATAAAACTGTTCAAAGGCTGGAAAAGAAGTTTGATGACCTGGATGAAAAAGTAACAAAAATATATCACTCTCGTGCTAGATCCTTCTGGCGTTATCCTGTAAGTGTACAAAAACATTATCACAACTTTGATAAGTATATTCTGTCTAAAGATACCAGTCGTTGCAAAGTAATGGAGAGCTAATAAATGTGGGATCGAGGCTTATCTGTACTTCCTGGAGGAGCAGATGGGAACTACAACTCTTTTTGAAAGAATAATCAAGTTCAGAATTGATGAATGTAGAACAATGAGTATTTTGAAAATATACATTTTAAAATGTTCCTATAAAATATACATCAAATTAAATGTAGGTCAGAAGAGAACACTATTTTTTAATGTTAAATAATGTTGCATAGAAACCTTAATGTCCTGACTATTCTTTATTTCTCTTTTTATTATGAAGCCTTTTAGAGCAGTATCCAGAAGATACAATTACCTGATGTCTAGAAGACATAAACTTCAGAAAGTGAGACGATTCATTAATGACAATTTGATCTCCCGTCCTCACAGTTACAGTCCAACTACAGTAGTCTTCGAAAGGAATGAAGATAGTGAGGATATGGAGAACAATCAGACTGTAGATTACCTCCAGGCTTTCCAGTACCCCAATTCTATTGACAACACCCAGACTTTCCAGTACGCTGATTGTATTGACAATAATCAAGCTTTGCATTACTCTGATGATCTCTACAACACTCAGGCTTCGAAGTATGCCAATTCTATTGACAGCAGTATCCAGAACAATGAAGACAATGATGTTTTCCATTCTGAGGATTCACAGGAAGTGATTCTTGTCAATTCTTCACCAGAGAGGGACTATGAAGAAACTCCACCAAGTCCTACATCTACTGGCCAAACCTACCAACAGTATTACAGATTTAAAAACAATCCTAGCTCCTCTCCAGTGGCCTACTACAGTGACTTCGAAAATACCAACGTGGACACCATCACTTCTACCACTTCAACAGTGAGGGAAGCAAGTACCCTCCCTCCAGGGGAGCTCATCCCCATCCAGAATCCTGAAATGAGGCGATTGGCCTTACTGGAGGCTCAGCGTTCACCTGTGATTGATCCTAACACTTTTGGTGAGTTCGGGATGGCACCAATGATTAACATCCTCTAAGTAAGCTAATAGAAGCTTCTTGTTTCCTATTTCGATGGTTGATTTGTAGCTATATGTACAATAGTGGCTGTTTATTAAGCAGATATTATGGGTATGGCAGTGTGCTAATCAACTCACATGGATTGTCTCTGGTGGTCTCCATAATGACACCATTGTGATATTGAAATCTATTTTATTTACCTTTCCCCATAGTAAATACTCAAAATAATCATAAGGTGGTAAGAAAGAAGGGATGTACTTTTGGGTAATTCACAAACAGAAAAAATGAAATTTTTATTGATTATCTTTGGTTAGAAAATAAGATCCTCCCAACAAATTACCTATCCACTTTCATTTGTCATCACACATTAACTGTAGGAAGTAAAACATTCTATTTAAGGTAACATTTGAACACAAAGAAGTTTCCACACAACTTAGTGAATAGCACAGGTAAAACCTGCTGAGATGTAAGCACTTACATGGTTTCATGTGTCATTTCTTTATTAAGCATATTCAACCAAAACATTTATTGCTATTCAATTAAACATGAAAGAATAATTGCATGAAATGTCAAAACCACTACTGATTAGATTCATCAGAAAATATTTTTTAAATGCAGATTAACATTTAAACCACAAGAGATGTGAATTTATAGAGTAAAGGTCAATCTAAAAATGCCAACATTGAATATAAGGGAGAGATTTGCTCCAAAGAACTTATTTTGTTACCCAAGATAATTGTGGTTATTGAAATTAGTTGATATACCTAAAAAAATAAGCAATTATAAAGTGTAAACATGGGGGATTTCTACTGTGTTTAGTACAGTAAACCTAATTTAGAGAATGTGACATTTAAGAGAGGTTTTCAAGAAATTCACTGAATTCCTTAAAGTAAGAAAGAGTACTGAGTTAGCTCATTTTATCCCACTTTAATCCAACTAGCACCTTTTCCTGTATTTGCTTGTGACCTAAGAGGCCTTGGATTGCTACAAGTGTTACATGAACATTGAAGCTTTAAGGTGCCTTCTAAAGTAAACTGTTTCTGTTCCTTGGGGGAAGTCCATTGATACACTTAATGCAGCGCTCCTCAGATCATCTTTCTTCAGGCTCTAATGATTCTACAGTTGGAATCTTGAGTCTTTAGTTCGGTACTTAAGAGAAGGTTCCAGGAGTGAGACCATTACTTTCTACCTAACATCTCTTCTTTCAGAATTATGATCAGGTTTTTTAACTTTTCCCCCATTCATTGTTAATTGCAGGTTCATCATCCGAATGTAATGATGCTGTTGTGAGACACCTTGGAAGCCCTGCAAACTGGTCTGTGGATGACGTGATAACATTTCTGAACCGTTTAGATCCTCCGTTGGCCGACCAGCTCTACCCCATCATCAGAGAACATGTAATGTATTTTTAAATCCAGTTTTCCTGCTAGCCTAATGCATTGAATGACCTCTGTGCACTTTCAGTTGGATACTGAGTCGCCAGCTGAGTCAGTAGGGGAACCCTATCATCTGATTTATTTTTTGTTTGTGAAAAGTTTGTCTTGTCCATCCTTCTATGCTTAAATGGTAGGTTAATCGTCTCTTCTTTACATGGGTATCTAAACATCTAATACACTAAATAGCCTCAAGTTCGGTGGTTCATGATTATAAGTCTCAGGCAGACCTCTTTCCATGCAAGGATAATTACACAAATCCCCCCATACTTGTGCCCTGTTCATAAGTAAGAGGAGTTTACCCACAGTGCATACCAGAGTAGCCCTCTTGTCGTGATATTCAGAAACTAGTTCCAGCTGGTCAGTTCTGTTTACCTTATGTGACTATTGACAACTGTGATGCTGATGACCATTTACAAAGCAACATCATGGTTAAATTTTACTTTTCCCTGGTATTTTCTTAACTTTTTCCTTTGGTGACTTAAAATTTTGATTCTAGAGGTCTTTTACTTTCTTGGCTTGGTTGATTCCTAAGTAAACCTTTAAAAAAATGTTCTGAACAAGTATTTTTTCTCTAATTCCTTTCTTGGCAAGGTTTTTTTTATAGTTATATAGGGAAGCTAATGCTTTTTTTTTTTTTTAAATGAGAATACAGGCTACTTTTATTCTGATTTGAGAATTTCCCTACAGATGTCCACTACTTTTGGTTCTTGGAAGACTCTTTCTGTCATTTCTTCCAAGATGATTTCTGATCTGAACCTTGGGTGGCAGGGCAGCGGGGGGGAGGGGGGGATCCCTGTATGCAGATGAGTTGTGGGTCTCTGTATTGATCACCATGTCCTGGAAAAAAAAAACTTTTATGTTGAGGGTCCAGAGATACACAAATCTATATTATAAAGATAAGAACTAAGGGGGCAATTTATTGCTATGTTCATTTAGAAAAATAATCATAGTAAGTTCTCTCCTAGAGCCTTATGACCTATCCAGCCATAGGATTTTAGATGAATTCTGTCTATGTACCAGGCTTTAAATCCAAACAGCAAATGGTTAGCTAGTCCCATAACATTCATGCAAAACATACCTATAATCCCAACTACTTGGGAGGCTGAGTTAGGAGGATCACATGAGTCCAGAAGTTCTGGACTGTAGTGTGCTATGCCCATTGGATGCCCACACTAAGTTGGGCATCATTATGATGACCTTCTGGGAGCAGGGACTCACTTAAGGAAGGATGAACTGACACGGGAAGCTACTGATTTTATAGTCTATGACTACTGGAAGTTTAATCAGATCTCAACATTTTCTGCTGGTGTCTCTAGGCTCTTTCAAGTATAGGGTCATATGACTGAAAAATAGAGATAGTTTGACTTCTCCCTTCCTGTTCGTATTCCTTTTTTAGTTCTTTCTTTTATCTTGCTGTTATGAGCTGAATTTTAGTAAGTTCTAGTTCCTTTCCTTTCTAATTTTACTTCCTATTATAGGAAATTCTGGATCTTCTTAGACAAGAATGTGTAATTGAATAAAGTTTTATTTTATGCTGGAACTTATAAAACAAATACTATGTTTTAGTAGCATAAGGTGATGGTAAATTAAGGCAATAAAGAATTTTTGTAAAGATGCCTTGTGACTATCAAGTAGTAGAGTATCTATACACCATTTTCAGTATAGAAAGAAAACCAATAATTAATCTTAATGTCTAATTGGATTCAGACAAGTAACTCAACTTCATATAAAGACAACGCTATTGAACACATTTACAGTTTGAATTGATATTGATATATTCCTAGCCTCTATCAGAAAGTTAATAGCCATGAAATCTATTCTCTTATTCTTTTTACCTTTGTCATAGATAAACAGTATTTTTATTTATCACACGGTATTTAAAATTAGGTCGTTTGATATAGTTAACTTTATTAAGTTAAATTTGCTTTTTCTTAAATTGATATGAATATATAAGTTTCAAAATGATACATTGCAGTGCAATGGTATTTTTGATAGTTTTTATACAGGAGATACTTGAGAAGCTTTAGTTTTACACGTTCTTATATACAAAGAAACAGCTGCTTATCAAATATAACAATATTGTTAATCATTTTAAACTTTTTCTCTCTATAGGCTATCGATGGGAAGGCCCTGCTGCTGCTTGATTTTGATGTGATGGTGAAATATATGGGGATGAAGGTGGGAGTAGTCATGAAATTTAGCAGCTACATTCAAAAGCTTAAAGAAGGAGTAAAATGTGACGAGTAAACTTTTCGTTTGTAGAACTTCAAATGTTCTCATTAAATTCCTTCTTAATGCACACTTGACTCCCTGTGCTCATTAGTTTTGGTTCTGGAGAAGGTTCTCCTAAAATATAATTAAAATTGAGAAAAAATACATTATAGTCTGCTTGGAGTTACATTTAACATATTAGTATTAACATACACATATGTCTTCTTTAGATTTTTCATTTTATAGATTAAAATATGCTTCATGCAAAAAAACAAAAAAACACCTTTGACTTGGGTTTAACTTTATACATATTTTTTTTTTTTTTTTTTTGGTTTTTCGAGACAGGGTTTCTCTGTGTAGCTTTGCGCCTTTCCTGGAACTCACTTGGTAGCCCAGGCTGGCCTCGAACTCACAGAGATCCGCCTGCCTCTGCCTCCCGAGTGCTGGGATTAAAGGCGTGCGCCACCACCGCCCGGCATAACTTTATACATATTTTTAAAGCAACTAAATAAAGAGGAAATATAAGGAACTAATAACATATAGTTAAAGTGGTGAAAATTTTTCACAGAAGAGAAATTAAGGGAGAATATATCATTAACCTTATTGGATAGTTTATCTCTATAATACTGTAGTATACTAGCTTCCTATAGCCTCTTAATAAGAGAGCAATTCCCAGTCTAGCCTTTTGGTTCATGGGATATTTCCAGCCCCTTATCTTTGTGTCTGCAGCCAAGAGACTTACTATGATTGCTGGGTCACCAGTCTGCTACAAAGACTGAGCTGATTTGCCTCATCCCATACCTTAGGAGACTATCATTTCAAGTCCTGAAGCAGGATCCCTGATTCTGGATTTGCTTCCTCTGTAGAATCTGGAAGAGCTAGAAGACATTCTTCAGGTAAAGGGGCAATTAAGATAAGTTGATAGGCAGCTGCAAAGGAAATTTTAGTTTTTGAGGAGTAAAGGTCATGGTGATATCCTATTTTTAAAGAAGATCTCTGCCTAGAAGGGAGGAAAGGGCAATCTGGAACTACCATGAAGGAGTGAGTCATCTGTCTGTGGCCCAGGTGTTCTTTCAGATGTGAGGTGATAGTCTTTTATCAGGTCTGTGTTTTCCTGTACTGACTTCCTGTACTGTACTTCCCCTACTATTCTTTTTATTTGTAACCAGCCCCAATGGACTTTTAAAAACAGATACTTCTGCTCCAGTGTCTAATCAAAACTGAATTTGATGATCTCTTATTGATACAGTAATCAAGGGATCTTGGATGCCTAAGAAGGTAAACCTCAGGTCCTTCATTCTGATCCACTATCCATCTCCCTTGTGGTCAAGAGGGTTACTGCTTTCCTGGGTCTGCAGTGGCTCAGGCATTCATCCTTTCCGTGTCCCCTTTCCTTACAATAAGTACATTGATCCCTTTTCAGTGGGGACTTCTCCATCCTCCCCATTTTTGTTTGGGGGGGGTGTTTCTAGCCTCTGGGCAAACAGTAGGGAGCTTGGGGTTAGTTGACTGGAAATCAGCCATCATAACATTGGCCTGCAGCTCAGTTGGCAATCAAGGCAGCTTGTCTGCTTTTCAGTATGTCAGTTATTGAAAACTTTTGAGCCACTCCAATAAGCTGGGAGTTAGTCATTCGAGCAAAAGCCTCTAGCTTTTGGAGTTTTGTGTGACTATCTGGGGCTTATTGAATGACAGAAGGCAAATTTAGTGTCCTAGCATTTTCCAGAGCCAGTGAGTCTAAGGGGGTAAAGAAAATGCAGAAAGCTTTTTGTGTTATGGAGTTGGTGACCCCTGGGAAAAAGATCATAGACTCAATCCAGATTATAGTTAGTTAAATTTATCACAATCGCTAGCAGGACAATAATCTCTGAGCCAAACTTGAGACTACTGTGAGAAAGTGAGTGAGGGGCAATTTTAAGGGATGAAAGCACAAGAAGACCTTGAGTATCTGCACCAACCAAGAGCTGTTCTGCTCTGCCAAGGTTTGGTAGTCAAGGTGACCTCAAAATAGTTCTTGAATGTCTGCATAAGCAGACGACAGAAGCCAAAAAGCAGTTAGTCATAACATAACAAGTAGATAGCCACAGCTGTACAATTTTGGATTAGGGGGCAGTCACTGAGTCAAGGTTACTGGAACTTATCTTTTATGGACTGGATTCAGAGACAAAGAGCTAGTGGATACCAGGATGGATGCCTAGCATAAAATGGATTTTTTAAAAGGCCATCTATATTGTAATCACTCAAGAAATACCTTGAGACTCCTCTGGGCCCTGGAGAACCTCAGTAGTCTTAAACAAATTAGTAGGTTTTTTGAGCTGTGCCCAGAATTCCAGTCATAAGGTACTGATAAACTTTCCAGGGCCTGGGAACTGCAAAAGCAATTAGGGTCCCAATCAGAGCACTTCCATGGGAAAACTGCATCAGCATTTGTACTAGTGGCTGAGGTAAAAAAAAAAAATGCCTTCTTTGCCTCTGCCTCAATATGTTCTCTTTCCTCTGAAGTAAATACAATCAGAAGGAGTTGCTTGCAGTCATCCCAGGGTGGACCATGGCTGTGGAGGACAGATTTCAGGAGGGCAGTAATGGGCTTTGGGCTTGTCAGAAAAGGGGAGGGTTGGGTTTTCCAGTTATACAGACATGTGAAGTGGAGAAAGGGACAGGGACTAAGAAAAGGTGGTGCCTTTTCCCTAAGCTCATGCCCTCACTTCCAGGAGAGAAAGGACCTCTAGCAAGGAAAAGACAAAGGCTAGGATCTGACTCAAATCTGGAGTGTGGCAGACCCTCAAGCAGGATGCCAAAGTGGGGAAGTGCAGGAATGGGTGGGGGACTGGATGTCTCCATCAGGAGGCACTGTGATGGTTACAGAAGGAAAGGGGGAGGAAACAGGAGTTACAGATCCAGGAAGTGGGGAAGTAGGAATAGGGACAGAGGGAAGAATAGAGGAGCTTGAGGTTGGGGAAAGAGGGATGAATCTGGAGGAGATGGGCAAGATGTGTAAGAGTTGTGGGGGTGGGGGAGAAAAACCAACAGAGGGCCCCAGGACAGGTAGCAGGATGCAGGTGACAGGGAACGTTTTAGAAACCAAAACAATAGGATAATCCCTAAAGTGCAAACCTTAAGACAATTAGGTAGGTTTTGAATAAGTACCAACCATTAACCAATATAGATCAGGGGGCCCTGGGGATCCTGTGCTTTGAGCCAGACTGATTTCACAATGGCTGATTCTATGAACCAATAAATGGTCCGCTTCATAGGAGGGCCAGTCAGTCTCACAAAAAGCAAGCAGCTTTTCCTTCAAGAGTGAACCCTCATAGTCTCCCCAAATCCTTGGGAGCATTCTTTCCCATAAATAGAGGGGTGAGAGTTTGGATTTTGCAATTCCCATGTTAGAAGAGAATTTATGTGACTCAGTGAAGTAGACAATAAGACCAACCCAGAAGCACTAGCAACAAAGACAACAAACCCAAGTAAGACTTGTCAGAGGTCCTCTGTTTGGAAGCAAGTGAGAAGCCTAGTCAGAGGGGCAACTCCAGGAGCAGTTTAGTATCCCATCTAGGAGGGGAAAGAAAACAATTGGGGAGTGTGCAGACAAAAAGACAAAACAAACAATAGCATACAAAGGGTGCTACCAGGTGGCAGACTCTAGAGAAGCTTTCAGGAGAGTTCCCCCTAGCCGGTTCAGTCTACTTTTCATAGAAGAGGAATGTATGGTGCTCCCTCTGCTAGGAGGAAACAGTGTGAGCTCACCCGCCTGGGAGGGTATAGGTGTAAAAGTCTAATCTGCAGGTATGGACAGTGTCCGAAGCCCTTACAGGAACTGCAAAGGCCCGAGACCCACATGTAGAGATAGAAGGGTCCACAGCCCCTTGTGTAGATGTGGTATTGCTCAGAGCCCCTTCCTCATGTGTGGGTGGTTCTAGGACACCTCCTGTATAGCTGGAAGTTCCCTGAGCCTTTTCCAAAGATGAGGTACATTCTAGAAACCTAAAGGAAAGCAGAATAGGGTCAAGGTCACATTGGTCAGATGTATTGGGTGTGAGGCCTCCTTCAGCTATTAAGGCAGAGCTGAGGCCCTGTGGGTCACAGGTTTGCTGGCCCAAGCCATGGTGATCTGAAGGTGATGTACTGAGCCCCCTTTGTGCTGAGGGCACCTGTTTCATTAGAGAAAGAACATATGGGCCCTCTTTGGCTAGAAGGTAATGATGTGAGCTTGTCTGCCTGGGAGGGCATACGTGTGAATGACCATGGCCCTTGTCAAAGGCCCTTGCAGGAACTGTAAAGGTTCCAAGGACCCTGGTGCAGATGAAGAAGGGGCTCCAGCCCCTGGGGTAAATGAGGTAGTGTCCAGAGGCCCTTGGGCCAGTTTGTCAGGACCTGGGGCTGACTGTGTATATATGTAGGACCCCGGAACCCCTTTGACAGATTTGGAAGGTGTCATGTCCTCTTGAGGCCAGCTGTAGCCCTGAGGGGTCCTGCTCCCATGTGAAAGTACCTACAGCCTCAGGTGTGCATGATTCTTCTGACAGAGCCCCTTGAACAGATGGCAGGCCTCTATAAGGGCCCTGGTGAGTTGATGAGCTCCTAGCACCAACTGTGTAGGTGTGCGGTGTCTGGTAGCCCCTGGAGAAGGAGGAGAAGGAGATTTTTTTTTGGTTTTTTGAGACATGGTTTCTCTGTGTAGCTTTGCGCCTTTCCTGGATCTCACTCTGTAGCCCAGGCTGGCCTCGAACTCACAGAGATCCGCCTGGCTCTGCCTCCCGAGTGCTGGGATTAAAGGTGTGCGCCACCACTACCTGGCTATTTTTTAAAAATTTAACTTTTGTTGATTCTTTGTGGATTTTTACATCATGCATCCCAATCCCACCCATCTCCCCATCCTACCCCTGCAATTCACCTTCCACCCTTGCAACCTCCCCCTGAAACAAAACAAACTTTAAAAGAAAAACCAAAAACCAAAGAAAACTAACAAACAAAGCAAAAGAACAAACACAAAAGGAGAAGAATCTCGTTGTGGAAGCTGTGGTGTGGCCCGGTGAGTCACACTGTTCACCCTTAGTCCTTCCAGCTTCCCTCACAAGTGTTCACTGCTGTGAGTCACTGGTCTGGGTCGAGGCTCCCCTCTGCTACACCATTGATTTGAGAGGCTCTCACCGGGGCTCTTCTGGGATATCCCTTTGTTGTCCTGTGTCCTGGGGATCCTGCAGATTTGGATCTGTAGGTTTGTCCCCTTCTCATGCTCCAACAGTTCACAGATGGGGTGGATTTTGGGGTGGCCACCCCATAGCCCTGGTTCTGGGCCTGCGTGGTAGCTGGGTTGGTCAGCCTGCCAGCTCTCCCTCATCGTCACTACCTGGGCGAGCTCTCCAGCACTGCCTCAGCCAGCCCGCCAACGCAGCCTGCAGCAAGGAGCAGGGCCAGTTCTGTTCTCAGGCCCCAGGTCTGCCGCACTCACATCACAAGGACCAGCTCTACTGTCTTTCCCAGGCAAAGTACAGGACCCCCTCTCTCCACTGCATGTAGGGAGCATATGGGGGCCGTGTCCACTCTCATTTGTTCAAGGCTGGCTCACCTGTGCCACCACCAAGAGGGTCAGCTCTAGTGTGCTGCCCAGGTAGGGTGCAGGGCCACCTCTCTATGTGCTCCAGTGAGGGACAGGCCTAATTCTCCCAGTCTTGTGACCCCCGGGGCCAGCTCTCTCGCCCACACAGGTAGCAAGGGGCAGAGGGGAGGCATCTTTCTCACCCATGCCACTACTTGGCAGACAGGAGAGGGCAGGGTCATCTCTGCTGCTCTCAGGACCTCAGGGTCAGCTCCCCTGAGTCCCAACAACAGGTCAGCTCTAGTGGGCTGCCCAAGTGAGGTGCTCACCCATGGTGAGGGCTGGGTCCATCTTTCCAGAGTACAATGGTCAGCTCTCCTGCAGCAGTGTCCAGCAGGGCAGGGGGCAGGGGGCAGGGCCAGCTATCCAAGGGCCAGTGAGGGGCATGGGCAGCTCAGTATGGCGCTTGGAATTCAACATGCATGGTTCCCATGACCCCCATGGCAACAAGGGCCATGGACATCAACACAGACCCCAGCTGCAACAGGACCAAAGGCCCAGACATGGCCCTCTGTAGCAGCTCAGGGCAGACATCACCATGGCCCTGGTGACAGCACAGGCCATCCAGATCAGTAAGGCCCTAACAGCAGCATGGCCCTTGGACACAAACATGGTCCCAGGTGGCTGACCAGACCCCGAGCATCTGCATGCAGAGCCCTTGGTGGTAACAGGAACCACAGACATCACCCCAGACACTGGCCACTGCAGTACAGCTCCCCCAGATCAGTATGGCCCTTGTAGTGGCACGGCCTTCAGAACCAACATGGTCTCAGGTGGCTGACCAGCCCCTGGGCATCTGCTCAGCCCTTGGTGGTAACAAGATCCACAAACATCAATCCAGACCTTGCCTGCTCTAGGGCCATGGACCCAGACATGGCCCTCAGCAGCATCCCTGGCTCAGGGGACACCACAGCCCTGAGTAACAGTGCAGACCACTCAGCTTAGCATGGTCCTGGCAGTGACATGGCCCTTGGACTCCCACGTGGCCATAGGTTACTGCCTAGACCCCTGGCATCACTTGCACTGCCCAGGGTTTCTAGCCCCGGGGCAGTAAAAAGATAACAGTGATAGTTTTGGGCCATGCCATGGAGCTGCCAGGGGAGGGGGTGGCAGGTAGGGGAGTTGGGAGGGTTGAAGGACACAGGACTCAACCAAGTGCTGCCTGGGATTTCTAGCCCAGGGCCAGCTAGAGGGGAAGGATCTAAAGGCCTATATGGAACCCTGGTCCTTCTGAGGGCCCCTGGCAGAGAGGAGCTATGAGGTAACAGAGAATCCTGCCCAGGTGTGGAGGGCCTGATGTCCCTTGGTATATGTGAAGAAGTCTCATCTTCCCCCTGGGCTTGCAGTTTCAGAGGTTTAATCTATCATCATCATGGTGCAACACGGTGGCATGCAGGAATACATGGTGCTGAACAGGGAGCTGAGAGTCCTACATCTTGAATCTCAGGCAATTTCAGAGGTTTAATCTATTAACATCATGGTGGAACATGGTGGCATGCAGGAATACATGGTGCTGGACAGGGAGCTGAGAGTCCTACATCTTGAATCTCAGGCAGCAGGAAGTGAACTGAGACACACTTCTCCCGACAAGGCCACACCTCCTAATAGTGCCACTCCCTATGAGATTATGGGGGCCAATTACATTCAAATGACCACAAAATGAAGAAAATTGGTTACATAAACCCCTGGGCCAAACTTGCCTGGTATACATTCAGTCACTCACATAGTTGGCTAACCATTCTTTCAAACACAACTGAAACCAAATCTCTCATGAGAGGCAGAACCAGAAAACTGGATCCTCTGCTATTGGAGTTCCAACTTAGTGTGGAAAGATTTGGGAAAGCTCCTCATCAGGCAAATTCTCCATTCAGAAGAGGGATTCCCCCTAAAAGTTTTACCTCTCTTATCTAGAAGCAGACTCTCCAGAAAGGGCCTATCCTTTTTAGTTAGAAGGCTCCTCATGGGGCTTGTTGTCCTCAACCAGAACCAGAACTGAATTGACTATACAGACGTGCCCCTTAGGAGTATCAAAAGGACTGTATCTGTTTTGGTGCCCAGGAACCCTGGCAGTCATTCGGACCTTTCTGGACTCAGTGAGAGGACTGGGGCTCCAGACCATTTGTCAAGGTATACCGCCACTGAAATTTCTCCCTGGCCAGGAAAGGCCCAGAACAAGACTGAGTCCCATGACAACGCATGGGGGAATCTTGCTGAGGCCCTCCAAATGAAATTATCTACTCAAGATAGTTACCGACAGCCATGCTAATTAAGCCAAGTAAGAGTATAAGAGACCGCCGGGCGGTGGTGGCGCACGCCTTTAATCCCAGCACTCGGGAGGCAGAGCCAGGTGGATCTCTGTGAGTTCGAGGCCAGCCTGGGCTACCAAGTGAGTCCCAGGAAAGGCGCAAAGCTACACAGAGAAACCCTGTCTCGAAAAACCAAAAAAAAAAAAAAAAAAAAAAAAAGAGTATAAGAGACCTTCAATAATGGCTAGTCCAAGAGCAGGCTAATACATGTTGTTGTTATAGTATGGATCCCTCCCCCTCCAACCCCCTTCAATAATGGCCAATCTTAGAGCAGGCTAATACATGTTGTTGTTATTGTACGGATCATGCCCCCCCCCCACGGGATTATTTATTTCTTGTGTTTTCTTGGGTATGGTTGGCCTCCTCTGATTGAAGTATTTCTCCTTCTGTCAATATGAATTTGTAGATAGTGTTTACATTTCTTTTTTTTTTTTTAGATTTATTTATTTTATGTATGAGTGCTCTGTCTGCATGTACAACTTTTTGCCACAAGAGGGCATCAGATCCCGTATAGATGGTTGTGAGCCACCATGTGGTTGCTGGGATTTGAACTCAGGACCTCTGGAAGAGCAGCCAGTGCTCTTAATCACTGGCCATCTCTACAACCTCCTGCATTTCTTTTTATTGTGGAATGTTTTTCTTTTTGTCTATTGTGATTAATGTTTTGCTAACATATACTAGTTCGGGCTGGCCTATTTTGTCTCTTAGAGTTTTAGAACATCTGTCCTAGCCCTTCTGGCTTTTAGCATCTCCAATGAGAAGTCAGATGTTGTTTTAGTGGATCTGTCTTGATCTTTTTCACTTATAGCTTTTAATATTCTTTCTTTGTTGTGTATATTTAGTGTTTTGATTATTATTATTATGTATTATGGGAAATTCCTTTTCTGGTCCTGTATACTTGGTGTTCTGTATGCTTCTTGTACCTTGATAAGCACTTCATTTAGGTTTGTGAAATTTTCTTTTTGATTTTGTTGAAAATATTTTCTGTGCCTCTGACCTGGATTGTAAGCCCCTCAAGGCCAGGATTCAGGCCCTCCCTCTGAGGACCTCCAACTGCCAGGTTCCATCCTTAACTGCCCTAATGGCTGGATCCTGTCCCCAACCTACGGAGTTAAAAACAAAAGTCGGGGCAGGGGGCACATTCTGTGTTCTCATACATAGGTGATATTAAAGGAAACCTGTGGCTTGCTGCCCTCTTAGCTGCTGTCCCCGCATTGGAATAGAGGCAGCCACCGGGCTGACAGCCATCTTTGCTAGTGTTGGAAAGGATGAACTTTGCCATGTGATCCCACTCTCATCTTGATTAAAAGTGACCACATGGTATAAGCCAACCAAGGAAAAACAACTCTTCCTACCTGTGATACCCAAACCAGATGATTCTTCCACTATTTTTAACCACACTAATGAGCCTCCCCCCTTTACCAGCCTCAACCCATCATCCCTTCTGTCCCTCTCCAGCCTCTCTGGAATCCCTATCTCTTTCCTCAGAGACAGGCTGCCCACCCAGTCATGGCTGAGGCACTCCCTGACTAGGACCCTGAATGGAATTACAATATCCCTGGGGACATCCCTGCTAGGAATCAATTTGTAACCTGCCTCCTGGCTGGTCTTCACAAGGCCACCCTTAAAGTGGTAATTCAAAAGGTCATCCAGGACGATTCCTAGACTGCTTCACAAAGGCTCTCTTACAATATGTCAATCTGGATCCTGAGATCTCAGATGGAAAACAACTTTATGACCTACTTTTTCTCCCAGTTTCCTGATATTAGGGCCAAACTTCAAAGTCTAAAGACCCCTGACTCTATAGGCTGAAGTCTTAGCAATGGCCTTTAAGGTGTACTATGGGAGAGATGAAATAACTGATGCTGGCTTAGGCCTCTTGATTGGCCATAGCAACTGCCCAGAGTCCCTAGCCTCCCAAAGCCTCAGAACTTCAGGGTCCCTGTTTCAAATGGGGGCCCTGTTTCACTGGGCTAGGCCTCTTTGAACCTTTGTAAACCACCCAAACCACATCCAAGGTGCCTATATACTCTGGTAGTAGTTGAACTCCTTAGATGCAAATAAAAGAGGTTAACTTTTGGGTCATCCACTACTGTCTTCTCTTTTCAACACCTGTCCCATCTCCTAACATACAAATGTCTCCAAACACTACCCCCTTGCAGAGTTCTCTCTCTTCAGGCAGCACTGGTAGAGGATGCTACAATTACTTTTCAGCCATGCCTACATCTCAACATTTCAAACTGACTCAAGTGGCTAATTTGACTCTTTTTTGTTTATTTGTTTGTTTGTTTGTTTGTTTGTTTTTCAAGACAGGGTTTCTCTGTATAGCTTTTGTGCCTGTCCTGGATCTCGCTCTGTAGCCCAGGCTGGCCTCGAACTCATAGAGATCCACGTGGCTCTGCCTCCCGAGTGCTGGGATTAAAGGCATGGGCCACCACCGCCTGGCTGATTTGTCTCTCTTAAGCTGTGCATGGATCATTTGTTACTGATGGCTTCTGCCACCCACCACATTTGATTCCAAATTCTAGAGTCTACCTCTTCAGCCACTTCTTCCCTCTACCTGCTCTATCCACCTGTCTCTCCTCCCCTACTCAGTAAGTGTCTTCCTGGAGCCTGCTACACCCCAGGGGCCCCACCCTGTGGACAACTCTCTAGTTCCTAAGATGTTTACTCCTCTCCCTCTATTGGAACACTTTCTGTTTCCTTTCCTCCTCTGCCCAGGAGATGCCTGCTAAGTACTACAGCTTCCTTAAACCCTTCTGGGCCTCTGTGATCTTGTCCCTCCTGTTCCTCAGCTCCCTCCTGGAAGTCTCGCAGCTTCTCTGTGCCCTCCTGGGCTTGTCTCTGGCTTCTCAGCTCCCACTTGGAACTTAGAGAAATTCCCTCCATCAGAGTTCATTTTGCGGCCCTTCCTCCTTTCCTCCACAGACTCGGATTTTATCAAAGCCTCACTCTGTTACTACAAACAGCTTAGCCTCAGTACATTTCGATGGCCTAAATTGGAATGTTCACTTTTCAATGGTGGCATCTTCTGCCACTGCACAAACAAATGACCTGAAAATCTTCTATATCTAAACTTGCTCTCTCCTCTTCTATTCTTCCTAACTATTGAGATCCCCACTTTTAACCAACATCCTGTCTTAACAGGGTCAGGAAATTGCTCTAAATCAGGCTGTCAAAGGCTAATTTAGTTCCCTATAACTCCCTTATCCATCTCTCCTTCACCGGGGCTTACCCCCATGTCTGTTTTCTCTATTCTTGTATGTTAATTCCTGTCCTGCAAACAAAAATCATAAAAACAGAGTTTATAAGACTTAAGAAACAATGCTTGTTTAATAAGGTATTAGAGCGGCACCTCCATGTACTCATACAAGAATGTACCTCATACTGGCAGCCAAACTTTGTAATATAAGAGTAACCTAGGTGGGATTCGGTTAAACAAGGCACAAAGCAGCCATGGAGAGAAACTGAAGCTTGGCACTGTGCAACAGGCCTGAAGTCTCTAAAGAGAGCCCAGGAGGGGCCATTGGTGAAAGTTCAGCCCAGCTGCAATGAGAGTCTAAGAAAGTGTGTAAAGATCTGAGGATGTGAAACCTTAAGAAAGTTCTGAGAATCTAAAACAGTATATAAGGGTCTGAGGACACGAAAGCTTAAGAAAGCTCTGAATGCATAAGGAAGTGTTTTAAGGCATGTAAACGAACATTCTGGGGGTATGTTGAATATCACTTTGCTTGACTACCTTGGAGAATGCTGGTTGTGTTTCCCTCCTGGTTCAAATGCTCACCCACCACTTGTGGCCTCACCCATTGTCTTATTAGATTCTCTCACCTCACTGCTTGTTAATTTCTCTGAGCCAAATATCACTACCAACCCTTATCTTTTCTACAGGCTGTATTAACTTCTCAGAAAGACACTTTGTGGGTGCCCTGGATTCTGCAGACTGTGTTAATACCCTAACCCTTAGTCCTACCACCCAGGCTCTGTCCAAACACTCAGTGCCTTGATTCTCTGCAGCACTCAAGCTTATCACTGCCTACCTGCTGAGTGGCTTGAGACTTGTGCCCCGGTGTTCCATTTTTCCAAAACTAGACGTGGTACCTGGTGAAAAAAAAAAAAAAACTCCTCCTGATTCTCATCACAGTGTTTATAGAGGCATAGCATGACAAACGAGAGGTTCAGGCCATAGCTTCACTAGCAGTTCTGGGTATAACTGCTGGAGTTACCACTGGGGCAACAGAACTGACTCCTTCCCTAGCTATTTTCCATCACTGTTCATCCAAGTTCATCCAGGATCTCCAATGGGTGGCTCAGACCATCCTCACCCTCCAGGCCAAATAGACTCACTGGCAGCCGTAATGCTACAAAATCAGTGAGGAGATTTACTAACAGCAGAGAAAGGTGGTCTCTTTCTCTTCCTCAGGGAGGAATGTTGCTTCTATGTTAACCAATCGGGGATGGTAAATGACAAGATCCAACAACTCCAGGTGGATCTCCAAAAATGTAAGAAACATCTTGATGCCTCCAGCCAGTGGCTCACTGACAGTCCAATATGGAATTGGATCCTCCCCTTCTTAACCCCCTTGCTCCTCCTTTTCTTAATCATACTAGTTGCACCCTGCCTTATAAACTTCTTGTCTAGATTTCTTCAGTAACAGATTCAAAAGATCTCTAACCAGATTTTAGTTGCTATTCCAAGATTACCAGCCCCTAGCTACAGAGCCAGAGGCCAGTGATTCCCAAGTATATCATGATGATAAAGTTCAGGTTCACCCCAAGGTCTTTGAAGCCCCAGTTCAACAGGAAGTAGTCTAATGAAAACATTGTCTCCCTTTCCTGTAACCTGATTGCTTATCAACATTAAACAAAAAAGAGGGGAATGTAAGCCCCTCAAGGCACACCAGTGCTCAGGCCTCTCTCCCTTGAGGACCTCCAGCTGCCAGGTTCCACCCACGGAACACTCTAACTGCCCTAATCGCTGGACCCTGCCCCTAACCTACAGAGTTAAAAAGCCCAAGCTCTGGACTTGAAGTCCCACCAATCCCCACCCTGAAAAGCTCTGCCCCACTCTACTCCCAAGAAAAGCTATATAAACACTGTCTCATGCTCAGTTCTCTGCTGTTTCTCGCCTAAGAAGAGGCAGCCATTATTTTTCTCTCCCAATAAATCTCTTGTGTGAGGTTTGTTGTGTGTGTGTGTGTGTGTGTGTGTGTGTGTGTGTGTGTGTGTGTGTGTGACTTTATGGTATTCTTTGGCTTCTGGTTGCCAGTATACCTTTCCATTCTAGCTGTAATGCTTACATGGGTTTCTTCTTCTTCCTCTATTCCTATTATTTGTGAATTTGCTTGGATTTTGTTTATATTTAACATTTTCTTTGACTGAGGTTTTTCTACCTTATTTTCAATGTCTGAGGTCACCTCTTCCATGTCTTGTATTCTGTTGGTGAGGCTTACCTCTAAGGTTTTTGTTTGATTTTGTAATTTTTTTCATTTCCAGTCTTATCACAGTTTGGGTGTTCTTTAATGATTTGATTTCTAATTTCATGTCTTGAATGATTTTCATTGTTTCCTTCTACTACTGTTTTATTGTGTTTTCACAGATTTCATTGAGGGATTTATTCATATCCTTTTTAGGGTCTTTGAATATTCATAATTGCTATTTTGAAGTCTTTGTCTTGTGCTTTAGTTGTATTACATTTCTCAGGGTCTGTTTTAGCAGGGTTCCTGGGTTCTGGTGGAGACATTGTCTTGCCTGTTAATATTTGTGTTTTTGTGCTTGTGTCTAGGCATCTGGAGTCTGAATGATTGAGGTGACTCTAGGTGTTGATATCTGGTCTTATTTTTGTTGCATGAGTCTTCCACTCTTTGATTTCTTTTGCCCTTTCTAGATCTTACGGAAGTGTGGTGTCTGTGGGTTGCCTGGTAGAGAGTGCGTCTGCAGGTTGGTGGATGGATGTGTGGAATAAAGAAAGGCTAGGACAGCTGTGGTCCTCAAGGCCCTGGCTGGTGGGAAGATATCCATCGGCCCACCCTGTGCCTTGCAGAGCAGGCCAGGTGGGCCTCATTATGATAAGAAAATATGTGGTGGAGAAACGGGAAAGAAAGAAGAGAAATGGTTTATGCACGATGGAAGGAGGCAGAAAGGAAGAAATGAAGACAGTGAGGTATGCACTTATGTTTGAGGCCTGCTTGCCACCTGGGGCCATGGTCAAAGCCGTGAGGAGTAGACTGATGGGGGAGGTCTGCTTGCTACCCAGGCCCACAATGATATCTGGGCTGGGTTGCTGCCAAGAGCCACGTCTGGATCTATGGTCAGTAGCCAGAGTCTGTATTCCTGTCCATGGCTTCTGTTGCCTTTGAGGACCATGCTGATTCCAGTGGTCTGGGCTGTCTCCTAGGGCCGTGATTGGGTCCAGGGGCCATGCTGCCACTGGGGCAGTGCTGATCTTGGTGGCCTTCACCACCACCTGGGGCCATGGTGACAACCAGACCCAGGCTGCTGCCAAGGACCATGTCTGGGTCCATGGTCCACCAACAACCAAGAAGTCTATGTTGATGTCCATGGTCCATGTTGCCACCAAAGTCCACATGAAGCCTAGTGTCATGGCTGGAACCTGTGGCCTTGTTGGTGTCCAGGGGCCATGATGCTGCCAGAGACATCCTGATCCGAGTGGCGGGGCTAACAACTGTAGCTAGGATGTCATCCAGGCCCAGCTGCTGTCTGGGGACATGTCTGGGTCCATGGCCTAGTTGCAGCTGGGGTCTGGGTTGAAGTCTGTGGCCCAGGATGCCACTAGGTATCAAGGACTAGGGGGTCCAGCCCCTTGATAGTCCCCTCCCAGGGTCCGGGAAGAATCTACAACCAGCTGATAATTAACCTTTGATGAGAAGAAATGAATCTATGTACACGAAACTCCTTAGTCCATATACTTTATTATTCTGTGACAGTTACAAGCTTATATTCTGCTCTCATATTTAGGTCATCTTTAGCCTGATTTCTCTCTACACTTGTCTACGATCCCCTCTAGGTTCTATCTTAATTCCTTCATCTAGTTCTGTCCTTTCTAGGTTCTCATCTATCTAGTTCTTTCTCCTATCAGCTCCTCTCCCGTCTCCTTCTCTCTCATCTGGCTCTTCCTCATCTTGTTCTTCCCCATCTGGCTCTTCCTCATCTTCCATCTTGTTCCTCTTGTCCTTTCTTCTAGTCCTACAATCTAGTTCTTCCCCATCTCAGTTCGTTCCTCTCAAGTTCTTACCCATCTAGTTCTTCCATTCTCTTCTCTCTTCTCCCCTTGTGCCCTGGAAGTCCCGGTATATAAAGGGAGGGTCCGAGCTAAATTGTGTAAAGCTATTACTTAACGTCCACCTTTCCTAGGCAGTGTCTCCTTGTGGAATTTACCGTAAGTCAGGAGACTTGCATGTGGGCTGTTATCACTGTTAGTCCACCTGGGACTAACAATGGGCGCCCACCTGGGTGGTGTTTCCTGTAGTCCTTGAAAGTGGCCAAGGGAGATAATCTGATTCCAGAGAAAGCCTTTCCTGAGGCTGTTCTCCAAATACCTGGAATGTGTATGTCCAGAGAGTGATCAGTCTACACTGTTAGCCCTTCTTAGGGAAAAGTCAATTGGGAAAGCTATGAAGGCACACATGATTTTCATAACAGAATACAGGTGATATATAACAAGCCAAGTAACACCAAAAACTCCTTGGGATTTGGCTTCCTCTGGAGGAATTCCCTGATTCCTCCAGGTAGTGACTTTGCCATAACCAGCTGAGTTCTTATGATATATTCCTGCGGCCCGCAGCAACTAAGGCCCACACAGAGGCCTGTAATCTGGACTGGAGCCTGCAACCTGCTTGGAGTTTGGGGGCCACGCCACAGCAGGGGCCATGCAGATCTGGGTGGTCTATGCTGCCACCCGGGAACCATGGTGTCATCTGGTCCATATATGTCCATGGCCCTATAGCAGCCAGGGCCTGGATTGACATACATGGCTCCTGTTGCCACTAAGGACCATGAGGATGCCTAGGATCAGATCAGCCACCTGAGTTCATGTTGGTCTGAGGGTCAGGATGCTTACAGATCTGAGTGGCCTACGTTGCTACTTAGTGCCATGGTGACATCCAGGCCAGAGTTGCAGCTAAGGGCCATGTCTGAGTCTGTGTCCCCACTGCAGCCAGGGTCTGTGTTGATGTCCAGGGCTCCTATTCCCATTGATAGCTGTGCAGATAGATACCCGAGAGAGGGGGGCATGTTGGTGTCTTTGGGCCATATTGCCATTGGGGCCTGAGCTGATCTGAGTGGCCTGTGTTGCCACTTGGGGTAAGGGTGACATCCAGACCCAGCTGCTGCCAAGGATCATGTCTGGGTCCATGGTCCTACCACAGCTGGGGTCTGTGCTGAAGTCTGAGTCCCATATTGCCACAAAAGGTCACCCAGATACCCAGGGTTGGTGCCACAACCTGAGGCCTTGGTGGTGTATGGCAGCCATACGGCTACCAGAACCTTCCTGACTTGAGATGCTTCCACCCAGAGCCAGGATGTCATCCAGGCCCAAACTGGTACTGAGGGCCATGTCTAGGTCTGTGGTCCAGCTGCAGCAGGGGTCTGTGTTGATGTCTGTGGCCCATGTCATTCCAGGGGGATCTTAAGAACCATGTAAGATGAATCGGGGGCAATGCTGAGCCAGCCCCACCCTTCACTGGCCCTGGAAAAGCTGGCCTCGCCTCTTGCTGGGCACTACAGCAAGAGAGCTGGCCCTGGCCCTCGCAGGAGAGCTGGCCCTGACCCTCACAGGAGAGCTACCCCTCACCACAGGTGAGGTTGAACTGACCCTGAGGGCATGGACTGACCAGCTCAGCTAGCACCCAGGCCTAGAGCTGGGCCTTGGGTTGACCCACCTGTGGGAGCCCACAAGTGACTCAGTTTCCCAGTTTGAGTCTGAAGTCTATTCGGAGTCAATAGAGTTCAAGCTTGCTTGCTCCAGGGCTGTGAGAAAGTCCTGATTAGCCTACAGAGTCTCCTTGAAGGGCTGTGAGAAAGTCCCAATTAGCCCACAGGAAGGAACATACTAGCTAGATGCAGGCTGCTGATGCCAGCCGGGGGTACATCGAGATAGAAAAAGAAACTGCCTGCTCCTTGACGTAAGGCAGGATAGATAGTGGCTGAATGCCTGTGCTGTGCATTGTTCTACCTCTGTCCTTCAAAACTGTATATAAGCTGACTGTGAAATAAACTCAGGGCTGTCCAGCATTGACCGACAGACCTCTCGACTCTTTTCTGTCTTCTTCATTGTCTCTTCAATCCAATGCTAGAAAATGCCAGTGTCCCTCAGCTGCCTTATCCTATTTAAATTAGTGTGTTCATCTAATAACTTCAACGGCTCTTTCACCACTGGGGCCCAAAGCCACATCCTTGGTACACCTTTTGTCCCCTCTACCTTCAGATGGCCTCACTGACAACTGAGTAGCCGCAATTTGTTATTCTGTACTTATGCCACCATGGACCCCAGGCAGGCATTGTCACTGCTGCCTCTTCCAGGAAGCCTGGCTGACTGGTTGCCAACATGTCAACCATGGAGATGGAAGGAACCTGATAGAGGATCCAGTGTCAATGAATGCTCAATGGGGTGAAATGGAGCTGTCTACTTGAATGTCCTGAAGCTTGAGCAGTTCATCACACTTACTTCTTGTCTGTTTGCACAGTTTCATTCGGGGAGTAGTTTGCAGTGAATTTTTCAGATTTCTATAAATTATCTTTTCTCTATCTTTGTCTGTCAGTCTATCTTCTGAACACAAATAGTCTGGAGAATTCTGAAATCTGAGCTCTCATACACTCTAAGAATATCTAGAATTTGCTTTCATCTGCCATCAAGATTCTCCCATTTTAAAGATATTTGCAATGATCTCTTCTCCCTAGTATTCACACTCTTGCCTAATTCCTTCCATTGAGTGTGAGCTGAACTCATTGACTCCCTTTAAGGGCCAAAGCGGTGAGATGGAAATTCTAGCATTAGGCTTCAAAGGCTGTAGATCTGTCTTGAACATTTTTTCAAATTGCTTTCTCTGGGAGAAGCCAGCTGCCATGTCATGTTGCAGTCCTTGAAATGCCACATGTAGGTTGTTGGTCAACCTACAACACCTGGATTGTACTTGGAAGTGGATTTCTACTCTATCATCCACTGAGAAAATTCTGAGAGTCCCTGAGGTAGAATCATCTGGCTGAGTTGGAGTTAGATTCCTTAATTTAAATGTTTATTGCTACATAGTAATGTATAACTAAAACAATGGGTGTTGCTGGAGGGCGTCTCTCCAGGTTCCCCAAGCTCCGCAGTCCCACAATCCACGTATAAAATAATCACTCAGACGCTTATATCACTTATAAACTGTATGGCCGTGGCAGGCTTCTTGCTAACTGTTCTTATATCTTAAATTAACCCATTTTTATAAATCTATACCTTGCCTCATGGCTGGTGGCTTACCAGCGTCTTCACATGCTGCACAGTCAACTTCCACCGTTCAGCGTTCCGGCCGAGAGAGCGCACAGCGAGAGCACTTGCCCATCCAGCTCTCGGGTCCCCCAGTGCCTCCCCTGGCCCTGCCTCGCCTCGTAGGCGTGACAGTTGCCAGAGTCTCAATGGGGGTTGGAACTTCCAGATCCAAGCTGGAATGGCTACCCACTACAAATGGGCTTTTGATTTTTCTGCCATTTGTAAAGGAAAGATTACTGTGTGATTACTTTCTTTTCTCTAAGCATTACTTCCAAATAATTTACCCTGATTACTTCTCTCACTGATAATAACCCACAAACTCTGGTGGACAGCTATATGTTGCTTGTGTGGGAAGGAAAATTCTTGACAACCGGGTTGTGTTTAAAGTTTTGGTCTCTTAAGTCTAAACTTTGGACATCTTTACCTAAAATTTCAGTGAGATTTGGAGGGTGTGAATGTACTTTCTTGAAAAGAAAATTGTACAAACTTTCTTTTTGGTTCCTGAAATATTAGATACGTATAACATGTTCTAGGAGTTATTTTTAATTCCCCTCTCTTAGGGAGTACCTCTGCTGTGTTTTCACCTGTCTTTCAAGGTTTGCCTATGACTGAATGAGGTCAATTCCAAGGAAGAACAGAATTGGGGACAGTTACATGTGTTAGCATTCAGGCATCTGTACTGGCCTGTCCTTAGGGTCCTGACAGGATATGTCCTCAGCTGCAGCCACTAAGAGTAGCCCCTGTGTCCTACATTCCCTTATAAAAGGCAGACTTTGCCCACCTCCTGTCTCTTTCTCTTCTGCTGCTCTCGTCCCCAGGGACTGGTCTCTGCCCCCTTCTCTGCCCTTTCTCTTCTTCCTCTTCTTCTCTCCTCAGATCCTGTCTCTCCAATAAATCCTCCATGTGAGTTCTGTTGTGTGGTGTGACTTTCTGGGGTCCCTTGGCTCCGATCCGCCAAGGTCGTCTTCTGCCATTTTTTTGTTTGTTTGTTTTTTGTTTTTCGACACAGAGTTTCTCTGTGTAGCTTTGTGCCTTTCCTAGAACTTGCTCTGTAGCCCAGACTGGCATTGGTACCCAGACTCTGGCAGGCTCTCCTGGGGGTCCCTCCTACTCACAGGTGGTCTGAGGAACACCAGGACCCTGGACCCAGTTACCCACAATAGGGTCACTTTCCAGCTCACCGATCGCTCAGCACCCCATCCATCAGCAGCAATTGCAGAAGTTTCCCCATCAGTTGGTTTAAACATTTCCCTGAGTCCAAGAAAGTGACCATTGATTGTCCGGCACCCCTCTGATACTCTTAGAGGCAGAGGTAACCCCAGCCACAGTCCTTAAGGCTGTGGCTGGCTTTCTTGACCTGACCCCATCCCACCTCCCTTGGAGCTGCAATCCTGCAATTTCATTAGGCTCAACTGGGTATTGTGCTCCCTGCTGACCCATTTTTCCTTATCTCCCCGGAGCTGCCCATAATCCCACAGATCCTCTAGACCCTTGTGGCTTTTTCAACCCCATTCCTGATCCTTTCCTATGGACGAGACCTCTCTTGGTTTTCGTCTATGCCTTCTGGCCTCTATGAGAGCCCTGGTACCAGGCACCAAGTCTCCTCTGGCTTAGCCAGAGGAGCCCTGTTGAGTTGGGTGACTACCCTTTGAATGGCTTGGTGCTCCTTTGGTCCTCCCTGAGTCCTGGGGCCACCCACAACTACAGGCTGCAGTGACTCTTTTCTTTCCCTCTCTCGTCCATGGGAATGTGTCTTCTATACCCTCCCACTCCTTGAGATGCCTCTTAGAAAACCTCCAGTCTCTACACCTGGCACCCAACCTGAAGAGCCCTAAACTTACTCATCTTTGCAATCAAATTTGGCCCCAATACCCCTTAGATAATCAATCCAAATGGCTGCATAATGGCACCCTAGATTCCAATATCTTTTGGAACCTTTATGACTACTGTGAGCTATCAGGGAAATGGCAACAGATTCCCCTTTCCCTACATCCAAGATTTTTCTTTTCCTTGCTCCAAGTCCTCTCTCTGTTCCTTCTTCCTGTTCCTCTACTCAGCTCCTGCTAACTATGAATCCTCTTAAGCTGCCTTTACCCTTTCATTAACTGGACTCTCTCAAGCAGAGAAAAGAACTGGGGTTTTATACATCTAACCATGCTTCCTTTGTTAAAGAACTCCAATGTTGGTTTCTGCTGGAGTAGAAGCAGCCTGTCTGTGCTGCCAAAGCAGCTACATGTCACCAGGTCCCTTTTTACTGCCAGCTATGTAACATGTGCACCCTTTAAAAGTGCCCTCCAGGCAAAGCTCGCTCTCTCCGCCTCTTCTCTTGCTTCTTACTCCTCTCTTTGTCTCTAATTTCCTCTCTTGCCTCTTCTTTTCTCTCTTGCTTCTTTGCCTCTCTCAGGTCCCCACTCCAACACAGCCTTTCACTCTTCCATGCTCCCCCTCCCAATAAACCTCTTGTACTAACTCTGTTGCATGTGGCATGTTTGCTTAGTGGCACACCTTGGCAGGGCCAGCCAAAGGTACCCACTTCATGCTAGGACCCTACCTGCCTGTTCTACCCTCAACAGATCTGCTCTCTTCCACCTGCAACAAATCTGCTTTCTCATTCACCATGAGCTTTGCCTTCCATTCAACACCAACAATTGGGTCTCTGGTGGGGCCACCCGACTCTGACCATTCCCCTGGATGTGAGACTGGCCTCAGTATTCTTTGGACCAGGCAGTCAGGGAACCAACAAAGAATTCTTCACTTTCTTTCTTTTTCTTTGGTCCAAGACCTGCTTGTGTTTGTCTGCTCTCCCTCTCTAAATATCAATGTCTTTTTGCTGCAACTTGCTGGTCAGATGGAGAAGCCAGCTTCCTCTTGCTCAGCACACACCAGTTTTTCCTTTCTTTTTATTTACTCAGTTCCTATTTAATGTGTGTGTGTGTGTGTGTGTGTGTGTGTGTGTGTGTGTGTGTGTGTGTGTGTGTATGCATGTGACTTGGATTTAACCCTATATATGTAAATATATGTAGATGTAACCAACCGTCTTATTAAATAAGAAACACAGAATCAATGTAAAAGAGAAAGCTGAGAGGTCAGAGCTCAGAGCTAAAATCTCACCCTTCCTCCTGCGAGCTCCCAGCTTCCTGAAAGAGAGCTTTTTCCTGTCTGTCCATCTTTGCATAGTCTTTTGTTCTGCCTTCTCATTGGTTGTAAACCCAAACACGTGACTGCCTCATCACTGTCTGTATGTACAGCCCTCTAGGTCTTAAAGGCATATGTCTCCAATGCTGGCTGTATCCCTGAACACACAGAGATCTATGGTATTAAAGGCATGCGCCACCACTGCCACGCTCTGTCTATGGCTCTAATAGCTCTGACCCCCGGGGAACTTTATTTATTAACATACAATCAAAATCACATTTCAGTACAATTAGAACACCACCACATTTCCCCTTTTCTATTTTAATAAAAAGAAAAAAAGCAAAAGGTTATAACTAACATAAGAAAAACTATATGCAAAAGTACAATAACTATATACAATATACACAAGTAATAAATACCTAAACAGGTATTTGACAAATCAGAGAAAATAATTCCATTATCTATCCTATTTTGGTAAATCCAAGATGTATCTAATGCACTTTCTATCCTAATTAATTTTCAACTATAACTAACTAATCTTCAACTCCCTCAGAGACACAAGAAGGAAATAATATTAGCTAACAAAAACAAAAACAGGAAGTGCATGCAAGCAACTTCCAAAAAATTTTTGAGTTGACAGGAACAGCCAGCTGCCTGGGCAGTCACCTGAGGTTTCTCCGCAGGGTTGGGGCATCATCTTTAGCCTATAGGCTTAGCATATCTGACAGACTCATTTGTGAAGTAGGATGTACACAAGGTCAACAGTTCAACCTCACATTGGGTGAGAACAGTCCACGTACCAGAAACACCTGAATTCCACTAGTGTCCTGTCATGATTCAGGATTTTAAATTCTGGAAATTGTTGACAGTTTTTTAATTCAGCTGTCCATTCTTCTTGGCTGTGTATATATGGCTTCATCTCAACATCCCCTTCTTCTCCACATCCCTCTATTAAATGCCAGTCTACTAACGAGAGGCATGAGCTTTCAGCTGCTGTTCCATTGCACAACAGAAGCCATCGGCCCTCTGCCTGTTAAGCTGCCTTCAAAGAAAAGGGCACTGTACCTTTTCCGGATTGCAAAGGCCACTTCAGGGATGGGGCCATATTGTCCTGGCCTCAGAAGATGCCTTTTGACAAAGCCATAACCACACTTGTTTTGGCAAGAATCAGTAGTCCTTTGTTTCGTGTTCTGTCTGTCCATTTTGTCCTGTTGATTCGAGGATACTTTGTTGTCCAGTGGCTAACTTTTGCCACAATGAAAGTTGACTCCATATGCAGTTTCTTCAATGCCCATATTTTCTCTGAAGTAGACTGTTACTGCCAGGAGCCGACATGTCTCAAAAAAAAAATTTCCTAAGTTATTAAAACATTTTAAATGCCATATTCTGTAGATCTCTGAAGAGTTTGAAGATGACCTGTCTAAAACATCTCTGCTCAATTTTTAAAACATATCTAATATGACTACAAGTTCTATTGTAATGTCTAACTACTAACTTTCATTTCTTTATATCCTAATAGTTGGTAATAATAACATTCAAGGATCAGAAAATTGTATTACATTGTTAAATGAATGGTATGAATACAATTAGAAATATACATATAGCATTTTCTAACAATATCAGTTTCAAATTTGTATACAATATAAAACAATCCAATCCAATGTGAAGTATTTAAAACTAGTAATTGTCTTTTTCTTTTCTTTCTTTCTTTCTTTCTTTCTTTCTTTCTTTCTTTCTTTCTTTCTTTCTTTCTTTCTTTCTTTCTTTCTTTCTTTTAAAACAAGAACCTTAAATCTAATCTCCTTTGCTTAGCCTTTTTCCTAACCCTTGACAACAACTTGTAACCAGCCCCCCTAAACAATGAAAATTATCCCAGACCCAAAACCCATTAAAAAGACCAAAAAAACCACCCGCCCCACACCACCTCTTTGGGAATGTGGGCGACATATTCTTAAAATTGCTTCCTGCTGGGTATGGGCGAAGTTTTCTTTATCCTGAAAGAAAAATTTTAGGTTAATTGTCAAATTCTAGGAAAGGTAACTATATCCTTCATTATTCAGTCTGTGTATAATGCCAAAGTTCAGGGTTTATCTCAAGTCCTTATTCAAGTAGTCTTTGAGACTGGATCATCTCAGCTAGTCATCTCAAAATTGCTCTGAGCACCTTGTAGTTCAAAGTTGATCTGTAGATGATGTTTGTCAGTTTAGTGATATTATTACTGTCCACGTGGAATTGTTGTTGTTGTGGGGTCCCATCTTCTTTCTGGAGACTTCAGTTGATGTTAGGCCTGGCCGTGATTTCCTGCAGAAAACTGATAAGAGACTCAAACACAAAGACATATATATGCAGCTAATTGAAGCCTTTTTTTCTAGAATTAGTTAGTACTCTATATGACCATTCATATCTTAACAAAGTTTAAAATGTATATATATCTATATATGTTAATCTTGTAAATTTTGATATAAAATTCATATTTTAAGAAAAGTTTAAAGAATCAGAATAGAATCAAAGAGTTGAGATTAGTAATAGAATAGTCGCTTATTTAATTTGGCTTTTGTCCTGTCCCATAGCAGAAGATGGCTTTTTTATTCTGGCCTGATACAGGGAGTTTGCATTTTCCTTTTAACAACGTGCTTGAGTTTAAAGAAGGAGAGAGCCATTCTCCAACTCCAAAGTCAGCTTTAAATTTTAATTGAACTGGGACTATTAGAAGACCAATAGTGTTAAATCTTTAGAGAAAAGCAGAAACAAACATTTAGGAAGACATAAAATTTTTTAGATGATATATACCCATATGCCGTTTCACTCTGTTTCCTGGGATAGATGATTTGTCCCTTTTCTTCAGTTGTCTCATTTGTCCAGTGTTCTTCAGATTCCTTAACCTTCATTCTCCTAAAAGACAAAAACAAAAACCTTTCCCTTTCCCCAAGACTAATTTTGGGGCTGTTCCTTTTTGGCAAGTTATTATCTGATTAAATGAAAAGGCATGTGTTACTGATACAAGTTACTTTAAATTGGATGCTCATGCTGGTTGATGAACTATCACCTTCTCTAAATAAGAGGTTTCTCGTGTTCAAATCAAACCTTTATCAATTTTGATGGTACCCACAGCTTATCTTCTCCTGTAGAAACAAAAGCAAAACCTGGTACCCAATGTAATATATACCCTGGTTTCCATTCTGAGGTCAGCACATCCTTAAAGAATATAGGCTGATTTAATTCTGTATAGTTTTTTCTATTATCCAGTGTCTCTCTGCAGCTGTTGTTCCTTTCTCATTGGCATTGAGAAAATTCAAAGTTAATAGAGCATTATGCAGTCTATTTCTGGGGGTTTTTGTTACCCCTTTCTGTTCATTTAGCATATCCTTTAGAGTTCTGTTTGATCTTTCTATAACTGCTTGACCTGTAGGATTATGTGGTATACCTGTAATATGCTTTATATTGTAATAAACAAAAAACTGTTTCATTTTAACAGAGACATATGATGGAGCATTGTCAGTTTTGATTTGTGCAGGTATACCCATGATGGCCATAATTTCTAGCAAATGAGTGATTACAGAATCAGCTTTTTCAGAACTCAAAGCAGTTGCCCATTGAAATCCTGAATAAGTATCGATGGTGTGGTGTACATATTTCAATTTTCCAAATTCTGCAAAGTGAAACACGTCCATCTGCCAGATTTCATTTCTCTGAGTACCCTTTGGGTTACATCCTGCTGGTAATGGCGTTTGATTGTAGAAGGAACAAGTAGGACATTTCTTTACTATTTCTTTGGCTTGTTGCCAGGTTATGGAAAAATCCTTTTTTAAACCTTTACTATTGACATGATGCTTTTTATGAAATTCTGAGGCCTCCAGTATATTTCCTATCAATAATTTATCAATCTCATCATTGCCTTGTGCTAGAGGGCCTGGCAGACCAGTATGGGATCGAATGTGAGTTATATATAAAGGATGATTCCTTTTCCCGATTGTATCTTGTAATTGAATAAATAGTGAAGTTAATTCTGAAGCATCAGGGATAAATTCTGCAGTCTCAATATGTAACACCACTCTTTCAGCATACTGAGAGTCAGTTACTATGTTGAGAGGTTCTGAAAAATCCATTAATACCAACAGAAAAGCATACAATTCTGATTTTTGAACTGAATTATAAGGATTTTGAACCACTTTACTTAAATTTTCTGATTTGTAACCTGCCTTTCCTTGTTTGTTGGCATCTGTATAAAATGTACAAACTCCAGATATGGGTTTTTGCTGTACAATTCGAGGCAAGATCCAATCAGCTCTCTTTATAAGATCAATTCTATCGCTTTTGGGATATTTGCTGCTAATTTCTCCCAAAAAATTACTGCAAGCTCTTTGCCAAGGTTCATTTTCTGTCCATAATTTTTCAATGTCCTCCTTAGTTAAAGGTACAACAATTTCTGCTGGGTCTATTCCTGCTAATTGACGAAGTCTCAATTTTCCTTTCCAAATCAAGTCAGAGATTTTTTTCCACATAAGTTTTTAATTTTTTATTTGGTTTATTTGGTAAAAATATCCATTCCAATATAATATCTTCCCTCTGCATTAATATTCCAGTAGGAGAACGCCTAGAAGGTAAAATAACCAAAATGCAATCCAGCTTTGGTTCAATACGATCCACGTGCCCTTCATGCACTTTCTTTTCTACCAAGGCCAATTCTTTCTCAGCTTCAGGTGATAATTCTCTTGGACTATTTAAGTCCTTGTCACCTTCTAAGGTTTTGAACAAATTATTCAATTCATCATTTTTTACCCCAACAATAGTTCATAGATGAGAAATGTCTCCAAATAATCTTTGAAAGTCATTAAGAGTCTGTAGTCTATCTCTCCTAATTTGCACCGTTTGGGGTCTAATTTTTTGTAGCTGTATTTTATATCCTAAAGAATGAATAGAATCTCCTCTTTATATCTTTTCAGGAGCAATTTGTAATCCCCAGCAAGGCAAAATTTTCTTTACTTTTTCAAACATTATTTCTAAAGTATCTGCATTTGAGTCAGCTAGTAAAATATCATCCATATAATGATAAATTAAAGATTTAGGAAATTTTTTACGTATCACTTCCAATGGCTGTTGTACAAAATATTGGCACAGAGTTGGGCTATTCAACATTCCCTGTGGGAGGACCCTCCATTGAAATCTTTTAACCCTTTGAGAATTATTGTAAGTAGGCACTGCTGCGGTGATAATCTAATTGTACTGAATTATTATTTTGATTGTATGTTAATAAATAAAGTTGTCTGGGAGTCAGAGCTATTAGAGCCATAGCAAGAGTGTGGCGGTGGTGGCACACGCCTTTAATCCCATAGATATCTGTGTGTTCAGGGTCAGAGCTATTAGAGCCATAGCAAGAGTGTGGCGGTGGTGGCACACGCCTTTAATCCCATAAGATCTCTGTGTGTTCAGGGATACAGCCAGCATTGGAGACATATGCCTTTAAGACCTAGGGGGCTGTACATTCAGACAGTGACGAGGCAGTCATGTGTTTGGGTTTACAACCAATGAGAAGGCAGAACAACATACTTTAAAAAAACGAACCGACAGGAAGTAGGTCTCTTTTCGCGAAGCTGGGACAGCAGGAGGAAGGGTGAGATTTTAGCTCTGAGCTCTGACTTCTCGGCTTTCTCTTTTACATTGTTTCTGTGTTTCTTATTTAATAAGACGGTTGGTTACATCTACACACTGCAAAAGCAAATCTTTCTCTTTTTCTTGTAAGGGTATTGAAAAGAAACAGTCTTTTAAATCAATAACTATGAGAGGCCATCCTTTTGGTAACAGAGTAGGCAAAGGCATCCCAGATTGTAGAGAGGCCATTGGCTGAATTATGTTGATAATTGCTCTAAGGTCTGTTACCATTCTCCATTTACCAGATTTCTTTTTAATAACAAATACAGGAGAATTCCAAGGGCTGATTGATTCTTCAATATGCTGAGCATTTAACTGTTCTTCTACCAGCTCTTCTAAAGCCTGGAGTTTCTCTGTTGTTAAAGGCCACTGCTGGACCCATACAGGCTTGTCTGTTAACCATTTTAAAGGTAGAGCTGTTGGTGTTTTTGGAAGATCATCAGTTGTGCCCTGTTCTTGTATAATATGGATGGCTGGTGACCACTCATTAGAACAATATCTTCTAATATTTCTCTCAGTAACATGTGCTAGTTTATGATTTGTTTCTGAGATTGGAGGGATGTTAATCTGAGTATTCCATTGTTGCAACAAGTCTCGACCCCACAGGTTCATAGTTATGTTAGCCACATATGGTTTTAATTTTCCTCTCTGTCCTTCTGGACCTATACATTCACACCATCTTGCACTCTGTTTCACCTGAGATAATGTCCCAATTCCTAACAGTTGAACATTTACCTCCTGAAGAGGCCAAGTTGGATGCCAAAATTCTGGTGCAATTATGGTAATGTCCACACCTGTGTCTACCAGACCAGACAACAAAACACCAGTTATTTTTATCGTTAATTTTGGTCTTTGTTCATTAATAGAAGTTTGCCAAAAAATTTTCTTTATGTTTTCTCCTGAATTTTCTATTCTCTCTGTTTCATCATCCTGACAAGCATGATTTATTCCAATAGTCATTTGGTTATTTAATTGCTCTGAGCAGGGATTTCCTCTATGGCTGCAGGAAAGGTTTGAACTGGATTTGCTATGGGGGCCTGCATGAGGCCCCTCTGGGAGTTTCCCGAAGACTGAGGCAAAGGATTACCCTGTCTGTCCTTTGTTGATCTACATTCATTGGTCCAGTGTTTTCCCTTACCACACCTTCTGCATACTCTAGAAGGAAGAGGCATTCTGTTGCCATTGTTCCTTGAAGAAACATTGTTTCTAGGAATGACCTGTTTACAGTCCCTTTTCAAATGCCCTTGCTTTCTACATCCAAAACATCTAATATTCCTCAAACCTATTGAAATTGCTTCTCCTACCCACATATCATCATGGTCATGAGCCTCAACATTAACTGTATCTCTAATCCAATCTTCCAAAGGTGCAGATCTTGCCTTTAACGGCCTGATTATTGTTTTGCATGTTGCATTCACATTCTCAAAGGCCAAAGATTCAATTATTGCCTTACTAGCTTCAGAATCCAAGACCATTCTCTTTACTGCTGAAGCCAGTCTTTGTAAAAAAATCTGTAAAAGATTATTTTGGGCCTTGCATAACCTTTGTAAATGACTCAGATTTTTTTTCCTGGTACCTCAACTCTGTCCCATGCATTCAAGGCTGCAGTTCGACATAAAATTAGGGTTTGGACATCATATAAACAGTGTGTTTGTATTGAAGCATATTGGCCTTCTCCAAAAAGCTAATCCTGGCAAACTTGTATTCCTTTATCCCTCCATTGTTTTTCTATGTTTTTAGCCTCATCCTTGAACCAAGTTAGAAATTGAAAACTCTGGCTGGGTTCCAGAACAGCTTGTGCAAGGTCCCACCAGTCCTGTGGTACAATCCTATTATATGTTGACCAAGAGTTTAACATTTGCTTTACATATGGGGAATGCATGCCATAAGATACTATTGCCTCCTTAAACCTTTTTAAAGCCAACATTTCAATTGGAGACCAAATATTTTGTGTTGCCATTTGATCAGGCATCTGCTGTACAGTTACAGGATAAATTAAGGGTGACTGTGTGAAAACAGGCTTTCTTTCTGCAACCTTATGATCCCGACTTGAAACAACTTCACTGTTAATTTCTTCTGTCTGAATTTTTACAGGTTTAACAAGTTTTTCTAAAGCTGTCATCCTGGCACTTAAATTGACTATCTTTTTAAACTGCAAAAGGAGGATAAGCATAGTGATAAACTACATAATTCCAACAATACTAATCTTCTCATATAGTTGTTCCATTGTCAGACTGCCTAAAATTTCGAACAAAACCCAATTTTCTTCCAATGTACACACAAAACCAATTTTTTTTAATGTGGAAAAAAGTTTTCTTTTAAATAGTTTCCTTTAAAATATCTGATATGTTATGACTTACCAAATCTGTGTTGAACAGTAGAAATCTGAGGGGATTTTCAAAACAGCCACCTAGTGTCCGAGGTGTAAATCCAGAGAGAGAGAGAGAGAGAGAGAGAGAGAGAGAGAGAGAGAGCACGCGAGAAAGCATAGCTGGCTAAAGCTTAAATCCAGCCACGTGTTCCCTCTTGAGCCGAGTCAAGGCTTGGCTCTGGCTTCTTTAAGCTCCAACCACATGCGTTGGCTTTACAGGCAGGGCCCTGTTCGGCAGGGCAGGCCTGAGTTGTTTGTAGCACTGGCTTTAAGCAAGCAGGCTTTAAGCAAGCAGCTCACAGTTAGTCCGGCCTGAGGCCAAGCAGACCTAGACCCGGGCTAGGAAGCCATTCGCCCGGCCTGCTGCCCTTGCGGGAAAGTGGACCTGCCGCCAAGCCAAGCAGTTTTTAATGGATTCTTGTCACGTTGGGCACCAGATGTAGATGTAACCAACCGTCTTATTAAATAAGAAACACAGAACAAATGTAAAAGAGAAAGCCAAGAGGTCAGAGCTCAGAGCTAAAATCTCACCCTTCCTCCTGCGAGCTCCCAGCTTCCTGAAAGAGAGCTTTTTCCTGTCTGTCTGTCTTTTCATAGTCTTTTGTTCTGCCTTCTCATTGGTTGTAAACCCAAACACGTGACTGCCTCGTCACTGTCTATATGTACAGCCCCCCAGGTCTTAAAGGCATATGTCTCCAATGCTGGCTGTATCCCTGAACACACAGAGATCTATGGTATTAAAGGCATGCGCCACCACTGCCACGCTCTGTCTATGGCTCTAATAGCTCTGACCCCCAGGTAACTTTATTTATTAACATACAATCAAAATCACATTTCAGTACAATTAGAATACCACCACAAATATAAGCTTGGCTTAATTCTACATGTATGTGTATGTAACTTGGATTCAACTCTGTGTATATGTGCATGTAACTATTGTTTAGAAAAACATGTTTTAAACAGCAACCACTTGGTTCTCCTCCATCTTGGCTGGTGACCTCATCAGGATGTAAGCGGCTACATGGACAACAGTCATCTTTTACTAATGCTAAAGAGTACACTTCTTAGTCCTAATGAAGTCTCTATTCATTGTATCTCTTTTTAGACTAAGAAAGCAACAAGCCTCAAATATTTTGGATTGGTATGGACTTTTATATGATGATAGAAATGTAAAGTTACATGTGATTCAACTCTGGTTTAGAATATACTCTATATGGTGATAAAAATTTAAGGTTATAAAGGTCTATTCAGATTAATAAAATCTAACTTGGAGATTTACACCTAAGTAATTATATCTTTGCCAAGTGTTCAACACTAAGCTAGTAGATAATTTAAACAAGTGATAACATAAGTTTGATAAATAAAGTATTTGATAAACAAGATATATAATCTATAATGGATTTTCTGGTCCCCTGAGAACCCTTTTCCCAGAGTTGGGCATTTGGGCAGAGGCCCCCATGGCTTGTCAAGGGCAATGCTGGCCTCTGTGCTTCCTCAGTGCCTGCTCACAGGCCCCTTTTCTCCTGTTCCCATTTGGCCCTGGGGATCTTCCCCTGTCACTTTTCCTTGCCTTCTCAGGAGATAGCCTTACCAGTTTGGTACAAATTTGTTCTGTTTTACATTTTACTATTGACCGTCCTCAGTAACCAACCACCTGTGTCTCCTGGTACATGGGATAGAAAGAGGGTGTCAGGGTGATGCTGTGGTGATGGGAAAGGATCAGGGGCTTTAAGGCTTGTTTATGTGAAGATAGGAAACCTTAAGTGCTGATAAGGAGTAAGTGGTTTGAGATGTATAAAAGAATGAAACATGTTCCAGATTTCTCTCTCTTGATGTTACTGTTACAATGTTGACATTAATTGATGGAAGTCTAGCTTTGGCAGAGTACTAAACACTATATTTTATCACTACATTATCAATAGCCGCAAGCTCAGGATTTTAAATTTCCTTTGGTCGAGTGTCTAAAATTTGTCTCTTTTTGTAAACTCAAAGTTCTTGTGAGCTCCAGGGAGTATACTTGGATCCACCTTGAACAGCATTTTGCCAGGTCCAAGCAGTGCCTAATAGTTCCACAGATCCGGGACAGTGAAGTGCAACATCCAGCTACCCCAGGATGTAGCCAGCATCCCAGCTTTCTCAGGTGCCCCAAAGAATGATGCTTCCCAGATCAGCAGGAAGCAGTCTCAATGCTGTGCCCTCATTCCCACCTCACCTGCTACCCCTTTCTAATTCCTCACCTTTTTATAATGAACAAAAGGGAGGAATGTTAGCATTTAGGCATCTGCACTGGCCTGTCCTTAGGGTCCTGACAGGATGCATTCTCAGTTGCAACCACTAAGAGTACCCCCTGTGCACATTCACTAAGTTCCCTCATAAAAGGCGGGCCTTACCCACCCCCTATCTCTTTCTCGTCTGCTGCTCTTGTCCCCAGGGACCAGTCTCTGCCCCCTTCTCTGTACCTTCTTTTCTTCCTCTTCTTCTCTCCTCAACTCTTGTCTCCCCAATAAACCCTCCATGTGAGTTCTGTTGTGTGGCGTGACTTTCTGGGCCCCTTGGCTCCAACCTGCCAAGGTCACCTTCCGCCATTTTAAAAGAAATTATAACAATATGTACATGTATTTTCTCCTCTTTATTCTTACTGTTCACTTCTACTCATGAATGAAATGAATTGATAATTTCTGCGTGGAAATATTAGATATAGTTTATAATCTGTATATGAATGTTAGAAGTAGTCATCGACTGAGCATTCCTGGTTGTTAATGTTGTGCTTAGCTTTGTGAACTGATATATCAGCACATTCCAGAAGTTAGCATACACACTTGTGAAATCAACAGCAATGATTCTTTTGGGAAAAGTGCAAATCAGAAGAAATGACTATAGTCAGAAAAGAATGCCCTGGTATAAGATTTTTCTGAGATCTTTGAGGGGGTTAATGATATATTAGTATCCCTCCATTGGGACACTGTTAAGAGACATAGTTTGAGGCAGAAAGTTCCACTCCAGATATTGTCAAATATTTGTGCTATCTGTTAAATTTATATATTCATATGTAACCATATAATTGTGACTCATATGTATTTTATATATGCTACTATAATCATATTCATATATGATACTACAAAATACATTAAGTTTTAATATTATGTAACAGTAAGTTAATCTTTTGGATTAAGATGAGCTATTGGCCAACACACTAATATTAACTAGCATAATCCATGCTATGCTGCAGTAACAAACCCTGAAGTCTCTCCATGGCTTTGCTTATTCTCTCAGGCAAAAATCTGCTTTCTACCTACTGCTTCTTTTTTGGGCCCCAGAATTTCTGTAGCTTCCAATATCACCACATCAAGGGAAGTGAGAAGTTAGAAGGTAGGTCAGAGACCTTTTGTTGCATCATCAGTCCTGGGCCCTTTGTTGAAGTAGTTACATACTTAGACAAGTGTTGGAAAGACTCACTGCCAAAAGAATAAGAAAGGAATTGAAAGATTTGGTGATGTACACATCAGGTTTCTGCTAAAAGGCATAACATCTTTTTCAGTTTAAAGTGATTATAGACATGGCTTTTTCTTTGTTTACTTTTGTTTTTGTTTCTGGTTTGGGTTTGTTTGTTTGATGCTATGTATTGAACCCAAATCCGTGGACATGCTTAGCATGTATTTTACCATTGATCACTCCAAGCCTGGAAGACAGAATTTTGAGATGTGCCAGATTGGTGGCTTAAGAATAGCTATGTATAGTACATAGGTCTGCATAGGTGACCTGAGGCCATGCCTAGTTGGAGCTCATCTTTTTGTGCCTAAATAGGATAATATTCTTCCAATTTTTGCCATGTAATATTTTTAGGCTTATGTTACACACCTTCCAATTTTTAAAAGAAAGTAGAACTGTACATTTAAATATCAAACTCAATTTAAAAATATATCTTAAAAATATGAAAATACAGGCCAAACAAAGTGTTCCTGTAAGACTGATTTACCCTATATGCCACCTAGATGAGCTTTGTAGCCTAGGAACTTGAGGTTTTGAATGGCCCCTTGTCAGTGAGATAGAACAAACACAAAATTTCTTAGCAGAATCTCATAACTTCCTAAGATTCCCTCAGTCTATTCCCTCAGCTTCAAGTACATTAGGGTAATACATGAAGTCCAACACAGATTGCCTGTATTCCAGATCATTTCATTGTCAGGATGTGAAATCTAGAAGAATTTTGGAGACTACAAAGTGTTGAGAGTAATTGAAACATAGGGTCCTGGGGGTTATTCTGAACTTAGTGAGGCTGACAAGGCCTAGACCAGGAAGGATCTCCAGTTACTTTTGAATGGGCCTGCAATACCATGGGAAGCAGTTAAAGAATTGTAAAAGCTGCCTATTGTACAGATCATTCTGGTAATGCTTGGCATATGGGCTCTGTGATGGCTATTCTTGGTTGTCAACTTGACTACATCTAGAAATAATTAAACCCTCAAGCCTCTGGGCACACCTATGAGGGATTTTTAGTTAATTGGATCATTTGAGGTAGGAAGACCCACCTTAGATCCATTGTCACTTGAGGTCAGAAGACCTACCTTTAATCTGAGCCACCCCTTCTCTTGGCAGCCTATATGAAGGACAAGGAAGAAAGCTTTTGCTCTTTGCCTACTTGCTCTCACTCTCACATCCCTTGAACCTACTTTGGGATTCTGACATATATTGAAGTCCAGCTAAGACATCCACCCTCATGGACTGAACAACTACTAGATTCTTGGACTTTCCATTTGGGAGACAGCCATTGTTAGACTGGACCACAGCCTGTAAGCCATTCTAATAATCCCCTTTTACACACACACACACACACACACACACACACACACACACACACACACACACACACCTAGGTGCTCTTCTTCATTGTAGATCTTCACAAGAGTGATTTCTAATAATCACATGACACAGTCAATATCAGGCTTTCTTGAAATCTCCTCTGCTGACACCATCAATCCAAAGCTCTTCAAAATATCCTCCAGCAATTTTTTACTACAAGGGTAAAAAGCAGGCACATTCTTGCCAAAATATCACAAGAATGGTCTCTAGGCCACTTATCTGTATTCTTCCCCCAAACTTTCCCCAGTCCCAGAATGCATAGTTGGGATAGATAAACTTAGAAGTTGGCAGAATTCTCACATTCATTCCCTGACCTGTGGAGTGAGGGCTATTATGGCTAGAAAGGGTAACTGGATGCCTCTAGGGTTGTCTCAGCCCTAGGGAAAATAGTGAATCAAAAACAGTATCACATCCTGGGAGGAACTGCAAAAATTAGTGCCACCATCAAGGATTTGAAAGATGCAGGGTTGGTGGTTCCCACCACATCTCCATTTAACTCTCCTATCTGGCCAGTGCAGAAGACAGAGGGATTGTGGAGAATGATGGTTAACTATTGAAAACTTAAGTAGTCACTCTGACTGCAGCTGCTGTGCCAGATGTGATGTCCTTATTTGAGCAGAACAACATATCCCCTGGTACATAGTACATAGCTATTGATCTTGTAAATGCAAGTCAAGGAGGGGCCCAGGCTCCAACCCCAGAAAGTAGAACTTGGTATCTTGGGCAGGTGTTTCTGAATTTAGAGTCAAGAAGGATATAGAAAAGGGGTTGTGGAATCTTCCTCCACAGTTAAGGAAAGCCACTGAAGCAAGGTATTTAGTAGGATGGCCAGTACCTGCATGGAGGCACAAAAAGGCCAGTATGTGAAGCTGTGAAGGTGAAGCCTTGATTGCGTTGGAGACTCCAAGATGTCAGAGACACCAGAGCTGTAGAATACATTCCCAGGAGAGTCACTAACAGGGTGTAGAACCACCCCAAGAGAGAGAAGCATGTTACAGTCAACAAAGCTGAAAGAAGTTAGAGATTTGGAGAGCACTTTGATGTCAGACATGTTGATACATAATTTGAAAATTGCCTTGCTGGGTCTTGGTCTTGTTTTGGTACAGTATGTCCTCACTATGTTCCTTTTCCTCCTTTTTGGAAAATGAATGTATATCCTGTGTCATTGTCTGTTGGAAATATGTGATCTGCTTTCTGCTTTTGATTTTATAGGGGGTTACAGTTAAGACATTGCCTTGAGTCTCAGAAGAGACTTTGGATTCTAGATTTTTAAATAGTGTTGAGACTGTGTAAGATTATGGGGACTTTTCAAGTGGGACTAATTTTGCATATGATATGGTTACAAGCCTGTGGAGGCCAGGGAGTGGAATGTGGTGGTTTGGATTGAAATGACCCCCATAGACTCATTATATTTGCATACTAAGTCCCCAGTTGATGAACTATTTGTAAAGGATTAGGAGGTGTGGCCTTGTTGAAGGAAGTGTGTCACTGAGAGTGGACTTTGAGGTTTCAAAAGCCCATACAGGGTTCAGTCTCTCTCTCTCTCTCTCTCTCTCTCTCTCTCTCTCTCTCTGCCTGTTGTCTGTGAAACAGGATGTAAAGTTCTCAGCTACTGCCATAGCACCTTGTCTGTTTCCTGCCATAATGAAAATTGATTAACTCTCTAAAGCTGTAAGCAAGCCCCCAGTTAAATGCTTTCATGTATAACAGTTGCCTTGGTCATGATGTCTCTTTACAGCAATAAAATAGTTAGTAAGGCAGGCTGGAAGCTCTCAGGAAACAGGAGCTGATCAGTCACTTGGTGCAATACCTGAGATGTACACTCTTTCCTTATATTTTCCTTGGGATCACCTCCAGATATTTCATCCTGTTTCTCTCTCTCTCTCTCTCTCTCTCTCTCTCTCTCTCTCTCTCTCTCTCTCTCTCTCTCTCTTTCGACTTGTCCTCTAAAGTTAGTAGAGGTTGTGGCATTGGTTCCAGTAAGCAATAAGGAAATCCAGCTACCTTCCTCTTTACCATGAGAAAATACATTAAAGATTGCCTGAGTTCTGATGTGCTTACCTCTTTTCGGTGGCCTTCTCGTAGGCTTTGGGCAGAACTTTTTATGTGAGACTGCCTTTCTCACTTGCATCTCATTTCTCAGGATGGAAATATCTAGGTTAAGGATCCACAAAGGCACCAGAAGCCTGTACTGCTTGCTCCAGAATGTTCAGGGCCTGGCAAGAGGCCAGGGTGTCATGAAGCTTACATTCTTGGGTATTTGAAAGGGTGGGGATGATGAAGACTGCCCTCCATCCCAGGCTCCTGAAGTCAAGTGGGATATGCTTCCCCGCTAGAAACAAAGCAGGTGAGAAGATGGTCCAGGAGATGTGTGTTTGGGAGCCATCAATGTTGTCTGATAACTATAGGAAGAGGTGACAGTCAGTGTGGACCCTCAGATCTCTTCTAATCCTGCCTCCTGAGGTCACATGTAGCACTCTTTCTATAGGGTATTCAGTACTAGGTTTACGTGGGACAAATTACAACTTACATGCAAGTGGTCATCCACCAGAGGACAAAAAAATGGGGAGGTGTGAGCCCAGACTCTTCACTACCTCATTGCTTTTTCGGCCCCAGGACATACACACCACCACCACCACCACCACCACCACCACCACCACCACCACCACCACTACCACCACCTGTTGGTGAAGCAATGTGATTCAAATAAACTCTAGGACGCAGTTTCATGGTGTTCTTTGACCTCTTCTAGACCTTTCCCTGTTTTGACAAAGAAAATGTGAGCTTGTCCAAGTTGTTCCCTGTGGTTACACTGCCCCTCCCAATCTCACATAGAGGTCTTTATAGGCCTTTTGACCCATCCCATCCACAAAAACTACAATAAAACCTCCAAATCCCGCCAATAAAACAGCAACAACAAAAAAACCTAAAGCAAAGGAAAACAAAAATCTCAACAACAAAAACAAAACTGAGACCCCCGAATCCTAAGCCCCTCAAACAGAAAGCACTGCGAACCCAGTGAGGAAGCAAAACAGAGAGACCAATGTTGAGTTGGCTTTGGGCATGTGCGTAGGGCTGCTAATTGAGCTGTGGGCCTCACAGGGCTTCACAGGTCAAGGGCTACAGCTGTAAGTGGTGACTCTTAGTGCCCATCACAACGGACCCCCTGGGTTGTTGTTGGATGGCTTTGTGGTTTTTCGCCAGGGTCTCTCTGTGTGGTTCACATTGGCCCTAAATTCCTATCTCTTACCTTGAGAACTGGGATAAAAAGTGTGTTGCCATTATGTTCGGGTCTGCTGTGATATTTTTGGAGCAGGGAACAGAAGTCGTGGCACCCCTGGGCCTGTGGTTGGCGGGAGCAGAGCTCTGTGGACCCACAGCACTGGTGCAAACTATGGCCAGGGAAGGCTGCCTGCACATTTCAAAATCAGTGCATCCTCTTCTGGCCAATGCAATCATTAGGTTGCTCACCTCAGCAGCAGGGAATTGGGTTGCTCCGTACTTTGCCTGGCTGCTGTGGGCATGGAGCACTTTGATGCGTAGATGCCGTGTGCAGCAGAAAGCGATAGAAAGACAGACAGCTCTTGGCATGGCTGTCTGGACTGTCCCTGGAGATTTACAGCACTGGTGTCTGGCTGTTCTGCCCAGGGCCACAGGAGTAATATAGCCCAAGCTTGACATATAGGGTTTTTACAGCTGTCCCAGTGACCCCGGTGCCGCAAGTGTGGAAAAACAGCCATCAGACCATAACTGCTACCAATTGTGACGTGAGGAGCCCCTAGCCTGCCTCCCCACGCAAGGGCAATAACACCAGTCTGGGCCCGGTGCTCTCAAGGGCTGTCTTCGCTCCTCCAGCTCCCCCAAGGATCTCTTGCCCCTCCATTCATCCGCGGATTCCAAGATGCCTTGCTTCCCTGGCATCAGAAACCTGGAGACCCTCTCTGCAGTACTACACACCACAGTGTGAGGTATTCCCAGGTTTTATTTTAAGCTGGACAATGTTGCAGTCACAAGCCAGCAAGCCTGCCTCCAAGGCATAGTCGGCCTGGCTTTACTTTAATAGTGGATGAAGGATTTTCCTGCTGAACACTGGGACTTCCTGTCTGGATGGGTTGTCCTAAAACACAGATAAGCTTCCTTCAGGGGATCAAAGTCACTGGCCAGGTAATCTGTGTCAGGACGACTAAATTGAAAAGTTTCCCATGGCTGTTGCTGACTTCTACCAGCAAGGGGCACTGTCTGCCAGCGCAGATGAAGCAGACAGAGCAAGGTTTCTCCCTAGCTGGACTTCAGGAGACTTTCTTTGCTGCAAAGGGGTCTGCCTCCTCTTTATGTGGTGGAGAGGTTGGCAACTCTTAATGGATCACGACTCACTTCACAAACCTTTTGGTAATTATTTCAAATACAGCCCCCCTCCTGCTTAACAGAGCACATGTGTTCCCATGTATCCATAGGTTAGAGTTGTGTTAAGACTTCATTTGAGAAAGCTCACTAATAAAAAAGAAAGAAAGAAAGAAAGAAAGAAAGAAAGAAAGAAAGAAAGAAAGAAAGAAAGAAAGAAAGAAAGAAAGAAAGAAAGAAAGAAAGAAAAGAAAAGAAAGAAAGAAAACAAAAAATAAAAAGAGAAAGAAAAAATATCTTTCTGGCCTGTAAAGCAAATTTTAGATGTCTAGTTCAAATAACGTTTTAACGTGTTAAGATACCAGATTCTTCCAAGAATGGCTTGATGAAAGTGAGTTCTATGTAGTCTGCTTTCAAGGAAGCTCCAGGGCCTTTACTTACTAGATGGCAGACTTCTAAGAGTGCAGAGCACCCCAAGGTCTCTAGAGTGCTATCCTTAGGGATGGGGGAACACTGACATGGTCCCCGAGGTAGTCAGCAGCCTGTGGACAAGGTCCTGTCCCTGGCTTTGGAGGCCAGAAAGCACCATCCTTGATGGGGGCCTACCCACCGCAAACAAAGGGCTGCGGCTGGAACACACCTCCTCCTTATAGTCTTGGTCCACATAGTTATCTCACCAGTTACAGTGAGGAAGATCCCGGTGAGGTTTTACAACAGGTACCACTTGGATACCTTGCGTGACCAATACTGGCTCTGAACTTTTTTCCAGAACATGCATCTTCCCCCCTTTTTCCAATTAGCCAATTTTCTCTGATGGCCAAGTGATCAACTACTCCCTCGGGCCAACAGGAAAGACAATAAAATGACATCTACATGGGATTAACTATTAGTCAGTAGTCTGAAGGTAGGCTTGAAAGGGCCAGGCTAGAAAGTCACCTCTGTGGAGGCAAAAAGAATCTGACAGTCTACTAGCTGGAATGGAATCCTTTTGAAAATCATAGATTTGACTGGCCTTTCTTGGCCTTGCCCACTGTTAATATCTATAATCAAAGTATAATATAATATGAGCAAATTTGCTGAACATACATCATGTACTTCTATTTTGAGTCCTCTGCTTCTGGTATCCCAGATAAATTAACCCACAGCCTTAATGTCACTTTATTGTTTCTGTTGTATAGATGAGGAATTGGAGGCAGAGACATTAAATGCCTGGCACAAAGTCACCCAGCTAGAAAGGCGCAAAGGTGATAATTAAATCCAGAGTCCATGGCTGTAACACTAGGAATTCCCACTCAGGGTCTTTCAGCCACCTCTTTGTCAGGTGTAATGGGCAAAATGACTTCTGATGCAGAAACATCCTGTGCTTCAGGACTGTCCATATTTCAGAACAAAAGAATGTCCGACTCTATATGAGGATTTACATTTTCATTCAGCTGGTTGAAAGATTTAGAATATTCTCATTTCGCTATTGCCTCATGAGCTGCATAAGATGATAAACTAGAGTACAGAAAGAAAATATTGAACCTATTTATACTGGGTTTGTACTTCAAATTTTGGCTTTTGCACATATTTATAATGTACATATTTGCTCAGGAGTCCATGCATGTAATTTATTTTAAACACCCACAAACTCTAGGAAGGCAAATATCCAACCATTTTCTTTGTATTGCAGTGATGAGATTTTTCACTATTGCTTGCTTTATTTTCTATGTGTATTCCTGTGTAAGAATGCAAGAAATAGTCTGGGTGTTGTGGTACACACTGGGAATCCTAGCACATCAGAAATGGAGGTAGCAGGATCAAGAGTTTAAGGAGTCTCCTAAGGCTACAACAGTGTGCTCAAGGTCAGCCTGGACTGCAAGAGAACCTTTCCCAAGACGTCAATAAAGATGCCGGAGTCCTTTCTGAAGAATGTCTTTTGTTTAGAAAGCACTGCGATATATTCCTTTTGTATGGATGGACTTCTATGTACTGTGTTGTTTGGCTACGAGGGGCACATTTGTACTTTCTTCATGGGTTCAGTTTAGGACACACACATTTAACAAGGGCCCCTAAATCTCAATACTCTACTAGACATGTAAGATACAATTAATTGTGACTGTCGCCCTAGAGAGTGTCATGCTGTGGGTTGAATGAGTTGAGAAAGGTGATAGCATTGTGCATGTTACAAGGTGGGAGGGGGCTCTTAGCCTACACTGCTGGAGCACTCAGGGAAGCTTTCTAAAGGAGGAATTCTTTTGAACTCTACCCTGAGGGAGTGGCCAAACTAAGGAGGTGGGAAGGGGTGTTGGGAGGAGGGTGCTCATAAGTATGAGACATGTGCTGGAAGCGCCTAACCCTTCTGTGTTCCCTAAGTTTACACATGAGGGAAGCAGAGGGTTGTGAACACAAAACTGGGTTGGGGCCTGACCTCAGAATGCCTGCTCACACGTGAGACCACAGAGTATGGGTAGAGAGTCAACCACAACCACATGGTAAGAATTACCAATTACCAGAAGGATTCTGGTGCCAGTATAGAGGAATGAGGCAGGAAGAGTCAAGGCATTATCCTCATTCAGCTCTGAGGTCAATTTAGCAGTCTTGGCAAGGGATGGTATGGGCTGGGTCAAGAACAGTATGGAAGGAAGAAATTATAGACTGGAGGAGAACCGAAGAGTCTGGGTAAGGAAACCAGGAGCCTGTGGGGTGCAGATGAGAGAGAAATCAAGGCAAAGAGATCCATGTTTCCTCTCGGGCAACCAGGAAGAAGGTGGCAGAAGGAAACCAGTGTGTGAGTGCTGGATTTGGGAAGAGAAGGGCAGGAGCCTCTGCCGGGGTTCGCCTTAGGTGTGAAGAGTACGAAGCCCTACCCTGTGGAGACAGAAGGTTGGCAGGTGAGTGGGAGAGAAGTTAGAAGTGAGCGAACACAATGAAGACATTGAAGGTAGCTAGGAGAGTGTGTGAGGTCACCCGAAGGGAACATGCAGTACGAGAAGGACTATGGCTTGAGGACAGAGCCTACAATGGAAAGAGAAAAAGAAAATGGAGAAAAAGCTACAACATCAGCATCACATTTGAGGAAGGCAAAGGGATGAGAGGAGAGACATAGTCCGAAAGGTCCAGCCTGCCTGAGAGACAACCGTGGATCCCTAGGTAATTATTGTTGTTTTTAAAATTCAGTTGAAGCAGTGTTTAGGAGGGTGACATGTTAAAAATGAATGGGGAAAGAATAAGAAAAGAGAGGGAAAGAGAAAGTAAAGTGGGGAGAGAAAGGAAGAGGGAAGACGAAGATGGGGGGACTTTATTTAGTGAGCCACTGATCAGAACATCAAAACTTTGAAATTCATTTAATTGATTTTTAACTTTCATGTTCTCACCAAGGAAATAGTACAGATGAGCTATGAGTGAAATGTGTAAAGGACAGTGGTCCCTCCAGCTGGTGCCTGTGCGGACACCTTTCACCTGGATTCAGAACAGGCTCAAATTAGAAAGGGCAGACAGAGCCTGGGGCAGGGCCAATACCTTTGTAAGTAGAGAAGGGGCCGTGGTCAGCAATTCTTGAGGTTTACCCAGCTACCGTATGCTCTGGACGCCAAGATGAGGAGACAGAGCTCAGTCTTACTGTGTGGGCCTACTGTCAGGAAGCTTACTTACTACCGAAGGGGCAGACACTGGTTCAGTAAAAGGGGAAATGCTGTCCTTTGCCATGCCCACCTCAGAGAAGCCTGGGGGAAGAGGTCCTCAGCCTCAACAGACCTCCGGGATGCGGAGCTAAGAGGACGCACTCACAGGGGAACAAAAGGCCATTTCATGCTGTGGGTCAGTTTCTGGATAAGAGCCAGTTAGTTAGTGATGGCTGTCATGGAAGCTGGGAAGGGGCAAGATGTGCAAAGAGTTTAAAAAGAACACACACACACACACACACACACACACACACACACACACACGAAAAGAAATAAGAGAACAGAAACACTAGTGGGGAGTGGGTACTGGGGTCAGAGAGCCAGTACCACCTGGAGACAACAAACCCCACTTCTCTGTGCGGCCTGGAGGGTATCATGTCCTCCCAGCCCAGGCCTCGTCTCCAATGTCTGTAACAATGGCCGAATCAAAGAAAGCTTCCTTATGCCAAGACAGTTAATGCACTTTTGAAAAGATTCCCGTTGAAAACAGTTGCAATAAAAGGTCTCGGAGCTTAAAGAATTAGCCCTCCATTATCTAGCTCTCCCACTGCTTAGTGAGTAGCATTTCCCAGCCATACAAAGAAAATAGACTGTTCTCACCCACCGTCAAGTACCTCAGGAGTACCCATTCATTCAAGAATAGTTAATACCCTCTTTCCAAATAATGTTATCTCTGTGTTAATACAATTCCCCCGAGGACTTCTGCCAGGCAAGACCTTGTTAGCTGGTTTCCATCAGTACTTGAAATCATAAAGATGTGTTAAAAAAACATCGATTGCTAACAAGAAATTGTTAACCTTGTATGCTGGCCCTGGCAACCCAAGCACTGAATTTCTGAGCACATTTAAGTCATTTCAATGCCCTGCATTGCCATTGCAACTACCTACTAGACTGACAGCTGCCAGCGTCTTATAACTGCCCCGGGGAATCCTTGTTTGGTGGGGACAGTGCTTGACATCTGATTGTTCTTCTGGGTCCCAGACTAGCTACATTCAGGGGGAGGAAATGATCAGGAACCAGTTTTTCCCCCTAATTCTGAGCCTATAAGCTGATAGGACCCACATACCAAAAATGGTTCCTTTATCACTTTGTAAAAGACGAGACAACTAAGTAAAAGGTCATGTCCATGAGCCCTGATGGAGATGTTGTGGAGAAGCTGACATAAAACTTCAGTTTCAGGGCAAGTACAATGCCACCATCCCGAGGGAATTCTGCCCAACCATATGTGCAGCCCATACAGGACAAAGAGCAGCCTGGCTGCTGCTCCATAATTGCTTTAATGCAGTGTTCTTCGGCATGAAGTTTTGTTTCCATCGGGGAACCTGTGGCGAAATGCAATTTAAATCCCGATAGACCCATAGTAGCTGAAATCCTGTGAAGGTCTGTTTGGGGCAAACCACCTGGGCAAGATGATTCCAGATTCCAAGAAATGAGGTACAGGAGAGGATTACAAAGTAAAGTTCATGTGTGTGGAATCTGAAGAGAACTGGGAAAATAGCTAATTAAAGATTGTGGGACCTCTGGAAAGGAAGGCTGTGTAACCTGTTTGTAACTGACCAAACCCTGAGAGGAGCTATGCAGTTCCAGGAGGCTTTGCTGACATCCAGAATCAGTTCCCAACTGCTGTCCGGTGTTCTTTTATTGATTTTTTAAATGATACTTTTATTGAGATATAATTCACATACCCATTTTCACATTTTACCCATTTAGAAGTGTACAATTCAAAGATTTTAAAAGTATTTTCACAGAGCCTTACAAGCATCACCACAATCAACTTCAGAACATTTCATCACCTACATGGATGGAGTTCTTGACACTACATTGTAGTTGGCGGAATTGGGTAATGGCAATCTGGATGGTATTATAAGGTGGGAACTCTAAAGGAAGGGCAGGACATGGGACTCTTGTATCTAAGAGGGAAACGCTACAAAGTTATCTGGTGCTTAAAGATCTACAAAAAATAGCATGGAGTGGGGGATGAGATTTGGCTTTTGTTCCCATTAATGACAAACCGCTGGTCTGGATTGCAGCAAGAAGGACTTAGGTAAAAGACGGGGAAATTAAAACAAGCGGCTTCCTGGCAATGTTTGTGAGTTCCTGGGTTACACTGTCATACAGGGTGAGTTTTGAAACATGTGTGGCTCAAGCGGGGAGTAAAATAATACGGTTTTCCGTGAGGATTGCCGTCGTCTGCTCTTTCTGTCAAGTGGAGTGCCCCTGCTGAGCCTTTGCTGGGGAGAAGCTTCTTTTTATAACATGGTGGGGTGAGGGATAACCTTTTGGGTAGGGAAACGGTTATAGCAAGTAATCGTTTCCTGTCTAGATCAGCCTCATGGTAGGAAACCAGGAAAGAAGAGTGGGACGTCAGAGAACACAGCTCCATATCCATCTTCCTGACCCGTTGAGTACATTTCTTCAGTAAGGGTGTTTTGCCATTTCACTATGGCTCAGGTGTCAGACAGTGTCCAGAAAAAGGGGAGGTTCTAGATGAGGTGACTTGGAAATATCTAGAGAGCTTTTAGTTATCTTGTGGGAAGAATAAAAAAAACCCACTGCTGCATATCCTCCTGCCTTCTCAACAACAGAGAGATATCAAGCCCTGACTGTTGGCAGTGCTGAGGTTGAGAAAGCTTGAAATGAGAGTCAATGTCTGCTCCCTAGAACTTCAGTCTGCCCATTGTGGCATTTCTTCATACTCCCTGAAATGTGTCTGAGAGAAAAACTAAAGACTGTATTTGAAGTCACCATAAAGAAAACCTCATAAAGTTATTAATGTGGAAAAGATATGTTACGTTCTTATTAATTGCCTGGCCTAGTAAATCTTAGCTTTGCAAAGGAACAGAAGAGGGACTGTTATCCAGTGACCTTCACTATCCTCGTCAGTAGAGGGAGCCTGGTTTTGTCTGCACGGACATAGAGAATAGGACTGAGTGAGAAATAGCCTAATTGTTGAGTTAATATGGTAATCCTCAGCAGTTCATCACCTTTACCTTGGAATTACTCATAATCTTAACAGCACATAACTAATATCTCACTTGGCTTAAAAATCCCCAGGTCTATAACAATGGCAGGTGGATTATTTGCAGTGTTTGAGAATGAAATCAAATCCACCAATATGTTCATTAACAAAATGACAGATTTATTGGGATAGTACCCTAAGGGCTCCCAACACACCCTGCTTTGTCTCACTGGTGCGGGAGGTCAGTTATTTGACCTGGTGGAAGAGAGTGTTGTGGAAAACTGCCTTTTTCATTTAATGAGGAGTAAAGTCTGCCAGAATGACCTCTAACACTTTTTCCCTGCTGTTAAAGTTTTCAGCTTAGCAGCTTTTAAGTGTGGCTTTTAGAGGCTTGGCATCTCCACCCTCCAGCTTGAAGTCTCCCCTTAGCTATTGTGCCAAGCGCTCTGAGCATTCCAGCTAACTGGAATGCTGTCTAGAATGATTGAAAAAGAATCTGTAATTCAGAATCATCACTAATTCATACTGGGTTTTGCCCCCAAAGAGTCCAAATTCCTGTGGGTTCATTGGGTTTAAGACCCAATATTTAAGAATAACCCCAAAGTGCATATTTTTGAGTTGTTGATGCTTAAAAACTGAAAGCAGAAAACTACTGAGCCTCTATTTCCTCCCTTGTAAAATGGAATCTAAATCATTTCCTGCTGTTTTATTAATTATGCTGTTTATGAAGATAATGAGGCTATTGACAAATTCTCTCAGCAATACAATAGTCTCTCTCCTTCCCCTCTCTCCTTCCCTTCCTTCCTCTTTCTCCTTTCCTTTCTGCCTCGCCCTATTTTTTTTTTTTTTTTGGTTTGGAGTTTTCAGAGTTGAAGACTTTTATTTTCATGCTTAAACTATGATAGTTTTGCCTTTAAGTCTTAACAAAACTTTTTTTAAACCACATTTTGGAATTATTGGCCAGGGCTTCCTTTGGTGAGATAGTAAGTGTAACCTCTTTAAATCTTAGTCCTTCCTTGCCTTTAGATCAATGAAGTTTTGCCCCACTGGGGAATTTCTGCCCCCAAATACAGACCTTTGTGATCTTCCTTTTTTAAAAAATCAGTTTTGAACTGAAGCCAGCTGAAGCCATCTTGACAAGTATTAGCAAATATCAACATTCCCAAGCACTAATTGTGCTTTTTTTTCTTATAAACCACAAAAATGAAAAGCTGATCTTTCTGCTAGTTGGCCCAAAATATTTGTGAGAAGAGATGGAAAATGAAGTCAGTGGGGAAAGCTGATGGAAATCTTCCATGGCTGAAACCTGAAAGTAGGTTACCTGGATACAGTGGTGATGGGTGCACACAAGACTGACTGGAGGGCTGAACTGGGCAGAAAAACAATGTGGCTGGAGAGTTTGCTGGTGCCCCACTTGGTGAGACCCGCAGGGATCATAGTCCTCAGACAAGGAACCAGAGCTCCAGGCTGCTATCCCCGAAGGCTGATGTGAAAATTTGCTAACTTCTGACTTGGGAAGGAATGTTCAATTAAATCAACTGGGCTTAGTCTGGCCACAAACATGAGCTCTGTCCTTTTCCCTGACTCCCTGACCAGCAGGAAACAAAATAGATTTCATCAAAGGCTGGGACGAAAAACAGGCAGAGAATGTTCCTGCCTCAGTTGCACAGCACAATGAATATTCTGCGCATGGATCTTGATGAGCAAGTCTTCCAATGCTACCATGAGCACTCACAATACACACTTCCCCCTCTTCCCCCAAGAAATGAATAGCAAGGATCACACATCAGGCGTGGCTCAGTTGGGGAAGGGCTGTTTCAGGAATCGAACCAGGGCTCCCATTGTCTCAAAACCTAGAGATGGAGTTACTCTTCCTCACCAAAGTATAGCTTCCATCTGAAGACAGAAGGGAATCCCCTTAGAACCAAGGGAAATTGTGGTTTGAGGTTCTGAAGGTAATTGCAGGCTACAAATGCCTTCCTCACCGCTTGTATGTCTATTGCTTTAAGGACTCGAGTCTAACAGCAAATTGTGTATGCTTTGTTCCCCAAATCTAGATAACCAGTTCAAATCCATTGTGAATACATGGGCCTTTCTGGTTGGGAGAGGAAGTCTATGCCATGCTACATGGCAGTAGATACTACCCAAAGCCTGGGGAAAACAGCAGCAAGCAAATGGGCAACACTAGTCCCTAGGCACATGTCTATTTGATTTGAAACTATAATGCACACTGTGCTTAGGAAACATGGCCAGAAATTCACACTGGAAGAAAAAAAGGGAAAGACTATTATGGCATGTAGAGAGCCTGAAAAGATGGTGTCTGGCTGATGTCGAGTGAGACTGGCCAGTCAGCTGACCAGCTGTTTGGTCACACGTTGCAAAAAGAAATGCTAATAGCACAGAAAAAGTGCAGGAAAGAGAAAAAAATCCACTCCAGTTCTATGATACAGGACCAGCTAAAACTGTAACCCTATTCACAGAGGGACTGGTAATAAAAGAACAGTCTTACAACTGCTTTCCCTCCTGTTCATGTTCACAGTAACAGCTGGATACACACTAATTGCAAAAAGTGAAAGAAAGAACTTTTAAGTTTTCAAGCAGGCATGCTCTAATCAGTCTCTCGCCAGCACAGTTTCAGACACAAGTGTGATGTGCCACCTAGCAGGTCTATTTTAGACACTTGCTCACAGCTCCTCGTTTGTGTGGGTGGCTTTATGTTGTCACAGAAGAGCAACACACTGTTCTCTCCTTCCAAGTGCATTGCTTCTATCCATCAAGAAGTGGCTTAGCCAGGGCTTTGCAGCCTCAGCACTGTAACACGAAGTGCTAAACGGTCTTATTGATAAGAAACCCAGAGCCAGATATTAGGGTAAAAACCTGAGAGATGGGAGGAATAGGAAAATCCACAGACACCCTCACCTTACAGGCACCTCAGTCTCCAAAGAAACCTACTTTCTGTATACCCACTCCTATTTGCCTTTCTGTTCTGCAATCTCACTTCCTCTCTCTGCCCAGCTACATCACTTCCTGTCTGTCTGTACAGACCTCCAGACCTTTATGGTTAGTGCTGGGATTAAAGGCGTGTGTCACCATGCCTGGCTCTGTTCCCCAGTGTGGCCTTGAACTCACAGAGATCCGGATGAATCTCTGCCTCCTGAATGCTGGGATAAAAGGCATGTGCTACCATTTCCTGATTTCTATGTTTAATATAGTGGTTGGCTTTTTCCTTTGATCCTCAGATAAGCTTTACTGGGGTACACAGATAAAATATCACCACATAGGACAGTTGTCATTGTGACTCAGGTCATTCTTTGTTGGAGGTGGAGCTATCTCGTGCATCATAAGATGTTCAACAGTAGCAGTGTCCCTGCTCTATCTCCTAGATGATGGTAGGAAGCCCCTCCTCCAATTATGACAGCCAAAATCATCCTTAAGTATTGCTAGACATTGCTAGACATCCCCTGGTGGTGGTGGTGGTTGGGGCGGGGTGGGGGGGGTGGAGATACATAATCACTCTCATTTGAGAACAACTGAGCTAATCCAACAAAGACTGACTTTCTCTTTCTTGTGGTCTAAATTCACATGAAGTGGACTTCTCTCTGATTCTGAGTGGCCTGCAACACTTGACTCAAGATTTTCAAATCATTAAGAACGATGCTCTTATTGCCTTGCCCAAGGGCAGCCATTTCCAGCTAAACTCTGAGGTCCAGGGAGAGAAGGAGGGTACTTTTGTTTTGTGTTGTTTGAGGAGGGAAGACAGGGTCCTGCTATGAAGCCCAGATTGGCCTTCAGCTCCCAAGCCTCTAGCCTCAGCCTCCAGAGTGGTAGGACTACAGGCATGGGACACCATGCCCAGCAAAGGCACTTTTCCCCGCTTTTACAGCCGTATGTTTTTAGCATGGGGGAAGCTCAAGAAGAAAACTCAACACCCTCACGAGCTAAGTGAACGGAAAGAGGCCTTGAGTACTTGCAACTCACCTCTTTGCCCCTTCCCTATTCCTTTGCCACACACACAAAAAGCCCAGAGGGAAAAGTGACTTGCTAGAGACCGTACACACTCTGAATCCTCCTTCTCTGGGCCACAAGGCAATATTTCCCAACATGCCTGAAGAGCTTAGGTCTCTAAACACTAATAAATTAGAGCTCTTTACAAGCAAGAGTGTAGGCCAGCCATGCCAGTTGAGAAATGTAAATTTTACAAATGACAGAATACTGCAACCAATTAGTGCAAACAAACATTTATTGTGAAATATTCATCCTACCCTTTATTAGGTATTACATCATCAAAGCACTTTGTGGCAATGAAAATAGCTTTTACCCCTCTGATTCACCCAATATTCCATTAAAGCTGCAAAAAAATGTGCAATCTGCTTGAAAAATAGGTTGCTCTTATTTACTCATTTGTGAAAAGTCAAAAATTAAAAAAGAAAATGATTCTAATTTGCCTTTCTGCCTCCCACCTACGCCCCAAAATAATTAACAAAGATAATTTGTTTTAGATGACTTTTTAAAAAACCAATGCACCTTTCCCCACGTCATAATCATAAAAATGTTTTAAAGCCCTTATTTACTTTCTTGGAAAAAAGGTGGCCAGCCGTTGTTTTTTAATTGGGAGCATGTGTATTTCCTGGGAGTTCACTTTCTTTAACTTTATGCTCCGGTTTTTGATGGGTTTCCTAAGGGGCTCAGCATTTCCCAGGGATTCTTCTCCTTGGCTGTTGATGTCATAACCCTGAAGCACAGAGTCTTCTCTTTTGAAGGAGAAGTTTTTGGTGGACACCCCCGAGAGGCCTTTAATCTTGCCACAGAAGATGGTAGGCACGGTGTCTTCGACGGAGACAATGACCTTGGCTGCCTGGGACTCACTTACAATCTCAATGTTATTTTCAGCCTTCACCTCACTGCTGGGGTGGCTGGGCTGGCTGACCCTTTCACTGCCATTGCTGCCACTGATGTGACCATCCATCATGCCCGAGGCCTCATGAGATTTGGCAGGGGCAAAGGACCTTTCCATACCACTGGGAAGTTTCTCGACCACAGTGTGACCCTGGCTGTCTGCTGACCTGCTGTTATCATACAGTGTCTCTGGGGGAGCCTCGGACTTTCGGTGTGCTGCCAGGGACAGGTCTAGGGCTGCATCCTCTTGGAAGATTGGGGGGCTAGCTTCACCAGCCTTGAGCCAGGGCACTGACTTCATGGAGAGATCCAGGGCCTCGTTCTCACTCCCCATCTTGATGACTGTGTGGCGGCTGAGCTGGAAATACTCTTTTGGGGGGAGGATGTCTAAGGACTTCAGTTCATCCTTTCCCAGGGTGCTCTGGGTGCCTTTAAAGGAGTGCAGGCCAAAGGAAGATGGTGGCTTGGGGAAACTGGGGCTGAACTTGGACTCCGAACTCTGAGGCACTGGGACGGGGATGGGGATGGGCACTGGCACCGGCAAGGGAACGATCACAGGATAGGGCACCAAGAGGGTAGCTGGTGGGACTAGGGGGGACAAGGGAGAGTTAAAGGGCTGGGGAGGCACTGGAGCATAGCCAGGAGGAGGCTGGCAGGGTGGGGGGCCCAGAGAGCCTTGGGTGGGGAATAAATTCTGGAGCACAGCTTCAAATGGCAATGTGGGCTCCTGCGGCTGGCTTGGGATCCTCAGGTCCAGGAGCTGAGGCTGGGCCTCGGAGTCCTCGGCCCCCTGGAAGAGGTTGTTGTGGATAGCATTGGAGGAGCACGGGGCCTCCTGTGGCAGGACCAGAGGGGAGTTGAGGTGCTGGAAAACATGCTGCTCCAACACCACCGGCAGCTGCACAGGGCCTTGTGTCGTCATAACGTAGGTGGCATTGCCGTTGGGGTTGAGCTCTGGTGCAGAGCTTCCCTCCACCTGCATGTGAATGGGCATCACCACTGGGCTTTCCCCGAGGCACAGGGGCTGCAGCACAGTGGCTGCTACCTTCAGAGCCATGCCACTCTGAGACTCAGCTGGGGGATTCAGAATGGATGGGGCTGGCACGGTCACCAGGGCCTTCTTTACCAGGTCAGTGGAGTTGATGTTCCAGGCCTCAGTAGTTATCAGCTGGGCCATGCCATTCTCCAGTCTGTTATTGGCCAAAGTGGGAGGGGAGTCAGTCATGTCCATGGAGAGGTTCTGGGACTGTAGGTCATCCATCACTTGGCTCTGGTGCCACGTGGCCTGCAACACAGAACACATGATAAGAATCTTTCTTAAGAGACTATTTATAACTGCCTTACGAGATCTCTCCAGTCTCAAAATAGTTTCCATAGCTTAGTTAACTAGGCAGCACAACCCAGCTCCCTATGTATACATACGCATTATGGATATGTCCTAATATACACGAACACACCCATATGATCAGCTGTGCTTATAAAGACCCAATTTAACAGGCGATTAAGTTATAAACACACATGATGTAATCTCTAAATAGCCAAGTGATGTTAAACAGGGTATTTTTAAGCCTAATACTCAGCTTATATTTTGATCTTTCAACAAAAACAAAGTTTCATTCCACATTGCTCTTTCAGACAGTTAAGAAATGCAGAGATCTGAACTAGTTCAAATTTGAAAAGGCAGTAGACTTACTTTTCCTTAAGGAAAAATAAAGCCTTGTCACATTTGAATATTCTATGACTATAGAATGGCACATTTAAAAATTCTTTGTAGATGTAATTATGACATTTTAAAATTATGGAAAATTTCAGAAAGCATTTCAAAAACTCTATAGCAATAATTCTTCCAAAGGTTTGGAGATTGAAAGAGCAGTGTGTTTACCCAAAGCTCATTATTGTTGTCTCACTGTCTCCCACTCTCCAATCACATTCCCTTTGCTCTGATTAATAGGAAATTCCACTCCTCAGAGCAAAGGGCAGATGGAATGGCTTTCATGAATGGTCATTGAGCCCATCAGGCTCATGGGTCCATCTTTCTGACCTGTGGCCTCTCCCAGGATCTAATTACCAAGAGAAAGGAATGTTGATGGGTCTAGGTCTAGGAGAAATGAAATGTCCATTGGAAACAAAAATTCTCAAAGGTGAAAGATGTCTGAGATACCTCTTGAACACTGATGGCCACTTCCTAGGGGGCCAAAGAAGCCCAGAGAGGATGCTTCCTGGAGGAAGCAGAGCTGCAGCTGCAGTATGGCTCTCCATGGAAACACGTCCATATTTAGCCTCGTTACCATGGAGAAGGCAGGCACCATGTCTAACTCAGAGATCTGTACAGCCCTGGAGTGTGGTTTGGCTTAATAATAATTCAGTAATCCTCAATTTCACTGGAAGAACCTGAGGCAAACCAGATTCTTGACTTCACCTGTCTTACCTATGCAGACTTTGGTCCTGTGGTCATCATGTCCTTATCTTCTCACCCCTAAACTGTCATCACAATCTCTCAAACAAGAGAGAGGGGTGACCCAGCACATCATGGTGTAATAAATACAGTCTTACTATAGGAATGCAGCTTTAACAAATGAACAATTCCATGACAATTTTCAAGCCATCAAAACATGTCAAATGCACAGAATAAGGAGTTGCTTTGAGGAAGGAGGGGGTGGGGAACGTGAAGGATGTTGCGCAAACAGCTCTGTGGAGTATAACTGGTGTGTCATGCTTTTGGCAAGACACATTGCAGTAATTCCAAGGGAGGACTCTAGAGCCCATGTCCTTGTGGGCAATATGCCCTCTGGAAACTACAAGTTAACCCAGTACGTTGGCAAGACATCTCCTTAGGACAGTTGGGAGGCAGCCTACTTCTAGAAAGGCTGAGGACACTTACCCTCACAAAAGGGCTTAGTTATTCTTGAGAAGGCTGGTCCTTAATTTAGCCCAGAAAACGTCATACTTTCAACATGACTGCCATTCTCACGTACATACATTCATTCACTCATGTAACCAATTTATTTTGTATATGCTTACTATATTCCGAAGACTAGAGTTTAAGCTATAAGTGAGCGATGAGGCTTCTACTTTCATGGACATTACAGTCTAGTGAAGCTGTATGTCTTCCAACACACAAGATTTGCAGCATGAACAGGGGGAACCAACACACCAGAAGAGGAAGCAGAAGCAACAGCAGGATAGACATTTGTTGCACAGGTACACAGTCCTGTGGAGGCCCTATGAATCTAAGATTTCCTCCACAGTGGTCCAACTGGTCCCTCACACTGGCTAGAACTCCTGTGAAAGAATGAGGAAAAGATAAAGGGAAGCTTAGGTGTGGCTGATAAGGACAAGGGCAGCAACTGTCGGAGAAGTCACCCATGGCCACCCATCCAAGACTGACGACTAAGGGGTAACTTAGCAGAAATCAAGACACGTCCTGGGCCATCTTTGAGTTTTCTGTACTTCCTCTGAAGACTGTGTCTATTTACACTTCCATTAGTGGTAGTCTCCCTCCCTGTGTGTCCTTCCTTCTTTCAGTTTTCCTTCACCCATGCCCAAAGAAAAGAAGACAACTTTCTGGATGCCCCTTCACCTGTTACTTGCACATATCTTTAGCTCATATGCTAGCTAGAAATCCCCCTTCTTCCCTCAGCCTGGCCCTGATCTAGGCATGCTACCTCTTGCAGAACTCTCCTGATTAGGGTGTGAGCATGGGACCTTGCCAGGATAGGGTCCTTCCCAGAAGCCTCTACCCCAACAGGCCTGCTATCTTCTCCAGCATCACCCTGATCAGGCCATGAAGAGGGGACCTTTCCAGGGTTGGGTGCCTCCCACAGACAACAAGATATGCACATTTGCTTTGTGCCTGCTGAGAATTTCCAAAACATGACTGACTGCTCATCCTTGAGATGACCTTTTCAGAGGACGAGAATCATGCCCATTTTGTCAATAGGGAAATTAATTCCACAGTGAAGTCAAATCACCAGCTTAAGGGTACTCTGAGACTGGAATTAGAATTCCAAGTCAGTCCCAGGCATCCTCTCTGTCTTTCAATTTCTGGCAAGAGTAATCCCTGTGGCCTCTGCTTCAACGTGGAGTCCATGGTGTGCCTGAGGAGGACTGCATCAAAGACTACTTGAGAATAAGACCTATTCAAAGTAGAGGCCTTGAGTTTCCCAAGAAATTCATGAATCTGTCATCAGTCTAGTTTCTCCACCGGCGCTGCTCTAGCTCATCCTCACTGGAGTTTCTGTTCTTGGGGAGTGCAGCCTGAAGTGGCCATGCTAATGCTACTAGAGGACTGATGGCAGGGCACCCCTCAGCCTACTCTCCGGCACCCACCTGTCCTCATGTCACAGAAGTGAGAGGAAGATGTACAGGTCTTTTTCTGGGGCCTCCTTGTTGCTGGGAACAGATATGACAAGCTAAATGGCATTCAGGTCAGGCCAAAGTGCAGGTGGAGGAAATAAATTGGAAGTATTTCAGGAGCAAAAAAGAAAGAAAGCCACTGGACAAAATCTCACTTCCACCTTCCTTGCCATAAGAGTTCTCAGCCTAAGATTGCCTGGGAATAACTCCATCTGTTTCTCTGGAGGGCCAGTGGCCTGCCAAGACAGGTTGTTTCTGCTACTTTATCTCTAGCAGGTATAACACTGTTCTCAGGGATACCCAGGTTAAGAAAATACAAACAGCTTCCCGTTGTCCACCTTTCCACATTCCAGAAAGGCTCTTTCTCTCTTCTACTTGTACCTCCTCCCCTTGTTCAACCTGCCAACCGATACGATACCCTCCTACAGCTCCAGGTTAGCAGTGGACACGGTGTGGTGATAGAGTGTGATGCCTCGGGCATTGTTGCTACAGGAGTTGCTATTAGAAGCCCTGGCTATGTATGCACTGAGAACCAAAACAGCAGCTCATGAATTCAGGGTTCAAAAGGTAAGTCTATCTCCCTGAGGATGAGCCCAGAAGGTAGTTAATGACTTCGAAGAAGACTGCTGATTAGTGTGGGCAGAGGGTGGGTTTGGGCTTTTTTGAATCAAAGAGCATCACAGCAGCCACTAATTTAAGCTCAAGCAAAAGGGGCAGGAAATGTGTCCTTGTGTTTTGGTTTTGTAAAACTTCATTTTCAATGGGTTTAAAGAGGTCACCAACCATTTTGCATATGTCCATTATCACTTGTGTTGGGGCATGATGAAGAGAGATGAATAGAGAAGACACATACACTTACATACATACAGAGAGAGAGAGAGAGAGAGAGAGAGAGAGAGAGAGAGAGAGAGAGAGAGATCCAGTAGATGATGGCCATGTAGCCTAGTAGAACATGGACAATCTGGACCTACCTTTATTCTCTGTCCTTAGCCAGTTGCTAGGGCCTCACCCCTGTAGCCTATATGCACCACAGATGTAGACTTTGGGAGAAATGGCAATGTGAGGTAGTGGGAAAGGAAGGTCTGAGATCATAGCTGGGCCTAGATGCTTGTAAAGCCACAGACTTGCTATATTATAAACATCAAATGATGCCTGAGACAGGTTCTGCCCCTCAGCCTGGAGTCCTCTCTGGCCTTTGTCTTCACCCAGCTAACTTCTGCTTATGGGTTAGATGTTAGAGGCTCATTTCCTCCATTCTCACTGAGATCCCCCTGGACTCTGATTTAACCTTGTCTAGTCCTGACTCTGCCCTCATGCTGGGCTTGTCTAGTCCCTTGTTTCTCCAGGAGCAGCAGACGGTCTTCCTCCTTGTAGCTGGCACTGTGTCTAGTGAATAGTGGACACTTAGGAAATGCTTTCTGGATGAATTGGTACATGAATGAATATTCAAGAGTTTCTGGGCTATTGTCATCCTTTGCCATTTGTAGAATCATGGTGAAGTGGAGCATTAGACTTTATAACATTTTCTCTGACCTATTCCAGACATTTCCGACAGGTGAGGAAACCAGGACCTAGAGTGGCCAATGTTCACCAAGACTGGGACTCAAAATGGCCAACATTCACCAAGACCAGTTACTACAGAGGTATATGAACTCTGGGGAAGAGGACAGGTGGGGCCCTTGGTGTCATAGGATAACATAATGGTGGTCACCGCCTCCACTTTGTAGGACTCCCATGAGACAGTATATATGTGAAAGTATTTTGTGGACTAAGGATGTGGGGTCACCCTGTGTTTGTCTGCTGTATGACTACTTTCTTTATAAGGAACTACATATATGAAGAAGATGAGCTCAGGTACATTGCCCAGATGGTTAGTCCATGACCTGATTCACACCTGTACCTTGCTGGGTATCTACCCATGCAAGCTATCCTGCTTCTCTGGCTCTCTCTTCCATAACTTTGTATAGGAATCTTCTTTAAGCTGATATACATTCATATAAATGATACTTTTTTTATAAGGAGGCTTCATTTAAAAAGCAAACTACTTGATTATCACCACTCAGATAATTTAGACACTCTCCAGAAGCTAAAATTCATCTATTTCCTTATTGTGGATATTTAAGACTAAGTCATACACACACACCCACACACCCACACACACACACACACACACACACACACACACACACAGAGAGAGAGAGAGAGAGAGAGAGAGAGAGAGAGAGAGAGCGCTTACAAATATCCCACCATCTTTACCCCTAATGTCCTCAGCCACATCCTGACTCATACTACTGAGAGCACCCCTGAAGACCCTGTGCCAATTCAGACTAAAGGAACATCAGCGTGTGCTATGAATTCCAGTGACAAAATCCCTGACTCTGGGAGAGCCTGATTCCTGAGCCAAGAATTCACAGGGTACACTAGGAGGCTTTTCGAGGCCCGGGTCACCCTCTAGATGAACTTTGACTGTATTTTATGAATTGAAAGCATCTTCACCACAGAAGCTAGCTGAAGGATTGCCCAGGGTGCCTGGTCTGAGGAATCCAGCACCTCTAAGCAAAGACTGTAGGAGTGGCTACTTTAGTGTGGAGGGCAGGGATTTATTTCATAGCAACTTGAGCCAAAACTGGCTGTTGCTTAAGGCCCCATGAAGCCCTTGAGATTACTGGACTGAGGTCACTCAGAAAGTACACTTAGCTTCAGGGAAAACAGTTTTAATGATCTGGGCTAGTTTGGGCATATTCTGAGCTAAGAGGCTCTAGCAAAAATGTAAAAGTCCGGTCTTTGGGCCTCCGTCCCTGTTGAGATGTCACGGAGGAACCAAAGCCTACTCCTGCTCCAAGGGAAGCTCTTTATCATAAACAGGCTGCAAATGTGACTCATTCTCCTGTTCCACCAAAATAAATCTCACCTAGATGTTTTTTTCTAGTCAAGACAAGTTTCTTCCCTAAAGCAATCATTCTTTAAATGATTGCCACGTGTCACTTAATGGCAGTGACATATGCTGAAATCCATAGTGTTGGTTAAGTTTGTCACTTGTAAACTGGAGAGTGTGTTTCTACAACAGGATATGATTATGATATTACTTGATACAATCTGTGGAATAACCACTGAATTGCAGTCCATCATTGATCAAAGCATTGTTACATGGCACATGGCTGTATATCCTAAGAGATATTTTTCCTCCGTGGTAAAATATCAATAGCCTTAGTCTATATGGAGCAAGTACCAGTTATCAATTATGTCTGGTCTACAGGACTGTCTGCATCTTTGTTGAAATTGAAGTCCTTGGAGCAGCTACAAGAGCATCACTCACAAGCTTGTTTGAAATGCAGAATCTGAAGCCATAACCCAGACTCATTGAATCAGGTTCTGCATGTCAACAAGATCCTTGGGTGATGTGTATGCATATTAAGATTTGAAAAGCACTGGCTTATTACTGGTTCCCAAACTGAGTTGTGCACTGGAATTGCCTGGAATCTATTAAAAGAATATGATGCCTGGATCCCACTTTCAAGACTGATTGAATTGTTATGGGATGCAGCTTGGGCCCTGGATTACATAAAGTTCATCAGGCGATTCTAATATGCAATCAGGTTTGGAACTCTTAACCTATAGCTAGAACACGGGACAGCTAGTGATCTGGCTTTCATAGTGGCTGATCTGCCTTCTTATGTCACAGAAAACACTGAAACCATTATCCCAAACCCTGTCAACCTCCCTTTGGCCCCTACATTGTCTCCCTATGTACCCTAATCTCATAAAGCAGAGAGAAGTTTCTCCCTCTTGCAAGGTTGGTTTGTTAGAGACCTATGATAAAATCCTGCTCCCTTCCATTCACTCCTTAGTCTATTTTTCACTTTTAACTAGGACTTCCATAACGCCCCCAATAAATGACCCAATTCTGTATAAAAATCACTAGCCATTAACTATGAGCCAGCATATTTTGTCCCTTAATACCGTAGATACATATGCTTTCACCATTTAGGACCCAGGGTGCACTATCTAAGAAGCAACTCCAACTGGGTTCAAAAATGGGTTTTCTTTCTCCACAGGGTGTAGTAATTGTCAATTACTTGCCCCAGCAATTGAATTTTCTGAGCTTTAAACATCAGCACAAGGCCCTTTAATTTTAACAAAGCTGTGAACATAATCACTACTTGAATGTATTCCCAAATTGGTTACAATATGAAAAATAACACAAAGTAGTCACCTGCCTTACATTTGGTTGTATTTTACATGCAGAGACTTATGCGGTCCTCCAAAAGGGATGTGGTGCTCCAAATTGACTTTCGAAATGAGTTGCCCAACCCACTATTTAAGTTATTAAAGCTGTGGTGGTCATCCAGATTTCACCTGAGATCAACTGTAGTGAAGCTAGGCATTGGCTGTGGAAAGTCCCATCAGGAAGGGAGTAAAACCATTAGATTTCCTCCTAAACTGGTTAAAAGAATATGGAGAGGACAGATCCAGGGCCATTAACTGGCCACTGACATCAACCGTGTGAAAAGCATCATAAAGAAGGGAGAGAAATGCAAACCCTGGGGCGCTACAAAAGTTATGTATGTTCAGTTTATCATCCCATACTTTACATTCTTATTTTCTTATTTCTGTAGAACATGTTAATACAAAAGCAAAAGAACACACAAGCATGGTGTTGATGTGGATGTGTGGGGGTGTGTTCAGTTTTCCCGGAGAGCAGCATAAGACTGAAATGCTGCCACTCAGAAAGAGAGATGAATCTCTCAAGCAGAGTCCAGTTTGATTTCTAGGGCTCTTCTCTTTAAGTTTAGACTGGTCATTAGCCCAATCCATCCTTCCTGTTTTACAGGGCAGGAAGCTGACACTCAGATGTCAAGTAGCTTGTTCAAGTTCACAAAGCACAGTGTGCACCGGCTCAAAACCGTGCTTCTTTCAGCAAAACACATCATCTGACCCATTGCCCTTGTTTCAAATGCTAAAGGACACCGAACAACATGTGAGCCAAGCAGGATTGAAGAGAGGGAACCTCCATTTCTCGGGCCTGATATTCCAAGGCTTTGTTGGATTCTAGAAGAGGTCAAGAAGAATCTGGGAGCCCGCCAGGTGGTGGTGGCACATGCCTTTAATCCCAGCGCTCAGGAGGCAAAGCCAGGTGGATCTCTGTGAGTTTGAGGCCAGCCTGGTCTACAGAATGAGATCCAGGACAGCCATCAAAGCTACACAGAGAAACCCTATCTCAAATAAACAAAAACAAAAAATAAATAAAAATAAATAAAATCTGGGAGCCCCGGCTGGGGAGGTCATTCTACCTCCTTTCTCTTTCTGGTAAACAATGCCTAAGTCTCTCCATTTATTTTCTCATTTACTGTCCCAACAGTCTTTAGCCTGCCTCCTAAGGTTGGATGATGGCTCTTGGGATCATGCAGATCTAAGCTAGCATAAAGCAGGAGTAAGAAACCAGATTTGTATTCATTCATTTATCCATTCTTTCAAAAATGACCTGGGGACCTACTGTGTGCTAGGCCTGCATTTCCCATTCTTCTACTTTCTCTAAAGGGACATCACCTTCTTTATTGGCTTAGTTCTAAAGACAGGAAGCAAATCCACCCTTTCCCAAGGTTTTCTGCTTTCTCCAGGGTTCCTTCAAGAACCATATTTCTTTGAAGATAAATAAATTTTTAAAAGATAAATGCCCATTCCTAGACAGCTGTAGGGGGTGCGGTGTAAGGACAAGGAAAGGTTTAAGGTAGAAAGCAGTGTTTAGTTTTTAGAAAGGGCTGACACTGCCATTAGGAGGAAAGACATGTTCTCCTCACATTATGATGAGTTTCTGTAGAAGGTAAGAAAACTGCCTCGGCATCACAGGAGACAATCGGGAGGAAATGTTGAGGTGGCAGGGCATGCGTAAGCAGACAGTGAACTGTGTGAACTACCAACGGCTGGTCCCTGCATTCAGCTGAATGCCTATAACTTTCCACCAGACACCCAGCCTCCAAACATCCTCGGGTGCCTGAGCTAGAAGGGCAGTTTTCACAGAAGCAAAAGTCACGCCGAAGGTCTCAGGCCAGGTCTATTGTCTTGAAGAACCATGGTCTGAGGAAATTTTTCTGGCAACAAAGAAACCTCTTAAATTTGGAATGAAGAGGGGGAAAAACCTGCCTTCTGGAAGAGAAAATACTTCTAATTAGATTGAGATACAAAGGTTAAATTTTTGTTCTGGGAAAAAAGATTGTTTATAATCCTATGTCATTAGAAGGACATTTTCCAGAAACCACTATGCCAGAAATAGACCCTCTAAGGGTCTATAGAAGGAAGGGTCTGTAGAATTCTAGAGTACAAAGGACTTGAGCACAGTGTTTTCCCGTTTCCTAAGGCCTGTGAGCCCCTCATCAACTACTGGTGTGGAGATGGGGCCAGTTCACTCTGGGCACTGTGCCCTGCTGAGAATGATAAGAAGAAAAACTTGGAACTGAAGTTTGCCCAGGTGCAAACTTCAACTTTCACTAACTGCCGGTTGTATGACCTTGGGAAAGTCAGTTCCAAGCCTCAGTTTCCCTCCCTGTAAGATGAAGACAGAAAAATAAAGACCTCTCATGTGGGATGGTTGTAATGAGGAAGGAAGCTCATTTAAGTAAAGCACTTGCTACAGTGCCTGGCACGTGGGATGCTCCATCAAGACGGTCAGCGTTGTCCTCTTTGGCTCCATCATCACTTGTTATCATCATCTTCATCTTTGCCCCAATGGTCAGTGCAGTTGCCACTGATTTCTTAGTTGTCATTCTCATTGCCATTGCTATCATCATTGCCACCATCTTTGTTGCCACCTTGTCCCGGCATCCTTATCTTTCTTCCTTATTGGACCCACTGCCCACATTTTCTCCAAGCTCCTGGAGTAGCTTCATCAAAGCTTCGATGGCATCTGAACAGGTTTGCTCATTTGTAACCCTGTTTGGTCAAAGGTTCGCTTGAAAATCAGCGGCTAGAAACTGGGAAGATCATAAATAAGCATTACACGTGGTAGTGAGGTTTTCAGGCAAAGCCCCTAGCTCACTCAACTCCAACTTCACTCGACTATCAAACATTCCCAGTGAAAAGAGAGGACAGTACTATCACACTATTAGAAATCAAAGACAGTAGGAAGAGACACTAATAAATATAGAAAACTATTCCTCATTTGGCAGGAAGACTAGAGGAGAAAGAACAAGAGCAAAAGCATGTATCTTGCACATATGGACGCATGGGCACTTTCAAGGATTCTGAATTTCCTGCCACTTAGCTATGTAGAATTTCCCTTAGGATCCTACAGTTTTCCTTCTTTGCACAAGGGCCCTAAGTAGCTTTTTCTCCCCAGTCACCAGCGGTAGGAGGGTCATCTTCTGACTCACAAAAGCAAAGGATTCCTGGAGAATAGGAAGATAAAGGAAAGGATAAGATGGAAGCAGGAAGCAGAGAGATGCTCTGTGATAACTAGGCCAAAGTAAAAGGAACGGACGTTCCAAAGTATGTAGGCCTAAGTGAGAAAGAGCTTGCTAGGCCAAAGTGTTAGAACACCAAGGAAAGCTGTGAGAGAACGAACACAGAATGAACGTTCTTCAAGGGGGCCGTGTTAAGGTGCAAAGGTGCAAAGGCTGCAGCAGCTTTAGCTGCTTCCCAGTGTGCCGGGAGGAGACATAAGGAGTACTGGAGTTTGGGGGTATACTTCACAAGATCAAGTACCACAAGAGCATAAGGAAGATGGTCCTCATTTTGTCAGAGCTTCTCACTGCTTTTAAAACGACCAAGCACACTCACTCGGGATTTGCTGTGCTTTCAGCCCTAGGAAAAACTACATTTGTGTGCCTTCTTACTGTATCTGGTCTTTATTTGCATTTATCCATACACCTGGCACCCCCTGTTCCACCTTGGGCAGTCAGAATTGAGTTTCTCCTATCAAAATTTGATTTTCTAGAAAGAAACTGATAAACTAATCCTCCATGTAGTATTTGACTGTCTTGATTACATATATGACTGATAAAGCTCAAGTATTATGTTTCCCTTACAGATATAATTAATGCAATTTGGGAATGATAAAGCCACAGAAAAAGAAATGGGATTCTAATTGAGAAACTTCAAGACACTAATCATCAGGAAGAACCTTCTATCTATGCTGACATCTTTCCATAGAGACAAGACTTACAACTAATGACCAAGTTAGCTGGCAGTATTAAAAGTTACCTGAATGCAACATGATGGCCTCCACCTTTAGGCATTCTAAGTTGAGAAAAGATATGAAGGTGAGTCAGTTCTTCATCTCTTTATAGACACAATAAGCAAACATTTATTTCTCATCCAAAAGGAAATTGCTAATTTTGTGCTTTTCAGTATGGAGATTTTGGCAGTATCAAGACTGCCTTTCTTTCATGGGCCTGGGTCACTGGACTGATTGCCACCTAATATTCTGGTTTCTGCCTTACCATGCAAGAAGTACAGGACCATATCTCACATATAACACATAAGGTTCCAGCCACAATGGACACTCGATGGTCATTGCCAATAGTGATGAGTATGGTGAGGAAGGTTGGGGGAGGGCTGGTGGTTTTGAGTGAGCCCAGCTGGCTAGGTATCTTGGGTTCCCCAATAGAAAGACCTTAAGACAAAGATTTCACTGCAGATAGTGTATTTGGGGGAGGGTTCCAGAAAACACCAGAGAAGGAATGAAGCAGAGAGACTGGAAAGGAAAAAAAAAGCAAAACTATTAAGCAACTTACCACTGTAAACAACTGGAGCTCAGTTGCACTAGAGAATGGCAAGAGACAGTGAAGAGCACGTTCTCCAGAGCTTTATGAACTGAGAGGCTAGCAAGTTGGGATTTATTCGCTGACTCCAACCATCACTGGTCAAGGGCTAGTGGAAGATGTGTTCATTCTTTGACACTTCCAGCTAACCCAGCATGCAGGCCAGGCCTAGTGTACTCCAGAGACCAAACCTAAAACAAACCTTTAGGGAGAGTCACAGGTGTTGGAAGTAAGGCGCATCTAGTAAGAGGTAAGTGTGAGAGACCATGGCAGGATATCAACAGCATCTCCTATGCCAACAAGACCCTAAAAGTGTCAATGATTATTATGTGACCATAATGTCACTAATTTAGGCCACTATACAGGGTCACGTGTTTCCCCAGTAAGTGGAACCTTTTATAACCCATGTGAAGAAGAAGACATCATCCTTAAACAACCATGTCCATGCCTCAAAGGAATCAGCTGATGAGGAATGTGATTCAAGATTGCATAAACAGCAAGACTCACAAGGAGGCAAGACAGGACTAGATATCAAAAGCAAAAATTTCAAGAGATGGTGTAATGTATCTGGACCTCTCCAGAAAGGTCTTTAAATATTATTTGTGTCATCTGGAATGCAAGATTTCCCTGGGCTAAATCACAGAGGAAGTCTCTCCTCTAGTAATCCTGTGTTCCAACTCAGGGACCCAAATCGAATAAACATCATTTCACTTCATAGTGCATACTGCCTGATGATAACGATGATGATGACGACGACGACGACGACGACGACGACGACGACGACGACAACAACAACAACAACAACCTTGATCTGAAAAGTATGCAGACAATGCATGGATGGGGTGGGGAAGGCTCATATTTTAAACAGTGTGATTTCTTTCTGGAATTCTGTTTTCTCAGAAGCATCCCTCTGCCTAGGGGTAACTCTCTTAAGAACAATACACTTGGCAGAATCTTAGGGATTTCTGTAGCAGGAATCTTAGAATATCTTATTAATAAAATCAAACCTGGGGCCAGGTTTTGGGGTGAACGCTGGAAGATCAGAGAGACAGAACAGGCCACAGCTAACCTCACCTGGCTAGTTCCTCAGCTGATCCTGTTTCCTGAAACTGGAAGCCTCTGAGTCCTCATCCAGAATTAATCTCAGCTGAACTGCTGCTAAAAGCCTAAAAGCTTAACCAGGCTAGTTCCTGGTCCTCATATCTTATATACCTTTCTGCTTCCTGCCATCACTTCCTGAGATTAAAGGCATGTGTCACCATGCCTGGCTGTTTCCAGTGTGGCTTTGAACTCACAGAGATCCAGACGGATCTCTGCCTCTGGAATGCTAGGATTAAAGGCGTGTGCTGCCACTGCCTAAACTCTATGTTTAATATTATGGCTGTTCTGTTCTCTCACTCCCAGATAAGTTTATTGGGGTGCACAATATATCAACCATAGATGTCGAGTTGTTTCAAGTCACTAAAATGTCATTGTATTTCTTAAAGCAAGTATCATGGTTGAAGCTAATGTAGCATAAACAACACAGAGTTCAGATGGGGAAGGAAAAAAAATCAGCTCTCTAACATCTGGCTAGTTGGCAATGGAGAATATAAGCATTAGTTCCTATGGGAAAGAGTTCCTTTTGAATGCATGTGATTACTTACACCCCACACACACACCCCCACACACACACCATGTGTGGTCAAGTAGGAATGAAACAAGGGTGATGCTCAAATCAGGATTTATGTCTACTCCTCTTCTTTCCCATCTGCTTCATTCACAGTGTTTGATCATTATTAAACCTTTGTCGCATAGGTAATATGCACTGAATCTCGTCACTCTGTCAGCATCTCAGCAGAAGGAATAGGAGAATGGAGGAGGGTTTTGTACAAGTGCAGGACTGAAGGAAAGACACAAGAGGACAGGTGTGTCCAGCTAGCTGGGCAACTGGAACCCAAGACTAGCAAGGACTCTGGAAAGAGACAAGGATGCTTGGAACATGAGACTAATGTCCAGCTCTTCCAGGGATTTTCAGTCACCCTAAGCAATGAACCTCATGCCCTAAAGGATCACCAACTCAACCAATACAATTTTTATATCTTCACAGTTTTCAATGAGTGCAAGGGCTCAGTTCAATAATGAGACTCTTAGGTGGGGAGGACAGGAGGAAGCAATTTAGTTCCCAGGACTTTGCTAGCTCCTCAATACCTGCTTCTTTATAGCCTTTCTTTCACACAGCCACAGGAAGATAATGATAAACTATTTACTGAGCTCTGACTTATCATGCGCCAGGCACCCTGCAAAGCACTCTACATTCATTTTCTCATCTGTTTCTCAGCAACCCCGGCAGACTGGTACCACCTTGGTGGGATTTGATTTGTTGAATTGTTGTTTCCTAGCTCCTTCCACCCCTGTGAATCCCCAGGAAATGGTTGTTTTGATGGGAGAGAGGAACAAAGCTTTCCAGAACATGAACAACATTCACCGCAGGGAAGGTAGGTCTCCGGGAGGAGAGGGGGCAGGCAAAGCAGAGGCTCTTAGGAGCCTGCGTGGGGGCAGGGAGAGTGGGGAAGAGCACAAGGTAGGGAACGGGCTCCTAGTTTAGAACTTGGCATTGTTTGCCCTTCTTCTGGACTTTGGACAGGCCTGCCTAACTTTGATTTCCTGGCCAATCCCTGCCTTAGTTTCCTTCTCTCCGCCACTGTCCCTAGTGTTTACTGGGCTCAGAAGGATATAGCCTGAATTAGCTGTCCCTCGCCGTTTTAGAGCTCAATTCTTGTTTCCTATGTAACATAGTTTGAATAAGTGTACCTCACAGGTCTAAGTGTTAAAAGCTTAATCTTTGGCCTAGTGAAACTTTAAGAGATGGGGCCTTATGGAAGATCTTCAGACCACTGGAAATATGTTCTTGAAGGGAATATAGGATTCCAGGATCTCCTCTTCCTCTCTTCTTCACTTACTGGCTATGAGATGAATGATTTTTGCTTCTCTGTGCATTCCATGCCCCAACGTGCTACTTTGCCACAGGCAATACAGTAACAGGAACCTTGTTGTTTGAAGCTTCCAAAGGTGAATGCCAAAGTAAGCCTTCTTTTTAATAAGATTGGCTCAGATATATGTGACAGTAATGGAAAGCTGATTATGCCTCAGAACTAACCTGTATCCCAATCAAGGGCTCATCATCAGCCCATCCAAGAACATTTCATCTACAGTTGGCTGACTGGCTGTTCATCAAATTTATTTCCTCTTCTTTCTGGACTAGTTTCTACCTTGCAGTTAGTGATGGTCATGTGTCTGAGTGCTAGCCAATCAACTGGGAATAAAAGTGGTATGAACCACTTCCATGTCTGGCTCATATAAATCTTCCTTCCATATGCTCCAATCCTTTTCATAGGGGCCTTTGGGAATCCCTCTTAATGAAGATAGTTGAACACAAGATGTGAAGGACTATATGCCCCTCTCTTGTCTTAGAGGTAGGTATCCTTCGTCAGGAACATCCATTGGGGACTTTATGTGATTGAGAAACCAATGTTCATTATGTTTAAGCCTTAGTATATTTTCAATTTGTTACTACAACTCATTGACTCATTGTAACAGTTGACAGTTCCATACAGTACTTCCTGGGACCCACTATCATGTTTACAAAGCTAAGTAAGGGGCAGACAGGCTGTCTTTACCATCTGGGAAAATCTGCCGAGTTTCCTTTTCTATGCTCAGAGCCTCCCAAACCCTCCGAAAGAGAGAGCTACGAAAGTATCCTGCTCGAGCCAGATCCCAGGCTTCCATCATACTAACTTCCTTGCTGTCAAAGTACCAAGCACTCTGGGCTGCTCCTTCTTGATTGGAGTTGATGTATAAATGTGGGTTCTGTACTATTGGTGTGGTTACTACATAAATGAGCCACTGAAGGTGTGTGTCTCATCAGCATTTACAGAGACAAAGGGAGTTGCCTCCAGGGAGCAGGGAGAGGCAGGGCAGTCAGCAGTTTTGTTTCCTAAGCCCTGAAGCTCCTCAGGTGGCCAGGCCTCTGCCAGTCAGTGGGGATGGCAGAAGACAAAGCAGGGGACCCTGGTATAACACAGGTAAACGTGCCTGGAAAACCAGTCCTCCTGACTTCTCATTAGAGGAAACTCCAAGGACAACACTTCCTTTGCTCCTTGGCCCTTTTGTCGGGTTGCTGGTCTGTAGCAAAGGGAAACCTGGATGAGCTGCCTTTTCCTCACACCAGACCCTTTATAGGAGGGTCTTGGTGGGTTATCCTCTGAGAGAGGTCACCATCTATAGCTCCATGCTCTGAGACCCCATCTCCTTCCTGTGCCACATATTTATTTTCTAGGCAAAGATTGTCAGTCAAGAGTCTCCCCCCAACCATTGCCCAGGGGAGTGTCATCAATAGCAAACTTTTGCCTTGTTTTTAACAGTATTGCATTCTTTTTGGGTTCCTCTCCAAAAATACTGGTTCATCTGAGGACACAAGTAGTTCTTGCCACATTGGAATGACCAAACTGATCAGAACATCTGCTACCCAAGTGGGGCTTGTATGTGCAAAGGGTATATCCAAATAGCTTCTCTAACTTTAAACACCATCTCAAGAAGTCCACAGGGGTCATTACTACTTTGTCAATGGGACCCTCAACTCATTCTCACCTCTGTGATCCCCAAAACAAGGTTGGTAAATTTCTCAGTAGCTATAAGATCCCTGGATCTCTAGGCACTTGAAATAGAAGCTATGATGTCTGTCTTTCCAGACGGATATGTCCTGTCTTTGACTCGGGTGAAGCCCTTCGCCTTGTCAGCCACAGCTCTCACATTGGAGGCACAGCAGCTGTCATCCTAAGGCTCCACTGAAGTTCCACTCATCTCTTCACACCCATCAATATTTGAGACTTGCACAGTTCACTTGATAGAGTGTCTGCTTACTATGCACAAAGCTCTTGTTTCAGACCCCAGCACTGCATAAACAGAGCATGGTGATACACACCTGTAATTCCAGCACTCTGGAAATGGAGACAAGGAGGATTAGGACTTCAAAGCCATTGGCTCCATAGCAAGTACAAGGCCAGCCTGTGCTACATGAGACCTTATCTCAAAATAATAATAATGAGAATAGTTATTAATAATAACTATTATAAATAATTGTAGTAATCATTAATGATAACAATAGAAAATGACATCCTGATGGTTCTCCCTGAATGACCCTATGGAGTGGGCTGTGCCTGCTAGCTACTTATGTGTTAGATTCTTATTTTCTGTGTGTGTGTGTGTGTGTGTGTGTGTGTGTGTGTGTGTGTTACCATTTTCCCTTGAGACTTGTCCTGTGGCTGCTGTGGTGTGCCTCTGTACTTCCTATGCATGAGCCACCTCTGTCCTGACTTTTCTCTGCCTCCTTGCTCTTCTCTATCTTGCCAGCCCCCCCCCCACCCCCACTTTGGCCTTCAGCTGGCCCTGTGGCAGCCCCAAGATACCCCTTAGGGCTGAAAGACTGCTTTAGGGATAGAGATCCTGAACAGAAACCTCATGTCCATACAAATTTAATACCCGATTTCCCTCCCACAGGACCTTCAGTGTCTGAGCTGGCAGTGATAGACATTTGGAAAAGTCTTCAAACAAACAAACAAACAAACAACAAAACAGCAAGTGAGCAGGGAAGGTAGGTTCATGAGTAAAAGCATTTGCTGCACAAGCTTGAGGACCTAAATTCAGATTCCCAAAGCCAGTGTAAAAGCCAGACACAGTAACACAGTAACCCCAGCAGGCCCCTATGGGAGAGGGGATGCAGAGATCCGAGTGTCTTCAGATGTTCACAGGCCAGCTAGCCTGGCTAGTGTAGCTGTAAAGAGGCCTTGTCTCAGATCAAGGTGGAGTGGTGACAGTTGACACGAGCAGCCTGTCTTCTGATTCGCACGCCTGCCCTTTGATTTGCACACATGTGCTTTGGGTGTGCACCTGCACCCAGACAGATGAAGAAGCACACACACTTACCTCTCTCCCCCTCCCTCCTGTCCTCTCTCTCTATCTCTCTGTCTCTGTGTCTCTCTGTCTCTATCTGTATCTCTCTCTCTCTCTCTCTCTCTCTCTCTCTCTCTCTCTCTCTCTCACACACACACACACACACACACACACACACACACACACACACACACAAGTGATCATATCACCAAAATATGGAGATGCTAAAATCCTTGCCTACTGCTGGTACAGGCCTGGAAGCTTCCCATAAAGTCCAATGCTAGCCTCCTCTATGCTTAAAATTCCATTCATATGTGTCCTTTTCCTCCAAACCCAAACATATAGTCACACACCTACTTAGAACAGACATTTACAGCAATTCTATTCACAGGTTCCACACACTGGGAACAGCCCACATGTTTGTCAACAGATGAATAGATAACTAGGCTATGCTGTGATTGCTTGTACAATGGACTACTGCTCAGCAATTTAGAACAATGAACTGCTGCTACCTGTGATGATACAGCTGCAGCTCAAAAGACTATGTTGAGCAAAAGCCACATACAAAACAATACATTTTACAGGATTTCACTGATACAAATGGGAAAAAACAATCCAAAATATTTATACCGTGATACTAGAAATCAGAACGTGGTTGTCAAAGGAAGGAAGAAGGGGGAACAGATTGGGAATGGGCCTGACGTGCTCCGCTGTGGGGGTGGGCCTTATTTTTATTGTCTCTCTAGTGGTAGTTACACAGGTGCTTGTCAGGTGTCAGCACAGACCATCTGACCCCTCGTTCATCATTGCATTTCATGCTGTGTATCTCATGCTTTAAGGAGAAAGACGGTTCAGATATTATGGAACTATTCCAGATAGAGAAAAGGCCTTGTGGCTCTCTGTACAAGCATTGTGGGTTTTGCTCACTCCTGACCCATATGTGAGGAGGGTATACAGAGCAGAGGTTTCTAGCGGCAAGGGGGAAGGGCACCTCCATGGCACCTGCCAGGGGCACTTTACCACAGGCACAAAGGAAGCAGCAACACCAGGCCCCAGATATAAGCATTTACTGAAGTAAATAACGAGGCCCCAAGAAAAGCTGGCCTCAGACTGTGGACTAGATAGCAGGTTCTGAGCCAAAACTGCTTTCCATGAAATGCTAATATTGCATCTTGAAAAGGAGAGAGAGAGAGAGAGAGAGAGAGAGAGAGAGAGAGAGAGAGAGAGAGAGAGAGAGAGAGAGAGAGAGGAAGGATATCACAAGCAAGTGAGCTAGGGACAAAATATGTTGTCACTTTGACAATGGATGCTGTTCCACTAAAGGTCCTGTGCCAGGAACATCAGAGCACTGGTTCTGATCCTCTTGCATGGGTCTCAAGATGTGTAGTAGAAAGGCAGACAGTCAGAGGTTCCTTAAAGGCAAAGGTCTTTGCTTTTAATTTACATGGTAGAGAGGAATATTCTATTAGAAGGCTAGGCACAGTCACTTGCATCTACCATGTTTAGCCCTCAAATAGCAAACATAAAAGACGCGATGGTGGTGGCGGTGGTGGCACACATCTTTAATCCCAGCACTTGGGAGGCAGAGGCAGGCAGATCTCTGTGAGTTTGAGGCCAGCCTGGGCTATAGAGTGAGTTCCAGGAAAGGCACACAGAGAAACCCTGTCTCAAAAAACCAAAATAATAATAATAATAATAATAATAATAATAATAATAATAATAATAATAATAAGCTTTGTGATCTATTAGCACAGATGTGAGCTTGTGAGTTGAGCCTGCACACAAACCTTGATTCTACCTGGGGAAAACTGTGTGGCTTTAGGAAAAAGATTTAGCTCTTCTGAGCTACAGTTTTCCTTGCCTGTAAAAGGGGAAAAATGATACTGACTAGGAAGTAGGAATTTCCTAATTCCTATCAAGTGTTCAATATAGAATCATGGCTGTGTTCTAAGGAACTTTCTAGATGTCTGTGCCAACCTGTCACTAGCAGCTTCATTCAACCACATTAAGATTCTTTTTTAATTTTGGGGCCTCATGTAGACAAAATTTCATGGCATTGTTCCATTCATGTATCACTTTTTTGTTTTTTTTTAAAGTTTTACTTTTAGTGTTATAACATTTAAAATAAGTGAATGAACATTAGTGAATTCATCTACCACCTGAACAATATCTGAGTCTACCTCTGGACTTTCTATCCTGTGCCATCAGTTCCTTCATCTTGCCTTATTATGCTTTCCAGTGTTGCTAATCACCAGGAAGAAAGTAAATCAGTGAAAGCAGATTGAGAGTGGTAGGGAGCTGGGGGACAGGGAACTCACTACTTCAGAGAGGGTGGCCAGGGAAGGCCTCTGTGAACAAAGACCTAAAATGAAAAGAAACACCATAGCATGATAGAATTGCCCACTCCAAGAAGTTGAGGAGAGGGCTATGCAAGGTCATGAGTATGTATATGTGTACATGCATATGATTGTGTGTGTGTGTGTGTGTGTGTGTGTGTGTGTGTACATGGGTGTGTGCTTGTGCACGCATATGTGTTGTGTGTGAAAGAAGGGGACTGGTAATTCAAATAGTAGGAAAGACAGGGAGAAGTTGTCACATACAGTCTTCTGATTTTCATTTGACAAAAATTAGAAGAATCTGTTTCACAGACAAGGAAACAAATGACCCTGGAGAGGTGGCTTGTCTCAAGCCATGGAGCTACTTAGCAACAGGGTTAAAGTTAGGATTCAAAGTTCTATACATCTTCTGTGACATCATACAGCCTCTTTGTGCTCTCAAATGATTTGAATTCCACAAAATGCCTCCAAGCAGCCTTCAGGTAATGAGGTGACAAATAGTATATTGAAATGGTGTTCTTCCAAGCAGAAGTGCTTTACCATGAAAAAGATTATGTGAAGGCTAATTAGGATTCAGATATTCTTTAATGACTAACTCCTTAGGGCTATGTCAAAATCCATGTGAATATTTCCAACTTATTTTCTTATCATAGGTGATATTTATTCTCAGGAGAAAAAACAAAGGTATGCTAGTGACATTCTTTGGAATTTGAATTGAGTGCTATGATCACAAAGACAGAAGTAGAAATCCATCTTAATAAGCTGAAAATAGTTGAGGAATATACAAGTAGAATACTGATTTTGCATATATTTTAATAATCCCCCTTCAGTTTAGGAATTGAAAAGAATTCTTATTTCTACCGATGTGGATGGAACTATCAAAGGCACGGGTGTAAAGGTTCACCTTCGCCCTCTCTTTTGGAACTCTGAGCTGGGTGTGAGATAAAAACAGGGGAGAGAACCGTGACTAAAGACATTTGGGTAAATCTGACCTGCATCCCCTATTGAACCTTCAGGCAAAATGCATTTCTCAAATCTATTTGCTTCTCAGCCTGGCTAATTCCTTCCTTCTAAGCGGCAGTTTCAGCCCCTCCACTCTCTGAGTCATCTATGGCAACAGACCCACGTGCTGTCTCCATCTTGCATCTCCACACAGGGCTCTGATACAACTGCAGAAATTGTGACTCAAGAGATCACAATTACTGACTTCTGAGAGCCACTGATTTCTCCCAGGAGAACAAGCAGATGAGAAGCCCTTCGTATTTTCAAAGGCAGACAAATCCAAGCTGTTTCTGAATCATGCCCAGACTTTTCTTTGCCTCTCATTTTTTCCCCGAGACTATTCTAAAAGTATGTAGATATGACAGTGCAAATGGCAGAAGAGACTGGCATCCCTTGGCATAGGTGATAGCCATCTGGTTTTACTTAGTTAAGCTGTTTCTCCACAAGACTGAGACAACTCAGTACAGTGGGTGCAGCATAAATGACTCAAAAACGATTGACTTCTAAGCAGTCCAGTGATTCTCTTTCCCAACTCTGTCTTGAGCCCCCTGTCATGGTGTTAGCTGAGGGGCACCCTCAGGGCTCCCAGGTGCATACTCACTCTTTTCCTGTAGTTCTAACCTAAGAAGGAAAATACAATGTAAAGACATAACAAGATAGAGAGGAAACCTTTGGATTTGTACAACAGAGACCATATGTCATTAAGTGAGATAGAGGTATCCAGCTCAGTGGCTGGCTCTGTAAGTATGAGCAAGTCCTATTACCCGTGTACATCTCAGTTACCTCACAGGTACAAGGAATGATGATGCTATGTGGATGCCCCAGGGTTGTTAATGGGAATGAAGCAACAGATTCAAACCACTTAGAATTAATTGTTTCTGGCACATGGTACCCATACAATAGGGTTGGCATTATTATAATAAAAGATAGAATGTTAAAGTACCCTTTTGTGGAAGGCTTAATAAAACAAGACACATTTGAAATTATAAATAAGTAATAAATATGATGAAAAGGAGGTTATTTTTTTCTTCAACAATAGTTTTCCATGACAATGGCTAATCTATTCAAACATAAACCTGGTATTGGCTGGTTTCTTATGGTCCATCATGAGAAAGATGTGTATGAGGAAACAACAATAAACATCAAATCTAAAGTGACAAGTTGTAACTTCAAGAACCAAGATAGTAGATGACGGTGCAATGGAGAGTGGTCGATAAGCCAGAGTTCCCTAGAGAAAGGATCTGGAGGGAGTGTCATTCCCTGGATGAGGAAGCTTTGAAGGATCAGGATGCCCAGCTCACAGCCCAGATCCGTGAAATCTGAATCTTCCACAATGGAACCTAGAAATCAGGATGTAAGAGAAGTCCTCGAGTGGTTGCCAGGAGCAGACAGGGCCAGGACTCTTTCTCTGTGGTCTGCCTACCTACAATCACCACCTCATAAGTGGAGAGCTTATCCTGTCTGTCCAGTCTCTGAGCAACCCAGACCCAGTCTCAACAGTTCTTAAAAGAGGTTAAAAGAAAACCCAAGCCCAAGCCTAGGTAGGAAGTGATTAGTGCATCTGTTTCTGGGTAGCTGTTACTTGGTACACAGTCTTGGTGCTGAATCAATAGGTGAATGAATAGATAAATGAGTAAGCGGATGAAGAACACACTGTAACAAATGCATGTTGATAAGGAAGTAAAGCGGTTAAGAACTTTCTGGAGGGCAATTTGAAAGCATTCGTATCTACTGACCCAGAAAATCTGTTTGCTGGAATCACCCCAAGAAAATGCAGTCCATAGCTGGCTCTCCTCCTAAGCATGTGAAATGTTGGTTAAAGAGAGATCTAGGGTGACCATGGTCTTACAATCTCACTTCCATTGGAAGACAGAGAAGGGTACTTCAGGCAAGGCCCACAGTTGCTTTTCTCCCTTTAGAGCATTATGGTTTGGGATTTAGACTTTCAGATAAGAACTCAGTGTAATTAAAATAGGAAGAAAACTTGGAGAGAAGAGATCCGGAGGGAGTAGGAGAGGGATTGAAGAAGGTAATTCAAGGGTATGGTTAGAACACATAATATACATGTATGAAATGCCAAATACTAAATAAGAAATATTAAAAACAAAAACTCAGCATAGACCTAGAGTTCAATGGCCCAAGACAAGAGATTCTTGTAGATAGAAGAAAGCTTATAAGAAGCCCCTGCCAGTTAAGCACATAGACATCACAGCAATCCAGGAAGGGAAGGCTTCATGCTTGATTTTCAGCCTGACAGCTATCAGTTGCCCAGAGTGCGTTAACTGCAGAAAGAAGGTGCCTCTGTGGTTAATGTGACTCAATTTTTTCAGCCAGGAGGAACAAAGTTGTCAAATTTTGAGGCCTTAGTCAGCATATTGAAGATGGGTATTTAACTTGCAGGGGTTGACAAGCTTTCAGTACACCTTGAAGGCACAATGCATTAGTGTGAAGCTCTCAAGACCAGACCTCTATCTAGAATGCAGGTTGATGAGGGCTCTTCTCCATTGTGTGTGCAACAGCACTAAAATTATGGATCCTTAACTTAAGATCTAGAATCAAGAAAAAGAAAATTTGGAGGCATGCCTTTAAAAAAGCTAGCTAGCTCATCAGAACCTGTTAGATGTTTGTGTTTGCTCTTCTTGGTGCCTATGAGAAAACAGAATCATCTTTATCATTTAAAATATCCCCTGGGTAAGGCTACTTACAAGAAGTTTAATCCAGAAAAATATTATTCTTGTGTTATGAAATCAAAGCAGTGGAAGAAAAAAAATCAAAGGGAATGATCAGTCAGGAAAAATGTCTGGGTTTCACAATGCTGTGGGAGACTGCATAAAAAGCACAGCTCATGTTTACGCTGGTGCTAAACATGTTTTTCTCTACAGCCACTTTCCACCAAGAACGAGTTTCTATATGCCTTGTCAAATGCCCCATTAAGGATTTATGCTGAGGGATTTTCTACCATTCTTGGACTTAAACGTTCACACATAGTTATGAGGCTGGGTGGACTTGGAAATAAAAGGCCACACAGAGGACAACCATCAGATCATATCTCTGAGGAGACTGAGGTAACCCTTCTGTATCTTTTTGTTTTATTTTGTTTTGTTTTGTTTTGTTTTTTCAAGACAGGGTTTCTCTGTGTAGTTTTGGAGCCTGTCCTGGATCCTGCGCTGTAGACCAGGCTGGCCTCAAACTCACAGAGATCCACCTGGCTCTGCCTCCTGAGTGCTGGGATTAAAGGCATGTGCCACCACTACCTGGCCCCTTCTATATCTTGCATAGCCAATTTATAAGGGGCCTGGTAGTTATTCTAAGTCACAGGCAGCTTTTAGCAGTGGGCAGCCATTTTGTAATGAACATGGGCTGTTGCTGGTATGGAGGATCAGGGCGTGATGTGTGTGTGTGTGTGTGTGTGTGTGTGTGTTGATGCGAGCCAGTGCTGACACACTGACAAGCTACAAAATGACAAGCAGTCAAATCATCTTGGATTCCAAGGATGGCATCACCACTACCATTGTGACCATTATAATGTCTTTTTTTCTGGAGAGAATAAAAGAAATTCATTCCTTAAAAGATGACCAAATTAATATTAAATAGTATTGACTTATCAACCTCATTAAATGCAAATGCCTGGTGCTTGATAGCACTGTTGTGTTCTGAAACCAAAAGGCAAAGAGAGGAGCTGCTCTCCACTTCTACTTTGCAATTGCTCTTGCTAAGGTCAAGTTGACCTGCATGTGGCCAGATATACTGAATCTCTTTACTCTTATCTTAGCTCAGCAGTGTTCAACAAACTTACCTACTCCCTCCTTTTAAAACATAAATCAGGGGCTTAAAGAGATGGCTCAGCACTTAAGAGCACTTGCTGATCTTGCAGAAGACCTGAGTTTGGTTCCCAGCACCCATGTCAGGTGGTTCACAACTGCCTGTAACTCAAGCTGTAGCAGATCTGATGCCTTCTGTCCTCCTTGGGTACTCTCTCTCTCTCTCTCTCTCTCTCTCTCTCTCTCTCTCTCTCTCTCTCTCTCTCTCACACACACACACACACACACACACACACACACACACACACACACACAGACAAACACACAAATAAAGTATGTATCTTTAAAAATGTTAAAAAAACATAAATCAGATTGTTTATTCATCCACATAAAGCTCTCTGATGCATCTCACTGTACTTTATAAGTAATGCCTGCCTGATATGAACCCACTTTAACTCTCTCCAGCCTCATTCCCAGCAACTTTTCTCCTTGATCAGAATATATCTTTCCTTTGAAGATACCAGGATTTCTCCTGTGTTGGGGCTTGTCCACAGACTGTATGTTCAGCTTGCAAAGCCCTCACCATGGCTGGATCCTCCTCAGAATTTGCATCTGACATCAAAACAGTTCCCTGTGTTGGGAAGGTTCTGTAACTATCTCCATCCCAGTTACTCTTTCTCACATCAGTCTCTGCATGGCTTTTCTCCAGGGACCATCCCATTGATAAACTGCTGGGGATGCTGTGAATGAGTTGCTCTGATTGATTGATAAATAAAATGCTGATTGGTCAGTAGCCAGGCAGGAAGTATAGTATAGGTGGGATAAGCAGAGAAGAGAATTCTGGGAATGGGAGGACTGAGTCAGGAGATGCTGCCAGCCCCTGCCATGAGAAGCAAGAGTAAAGTACCAGTAAGCCACAAGCCATGTGGCAACATATAGATTAATAGAAATGGGTTAATTTAAGATATAAGAACTAGACAGTGGCTGGAGAGATGGCTTAGAGGTTAAGAGCACCAACTGTTCTTCCAGAGGTCCTGAGTTCATTTCCCAGCACCCACATGGTGGCTCACAACCATCTGTAATGAGATCTGGCACCCTGTTCTGTATACATAATAAATAAATAAATTAAAAAAAAAAGAACTAGATAGCAAGAAGCCTGCCATGGCCATACAGTTTATAAGTTATTTAAGTCTCTGTGTGTTTACTTGGGTCTGTGTGGCTGTGGGCCAGAGCAGGACTGGAGAAAACTCCAACTACAATAATCTATTCTCTTTCCTTTGACTTCTGTTTATAGTCCTTATCTGGAATGAAAGTCCCATTGCCATATTCATTACTTTGTCCCCAACATCTATAGTAGCAGCTGGTACTCAGTGGGTACTTGTTTGGAGAAAGGAGGGGTGTAGGAAGAGAGAGAGAATAATATTTCCAATGAATGTGCTTAAAATATGTCTCAAATTTCTCACACAAGTGGCATCAAATAGTGAGTAATGGGTTCAATATATCTTATATATAACTGAAGAGTGACAGGGTTGAGTCATTGTTGTGTGGGATGTTGAACCCATGCAGAGTAAATTAGCACTCGCCTTTTGATGAGTAAGAAACACTGCATGTGGCCCTAAAGCCATGTGGCATGTCCACTGGGATGCAGAGCGTTTGATGTTGACACTGTATAAGAGAGCATAGTCCCTCCATGGGCACTGCTCCCAGAGTAGATCCTAGTCCAGAAATGAAGACAGTCAACTCTGTAATCCCCTTTAGGATGTAAAACAATTGCTCAGAACCTTACTTAAGTTACTGTGGCATCATGACCAAACTCAGAACAACTACAAGGTAAGGGTGGAGCCTTGTTCAACACCAAATAAACAATTGTTGAATGACTGTGTCTATCAGATCTTATTCATCCAGATTCTTTGTTTTATTTACAAAACACTTAAACAAAGTACTTATTATGTGCCAAGAACACTGCTAAATGCTTTTAATAATCAACCCACACAAACAACAACCCTACAAAGAGAATACTATTGTTACCACAACATTACAGGTGAAAGCATTGAGTTATGAAGATAATAAGAAACTTGCTCTCTAATGGCAGAATTGGGACTTAAACCTACCACAGCCTTAGCTCTGAAGTCAGCTATCATAACCACTGGCCTAGGCTACTTAGGGTATTTAGAGCCGTATAACTGTGTACCAAGGATTGGCGAGGAAGAGGACAACATGAAAAAGCATAAGTGGACAAACTTGGTATCACACTGGGTAGTAAAGGTCCATAAACTTTTACGTGCTACTTCCTGGTGGCATCTCTGCTGGCTAAGTAAATAAAAGGAGTTGAGAGCTTTGGGGTCCTGCCAGCATTCCCAACTTAGTGTCCCTGCAACCATAGCACATGGTTCCTTCCTCCTTCCTATTTCTACTAGAATGCTAAGCCAGTGGTACTCAGCCTGATCCAATGCTGTCTGATGCAACAGCAAGGTGCTATTTTTCATTATCATAGTTGGGAGAAGAGGAGGTCTACTGGCAGCTGGTAGGCAGGGGAGATCAGAGAAGTTCTTATGGGTGGATCCCCCAACCCTAGCCCATCTACAGCAAAGATTCACCCAATTCCAAATGTCAGTAGTGTGAATAGGAGTCATCCTGGTCTTGATGCAGGGACCACCTTTCAGAAAAGGAAATGAAAAAGATGGTAAAGTCATCCATGAACCTCGGAGAAGTTCTAGCCTGAAACTTGCCGCACCTCTATAAAATCTCTGGGGAAGAGGCAAGGTTGCCCCTTCTAGTTGCCTGCTGCCTGCCTCCTTTTCTTCTAATTTCTGGAACCATAGCCCAGAGGCTGAGAACAACCCTGGCCCCAAATGGCACATAGCAGAAGCTGCCAATACCCATGTCCTTTGGCAGCTTCTTAATGCTGTCAGCTTGGAATTTGGGATCCCTAAAGCCCCTTTGCCTAATTCCACTCTAGAGATGAAGAGAACTTACATATAATTCTGGAACAAATGGTCCTACCTTTGATTTAGCTAAAGCATGCCAAAGCTGAGAACTGTACATACAAGTACTTTCAAACAGATTTCCAAGGTCTTTGGAGAAAAAAGTGGACCTGAATGAGTCCAGCAGGAGCCAAAGCAGATCTCTAAGCTGGACCCCACAGCGAGAATCACGATTTAGAGTGTTCTTGATGAGGGAAAAGGGAGGGGATGGAGGAGGGGGGAGGAAGAAGGAAAAAACAGATTGTGGCCCCTTAGGGTCAGACCTAGGATGGAAAAGGGGAAGGGAATTAAATGGTCCAGTGAACCCTAATGGTCTAGACCTGACTGCTGGCTCCATTTCTGAGCTGTCACTATGATCACCACTCAACCTTCTCCTTTGTGAAATGTGCTTCCAGACGCCTAAATAAAGATGCTGCGAAGGTCAGGGGGAGGCTACAAAAGGTCCTCACGATGCATATAGGTTACAGTAGAGTGTTATTGAATTTTTGTTTGCTCACTCACTAACATTCCACGTTTTATTCACTTATCACTATTCATCCTTTCTACCACATTGAAAGCTAAGGAATCAAAACCTAGGAGGAGCTGAGTGTCTTAAGAACGCATCCCTATAATAATGAGCACAAATAATTTTAAGAACCATTGTGTGTGACTTGATTTGCAGTTCTTTGAAGGAATTATAATGTTGACTGGGCTTTAAAATTGGCCTTGAGCTAATGAACACATGTACAATCTAGTCAATTGTATATCCTAAGATTTGCTATTTTATGCTCCTCTGTCCTGCAGACAAAATTTTCTAGGGTGATATAGTTAGGAGCTTTCACAGAGAAATGGAACAGGGCAGCAGTTCTGTAACTCAAAGTACCTTGGAGTGCTCTCTGGGCACACAGATTCTCCATCTGACACTCAAAAGTATGATACAATCAGTCTAATGGTGTTAATAATTTGAATCTGAAATGTCTTCCATGGCACTTGTGTTTTGAATGCTAGTTTTGAATGCTAGTTCACCAGCTGATGACACTGTATTAGGCTCCTTTGGTGGTTGGAAGAATCCAAAGCTAGCAGAAGTAGGATACTTGGACTGAGCATTTGAAAGTCATAGCCCTGCTCCCTGTTCCAATGACATCTCTGCTTCATGCTCTACTGTGACGCAGGGAGCCTCTGCCACACACTCCCACTTCCATGTCTTCTCCTCCATGATGAGCTGAAATGATGAACCAAAACAATTCTTTCCTCTTTTAAGTTGTTTCTGTCAGGCACTGTCAGAGTTAGGGTTCCTTTGCTATTACAAAGACAATTTTATTCCACCATTTTGCTTACAGCCCATCATGAAGTCAGGGCGGGAACTCAAGGTAGGCGCCTGGAGGTAGAAACTGAAGCAGAGGTTACTGAAGAGAAGAGCGCTGCTTACTGCCTTGCTCTCCATGACTCACTCATCCTGCTTTCTTATTCCACCAGGACCACCTGCCCAGAAGTGGCTCTGTCCGCAGTGGGCTGGGCCCTCCCAGATCAATCGTTAATCAAGAAAATACCTCACAAACTTGCCTATAGACCAGTCTTCCTCTAGAGGCATCTTCTCAGTTGAGATTCTCTCTTCCCAGATGAATCTACCTTGTGTCAAGTTGCCAAAACAAAACAAAAACCTAACCAGAATGGGCACTGTCATCACAGCAAGGCAAAAGTAGACCTAGCCCATCCAGATTGGGCTCAGGAACACGCAGGTCCAAAACTCTCGAAAGGTGATTCTAAGGTTAGATGGATTGAAGAATCTCTCGAAAAGGTTTCCAAATTGTGTGGAGCAGCTTGTCAGGTACTAGCTACTAACCTACGGTCCTTAACTCCCTTCCAACGTCTTTAACCAAGATGCTTTGCCAACATTGTTTGACGCTCCATTTGCTATTACATTCAAGAGAATATTTTTAGATATGAGATTTGTTTGCCTTCCAGCAAGATGCTCTACATCATTACTACCAATTAGGCAAGTTCATTTTAGAGCTTTGGATCCATATTTGTAAAATTCTCTTTTGCTCATCCAACCTTGTATTTAAACAGTACAACTATGGCTGTGCAGTTCCATTTATGAATTCCACTCTTGTAAATATATTTCCAAAATTGTTTCAGAATTTCTTTGTCTGGTAAAGCCAGGCCTGCTGGTTTTAATAAGTACATGGCTTAAACATAGTTATCCAGCTCACTGATATTTCATGGCTTCCCAGAACACAGACAACACCCAGTACCCAAGGAGTCCCTTCTCCTTCAAACAACTCCACTCTTTCTTCCTCTAGAAGGAAAGACCCCTTTCTCACTTCATTCTTGCTTAATTTTGCTTTAGATACAGTGACATCACTTCCTTCGTGGGATAAAACTGAGCCCAGACCACGTGAAAAGAAAATCTTAGCCTGGCTACAACTCAGGAACATCACAACGTGTCTAGCAGCATTCCTTGCACCCAGTGGGTACTCAATCACTAACTGAGTGAAATCAGTTATTCACGGAACTACTGGAGCTCTCTTGAAGAAAGCCCAGGCAGGAATTCTCCGAACAACAACTGCTACATTCCACCACACTCACATGTGAGACTGTACTCTATTGCATAATCAACAAAGGAAAAGGAACTTTATTTTTAGCTACTGGACTTCACAGGGACGATCAGAGTCCTATTTAAACTTCTCTTTCATCCCTAACCTTCAGATGACACTCTTAGGATTTGCTTTTGTAATTTGTCTTTTTTAAAAAAAGGCTCAGTCAAAGATGGCCTCGAGCAGATTTAAAACAATACAAAACAACAAGAGAAATAAACCAGATGGCAAAAAACTCATAAATCAAGCCAAGCCGTGCTGAACACGCTACAAAGAAAGGCATCATGAAACTGTAAAGGGAAGAGGCACTTCGTTCCTCATGGATAAGCCTCCGTTATTGCTTCTTTGCGGAGGAAAGCTGGGAGGTCATCCAGGGGAGGCTGCCGTGCTTCCTCCTCCACCTGTCACAGACAGACTGGAAAGATCTGCGTGATGGTTGCAAACCGGGAAGGGTCAGGATTCAGAGAAGGCTAGTGTGACACTGCTTTCCCAGATGACACCCAGTCAAAGGGAAAAAAAGTGTTTGGGAGGATCTCTATTTTCCTTGCATGGTGATCAAGGTAGAGAAAGAAGAAAAAATTGGCTCGACATATCTGCACCATTTCTAACAGTTAATGAAAACAACAGAAACTTCCTGGTTGGGAAAAAAAAACAAAACCAAAAAAAAAAAAAAAAAAAAACCAGGAACATCGCCCATCCCTATCCTTATGTTTTCAACAGACCTCAATAGAAGGACGCATCCTTTCAGGGAAACATCATTAGTAGTACCTGTGGGTTGAAGAAGACAAGAAAGAAAAGCTGAGGTTCAAGACTTGTCCTGCTTGGATGTGCCTCTGGCACTGAACTAAATGGCTGGGCCTTCCCGTCCAGGTAAGGGATTTCTTTTTTGTTGTATAATTACTGAATGGAAAGTAAACTGTTCAAAAGGTATTCTCTGTCTCTGTCTCTGATCTGTTTGTCTGTCTGTCTGTCTATCTAACTCTTGCTCTCTCCTTCTCCCTCTCTTCCACTTTCCTATCTCTTTCCCTCTCTCCTCTCACCCCCTCACTCTCTGTGTGTGGATATATTTGCACCCGCCAGCTTGCATTAGGTTGGCCTTGTAGCCTTTATAACAGCTGTCATATTTTTCAAGTGCACTAAAAAGGTTTTGTTTTGTTTTTTTTTTAACCAACAATAACTGGGCCTCTTAAGCAAGAGTACATCTCCATTAGTTTAAGATATCTAGAAGTACATGTTGTTCTGTTGTAACACAACATGTAGGAGATCTGGCACTAGCTTTTCAACCCTGGATCCCTGTTTACAAACATACTGAATTATTAGCTCCAGTGCATCATCCTTGCCCCTATCCACTTTATCTGTATGACCTGAAAGGATGTGGAAAGTTTGCCAGGGCGTGTTTGTCAATCTGAATTTATGGGCACGGACAATGCCAAAGACTCCTGTTCACAACACACTGTTTTGCACCATCCAACAGAGACTCTCAGAGCAGGAAAAGAAGCATTGCTATGTGCCTGGAGACCTAAGCAGCACAAAGGGATTCCATCCACAGGCCTACATCTATGTGCTTCCTTATCTTCCCACCCTCTCTTTCCACACTCACTATGAGAACACCTGACTTTGCTGTGAGCTACTTTTCTCTCCGCTCTGGAATTCTGTGGCTATGCTTAGGAGATAAAGGACTGGTCGTCGATTACCATGTCTACAGCCCCTGGTATTTTTTTTTTTCAACTAAAGCCTTCCTTGCTTTATTATGGCTATTCAGGCAAGCATTGCACTGTATTACAATGACTTCTTTAAGTTCCACCCTTTTCTCTCCGGAGAAAATATCCTAGAAGGGAGACAGGAATCATTGTAGCCTTGTCAGGTACCACTCCATCCTCCCAAACCCCAAAGTGCTTGGTCTATAATAGAAACACAGAAGCATTTGTCTATTGAATGCATAAATAAGTGCATGAAAATGGCTTCCTCATCTAAGGTGATCAGCCATCTTGCTTTTGCCTTAGAATGAGGGGCTTCCTATGGAAGGCTCGGGGGCTGTTCAGTATTTGAACCGGGACAATCCCAGGCAAAGGGGCACAGTTAAACAATTCATCTTCTTACAGTATCGTAACACCAGATCCACCTTGCATACCTGGCCTTCCCTTCCCAGGAGCTTCTAGAGCTGTACTCTCAGCTGCTGTCCTCATCTGACAGCTAGATGGAAGGGGTATCCCTCTGTGCCCGCTTCTGCCAAATGTCCAATGCCTACCGTAGCCATACCATCTGGACAGTTTGTTTTCTTATAAGATGCAAGAAGACTTTATTTCCAGGAGTCAGAAAATGGAAAGTGTCAGAATAGTCAGCAAAGATAACCAAAACGAAGCTGTGTCCTTGGATCTGTCCAAAGGCAGGCACGGTACCAGATACCTGAGCATTCCAGATGAGAAACTGCTCCTCTTCCTACCTTCCTGGATTCCTGAAGACCCTCTCTAGGTCTCAACTGCCATCTGTTCCTTAAGGTCACCTGCCTTTTCCCACGTCAGCGTTTAAGGAGATGAAGCACTGAAGTGTGTGGTCCCCCAACACTTATGTCAGATATGTGACAACATATCCTGGAGCCGAATTGGAATCTTAGACAAAAGAAAACCTAACTCAGGCCCGCCACTCCAAGTCTAGAGCATGTGTCTATGCGTGGTGAGTGGAGTTTCCTGCTAGTATGGAGCAAGTTGGCTCACAGTCATATCACCCTTGCTCATTTCTAGGAGTCCTTCTATAGACTGCTAGAAAATGTAAAGACAATGGAAAAGGGCAGAGGGAACAGTGTGACCGGAATGTGTTGTATACATGTATGTAACTGTCAAAGAACAAATTAATAAAAAAGAATAAAACATAGAGGCCAGAGCCTAGCCAGAAACAGTCAAGTTCCCCACTGGTAAGCACCGTGTCATATAACAGGAAGCAATGACTGAAAATGAATTAGTGATATACTCAGTAGTGTGGATAAGTCTGGAATACATTATCCTGAGTGAAATAAACCAAACAAGGAAAAAAATATTACTCATTGCACTTTACATGAAGTTTAAACCCAGGCAAAACTGATCTTTTCTATTAGAAGACAATATAGTGGTTACCTTGAGGATGAGGCTGTGGAGCTGTATTGATTAGGAAAGGAACTTTTGCATTTTGGCAGACAGGAATGTTGTATATTTGGATTTGGAGGATACTTTTACAAATGAGTATATATATATATATATATATATATATATATATATATATATTAGCAACAACTTATTAACTTGTACACTTGATTGGTTCACTTTACTGATTTTATACTTTAACAAATAAAATGAAACAAAAACACAGAAGAGATACTTGCTGTACCTCTGATCCAGGAAGTTATGGCACTTAACCCCAAGGAAAGCCTTCCTACCTCCTCGGGAACTACATTATTCTAGCTACCTGCTTTGCTGACAAATTGAATTAGATGAAACTGAGTGGGAGAGTTGTTTAATCTCATTTGTTAAATGCATGCTCAACAAAGGCAAGGCTGTCAATCCCAATGAAATTAGAGTTTGTCAAATGAAGGAAATGGAGTGTGTCTATGTGTATGTGTGTATTTATAGAAGTCACGTTTTAAATATCTTTCTAGCAGCTGTATCTCTCAACCTATTAGTAAAGGGCAGGCACTCAGCCAGCTACTTGCTGGATTCAACTTCCTTGTACATGCTCATTTCAAAGGTCACATATATGTTAATTTACTACCTGCTTGTTATTTAAGAAGATTTTATTACATCATTTTATGTTGATTTATTCTTTTTTTCTTCTTCTAGGATCCTAGTGCACCCAGTGGGAGAGCAGCTCTGAGTGAACAGGAGGCTTTGGAGGAATCACTGTTGACAGGTTTCAAATTAAACATGAACACACATAAGCAATGGGCTTGGGTCAGACGTGATTATGATCACCATTTTGTGGAGCTGAAAGAAAGACGTGGTTTAAGCAAAATTGCACTTTCACAAAGAAGAGGAGGCAGCAAGTAAGCGAGCTACCCACAGCTGCTCTATGTAAGTGATTATTGGCAAGAACAATGCCCATATGGTGAATTTGACAATGTCTGGGTCTTTATCACTTGATTCAATTTCCTTTTTGTCCTGGGGGAAACCTAAAGGTTCAATTATTTCATTACAAACCGGTGTGGTTTCACTTCCTATGCAGTGCATGAAGACAACAGTATTATATAACTAGAGTAATAAGGGAAGAGAACACGACACAAAGAAGAGCAAGGAAGAGGTTCAGGAGAAGACCAAGCAAGGGATGCACCTCACAGTGCAACATGGAAAGAACAGAGTCTGCGTGGTGGTGGCCTGGAGGTGGAGAGGGGGATGGGCTGTGGAAGGAAGGAGCTTATCTCATGTGCCCTGCCAGTTCACTGGGCAGTAGGCCTGGAAAAAGTTGCTGTGGTGGAAGCCCAGAGTGGCGATGAGAAAAGCAAGTGGCAGAATGGTATACTGGCCCAGGAAGAGGGAGCTATCGCAATAAAGCCCGATAAAGCACTCACTTGCTTTCAGATGAGCATCTCACTGCCTCATTCATTGTTTTTCCCCAGCACCTGTAATCTGTGAGTCCTCCCCCACACATGGTAATGCGGGAGAAAAGGATGATCCAAGCGCAAAATCATCAGTGAGCGATCATCATTGTTCTTCTGCTCAAATGTCACATTCAGGCACCCCTGCACTGCCATTCAGAAATCTATTAGCAGCATAGCAGAGTCAGGAGCTCCCGTGACCCACTTTTACCAGACGGTGGATGCTTCTAATTCTGCAATCAGTGAAACAGCAAAACCGATTAGAACGCGTGTGGTGGTGTGCTGGATCAGACCAGGCAAGCACAGCCGCTGGGGAAAGGTTAACAGAATCTAACTTAAACAGCTTGTGTGCTGCTTCCAAACTTGCCCCAGGTGAAGAGGAACAGCAGGCAAATGAGAGCCCTTCCGAAACCCCCCCCCCATATTCTCTCTGCCACCCGTGAACATCCTATCCAGCCTGAGTTTATCTCTGCCCTCAGATTCATCTGCCATAGCCTTCTTGATCCAGCTGTGCCCTGAGTGTGTATAAAACAAACTCCATATCTGCAGTTGGACATCCTGCAGTCTCCAAATGCTGTAGGCCTCCCCTGCCCAGTCCCACACTGAGATGGGTCCGTGTGTTTATCCTTGCAGAACCATGAACTCAGACTCCAATCATTGAAACGCTGTGACTAATTTTATCCCTTTTCCCCGAGCCTCACCTTCCCTCTGCTCCCTTTCTTAAATTATGTGAAAAAAAATCCTCCTCCAAAGAAAGATTTTAAAGGAACCAGACAAACTGTTTTGTGCATTATGATCTTTCTCCTCAAAATGTCCATGTCTATATTATAGCTGCATTTTGGAAAAATGGAAGCTAAAGCAAATCATTCCAGAGTCTTCTGTCCTATGGCTGGGTATGGTAGCACATGCCTGTAATCCCAGAACTTGGGGAGTAGAGAAAGGAAATATTAAAGAGTTTGAGGCCAGCCTTGGCTGCATAGCATAAAGTGAGTTATAGGCCATTTTGGGTTATGTTAGAAACTGTCTCAAGAAACAAATGAGAGAAAGACAGAAGGCAGGAAGTCAGGAAAGAAGAGGGGAAGGGAGGAAGGGGGGATAGAAAGGGAGGGAAGGGAAGGGACAAAGATTTCTACTTTCAACAAATCAGAACTATTTATTTGGTTGTGTTCACTTTACATTTCTAAGGAAATGCTTATCATGGAAGAGATACAATTTTTTGTCCTTTCTCTTTGATTCTGTGGTTTATATAAAGGCATTTTTTGTTAGGTTTAGAATCCTCCTAAGTAGCAACCCCCACACCCAACCCCCACACTATCCCTTCCTAATCCCCCATGTCTTAAGTGATTCCATTTCCTCACACTTTTCTGTGGTCATGAATCCACCGTGCACAGTATTGGTGGTGACAGTGACAAGGAGCAGTGGGACCAAACCTGTCTCCCTTCATTGCAGCTTGGAAATTAAACACTATTTATTATGGGGCTCCCCTGGGCCAGCCACTAATCACAAACTTCTCCACAGCAAAGATACCTGGTGGCGACTTAACCCCAAAGCAAAGGATACTATGGAATTTTCCAAATTCTCAAACCGTATTAATACATGTGTCAAGCTAGAGACAGAGTGTAGCTGTATTTGGGATCCCCCAAAGCAAATGCTGATACTAAGATCCAAGTGTATCTAGTGTACATGAGACTGTCAAGAAGTACCTGTGGAATAGTGGGGACCCAAGCCAGGAAAGGAAGGTAGCCTTGGCTGGGCGATGGCGGCACACTCCCTTAATCCCAGCACTCGGGAGGCAGAGCCAGGTGGATCTCTGTGAGTTCGAGGCCAGCTTGGGCTACAGAGTGAGTTCCAGGAAAGGCACAAAGCTACACAGAGAAACCCTTTCTGAAAAAAAAGAAAGGAAGGAAGGAAGAAAGAAAGGAAGAAAGGAAGAAAGGAAGAAAGGAAAAGAAAGTAGCCTAGCCAGGATGTGCCAATGAGCAGCTAACTGCTATAGGCAATGATGCTCTAGGCCACTGGAAATTAACCCTAGGTTCCTCTCCTTTGAGGAGTAGGAAGTTGGGGCTTACAATTCCATTGCAAGGTTGGATGAGGGGTCATAAGCTACCAGGGGTCTTGCTTTGTCCTTTGCATGGATCAAATGTTCCTTGGGGGCCACTCCTCAAGTCTTGGAGCAGAGCTGCAAGAGTACCCAGAATCCAATAAGCAAATCTTGGCATCAGCACCCAAGTCACAATTCAATGAATCTGAAGCAACCAGTGTCTCTTTCCAAGACCTCAATGTACACCCAGGGAGTAATTATTCACTGTATGTAGTGGCTCCATAAATATTGAAACCCTCAGAGATGATGTCTGTTTTGCAGCAGAGCTCTGTATCCCAAAGAGGCTGTCATCTTTTCCTGTGCAATGTCCTTGTCTCCCAAGGGAGAGAAGCAGTCAGTTTCAAGAAAGGCCCCAGACAATCGACTGCTTCAGTTTTTAAGCTGGCTGGGGTATTCAGGGGTTTTGTTGTTGTTGCTGTTTGATTTTTGGCAAGGGGTTACTTTTTGCAAGCTCTATCTTTGTCAAATGCTATCACAGGCAACATTAAGACAGCTCTACATATGGCCACCAAAAGACATGTTCGAGAATATTCATAGCAGCTTTACTTCCAATTGCCCCAAACTGGAAACCACCCAGATGTCCATCAGCAGGAGACTGGATAAACAAACTGTGATACACCCATACAATCAGACACTATGCAGTAATAAAGAGGAAGAAACTATGAACACTATCAGCAATACGACGAATCTCACATGCATTATCTAAGTGAAAACAGCCAGCTACATAAGGCTGCATACATTGTAATTCCACTTATATGAAAATATAGAAGAGACAAAACTAATCCATGGAGACAGAAGTCAGAATAATGTTTGCTTTCACAAGCTCTTGGCTAGAGTGGGTATCAGGAAAGCTCTGGGGCATCTGGAACTAGACTCTGTTTTGATCTGGAGGTGGTTAGATGAGAAAAAATATATGCTCTCACAAGCCATCAGTTCTTAACAAGTAGTAGAGCACTTGCCTAGCATGTGCAAGGACCTGGGTTAGATTACCACCAAACTCCACCGTATTATATTTATACATATCAATAAGAAAATACAACGGAATAATAAGTTAAAAAATTATCAGGTAAAATCAGGCTACTCTGGAAGGTGCTCTGGATCCCTCTCTCTAACTGTTACCAATGGAAAATTAAGCCCTTCAATAGATCTTGGCCTTCTGAGGAAGAACCTAGCTAAAAGGGTTCCCTTGGGTGAAGCTAGCATTTGATTTTTGCCATAGGCAATAGTGAAAGCAGAAGAAAAATCTTCAAAATGAACAAGTATTTTGTAGGCACGCAAGTGGTACAGGAGATTTAATCTATTCCCCTTTAAAACTCTAACACATCCACAGACATTCTGCCCTGTGTTCCACACTAGCCTACAGTGTTACATACACTCACTCTCCATTCTACCACAGCAGCAGCACACCTTCACTGGACACATACATTACATACACACTACATAGAACATTCTAATGTATAGCCCTTGCACATCACACACACACACACACACACACACACACACAAGCATAGCAGAGGTAATCCACTTTAAGCTGTCACAGCACTGCCTGGGTAATTATCTCCTTCTCCCTGCAACCATGACCACTGTTATCATCATTATCATCACCATCATCATAGTTCCTGGAATAACTCTCATGGACAGGGACATCTCAGAGCACACACAGCTGGACATATAAAAATGTCTGCCTGGAGCCACCTACTAGCCATAAAATCTGTCTGGACACATCAGGTTTATGCCTTCTTCTGAGGAGTAAGTGTCCTGAAACCCTCAGCTTCAGCTTTAACAGAAATCTTATAGTGACAGCTAGCCTAGACAGTCTTCCCCTCCCCCTCTCTCCATCCTACAGGCTTTTTCAAGTAGAAGCCTTGCTTCATATCCCTGTGCCCAGATCAGCCCTGACCTTCCAGACAATGGTGGTTTGATTGCCAGAAGTATGTAGAGAATCCAACCAATATTTGGAAGGTGCCATTCTCTCCCTTTGGGGTGTACCTCCTCACTGTTATCCTATGCCATGGGGTTGGAACACAGCTGCAGCCTTCAGATACTCTGGACACCCTTTCTTCCAATTTCTTAGTTATTGGAATTTGGAGAACTAAATCCATTGAGTCCATTTCCAGAACTGTTGATTATCTGCTTCTGAATAAATAGAGCTCCACACATGAAGGACAGTGAAACATGTCTCTCAGAATACCCACAATGTCTCAGTTAGTTTTATCATCAACGTGACAAACCTGGAAACAGGGGACCTCAAATGAAGAATTGCCTTGATTAGACTGGCTCAGAAGCATGTCTGTAGGACATTTTCTTAGTAGGTAATTGGTGTAGGAGGGTCTAGCCTACTGTGGGTAGTTCCGTCAAGACCGTACAAGAAAAGCAGCTGAGCAAGCTTTGGGGACCAAGTTAGGAAGCAGTGTTCCTCCATTGGTTTCTGCTTCAGGCTCTTTCCCTGATAGGTATCACCATCATCGTAGTTCCTGGAACTGCCTTCACTGATGGACTGCAATCTGTGAGCCTTTCCTCTTCTGAGATCTTTTGGTCAGAATGTTTTGCCACAGCTATGGAAACCAAACTAGAACACACAACTTCTCTTTTAGGAATCTACCCCAAAGATACATGTACAAACACGTTCATCACAGCTCTTTTTCATTAGGAAGATTGGAAACAACCTAAATGTCAATCAAGACATACTGGTTATCACAGGTTAGTACACAGTGTTGCCCTGTCATAGCAAACATGACACAGATTGGTTAGTCTTAACATAGAAATGTCCAAGAAAATTGTTTAAAGCAAAATAATGTTACTTTCTCCAATCAGAAAAACATACAATAAATGTCAGGGGTTCTGGCACATGTCTGTAGTTTCAGTACTTAGATAGCTAAGGCAGAATGAACATTCAGTTCTAGGCCAGGCTCGAAAACTTGGTGAGACTCTCCTTCAAAAGAATGAAAGAAACGAGCTGGGCATTGTATCTACACTTACAATACCATCACTTGGGAGGCGGAGGCAGGAGGATTAGGAGTTAGAAGTCAGCCTTGGTTACATAGTGACTTTGAGGATAGCCTGGGCTAAATGATACCCCCATCTCAAGGAAGGAAAGGAGGAAAAGAGTGAGTAATGGAAGAAATGAGGAAGGAAGAAAGGTAGTAAGAAACTAACACATTTATCCTAAGGGCTCCCCACTCATTTTTAAGTATCTTTGATTATTGGTTCTCAGGGGCAACTTTATTCTGAAGCTGGGTAGAAGATTCAACAGTAGCCACCACTATTTATTAGCTGTGCACCATGGGAATGTGACAAAAGTGCTTTCTTTTCCTCCACTGTTAACATGTCTCATCAAAGAGCCTCTTCAGTTCCACTTCTCTGTGCTAACTGTGGTGGGCAATACATAGCTTTTTCCCACTTGGAATTGTATCTACAGCTATAAAATGAGGGAGGGTACCTTTGCAAAATTTCTGAAAGGATTATTATTACCATAACAATTCTTGATACATGCAGACATATAATTCCTGATCAAGGCCTTTGCCTTTAAAAACTGACAGCCATTTTTAAGACAAGACCCAATAAGGACTTAGTTAAGATAGGGCAAGCCATCTTACAAATGGATCCCAACTTGTAATGGCTCATTAATGGAAGTTAATTTCACGCTTAGTAATGGCCCAGGATGAGCACTGCACATTAGGCAGTTATGTCATGAAATGACACTCCCTAGGTAGAGAAGACACTAGCATCTTTGAAAGTAGCTTCCAAGATGTCCATGAGACTTGTTTCCATCTCTGACAGTCAGATTAGAAAAGAACCTGGAAGAAAACCTAGGATGCATTGTGATTGGACCAGAAGGGCACATATTATTTCTGCTTCCATTCTTTGGTCAGAACTCAGGCACATGCTATACATGTAAGTACATGGAAGGCTGGGAAATGTAGTCTAACTTGGTGTCAAGGGAGATGTACAAAATATGCTTTGGCACCTAACCAGCGATCACTGCCACTGTGAATGAGGGAAGAAAACCTATCTCAGTGACTATGTGTTTATTTGTGGCCAGTCTCAGAAAAGCTGATAATATAAGGAGGTCTTTGCTCTGGGAAGCTAAGCTATTTCCTTTACTGCTATTTTATGTTTTTTAGATTATTATTCTGGAAGCGTTCTAAGAAAACATCTCTTAAAGACTCTCTTTATTATCAAGGTTGTCCTGCCACTATCTGAGATGAACCTAAAAAAACAATGCTAGCCCCTGACTCTGACTTTCACAAGATTTGAGATGCTGTCAAAAATAAATGCCAGCTCGTCAGATTTTGTGTGAAAGAGATGCCAGCATGCATATAACTCAAGCTAAAAGTGCAGACAGGAAACTGTACTGAACACACGTTGCCACCTCTTCCTCAAAAGAACTTTAGATGCTAGCCAGTGAATCCATGGACTTAATCATCAAAACAAAGAGGAAGTGTCATTTTGCCCTTAAGCTAGCACTTGGCAGAACTAATACTTCTGTGTCTGTGTGTCAGAGGCTTTCATGGTAGAGTCAAGTGCTCAATATATAATTCCAAGCTTTGGTTGCTTTGTTTTATTTTTTTCATTTCATTTAGGAAATCCCATGAAGTCCATATGGGTAGTTAACATCAGAGAATGATACGTACAATGTGTTATATTCCACTCATTCATTCATGTACCTATTGAGTCAGTATGCACTGAATAATTCTTTAGAAACAGGCACTGTGGGTCCCAGACTGAGGACACCATGATGGAAGGCACATTGACTAACTGATGGGAGAATTGCCTATAGGAATACATAGGTACAGTGCAGCTGATGCCTTGCTGTGGAGGAAGCATGTGCAATCACAGCAGAAGGCCAATAAAAAGATTATTAGAAAAGCCTCTCCGTTCTTTGCTACTTCTCTGATTTATTTGGCATGGAGACACAAATTTAGTCACCAGAAATCTTCATATGTTTGTTAGATTAAATGAGTGGGCATGTTGAGAGAAAAACAATGTTCCAGGGTCTCCAACACTCTATTTATTCTGTCATTAGAAAGTAGGCAAAATACTAGTAGCTTCAGATGTTGGATCCCTCCTGTAAACCAGGCTTTGTGCATACTTCTTAGACAACCTGCCAGACAGGCATCATCACTGTCTGTTGAATAAAGGCATCGTTGAGGCCCACAGAAAGACACTTGTTTCCTTATGTACTAATCTGAGAATTGGATATGTCCAGTTCCAAAGACTGGGCCTTGCCTCCCTCAACTACTTCCTGACATGGAAAATAAGAGGGAGCAGCCTCACTCTGTCAAGGGACAGCTACAGTTCAGTCTGACTACTATGGAGAAGTAGTAGAGGGTGATGAGAAGAGGTCAGCTTCAGGAGACAATGTGTGCATCCTGAAAGTAATATGAGGATAAACTTGTTATACATTCAGTAATTTACCAGTATTTACTAAGAAACTGCTAGATGCCAGGCGCTGTTCTAGGTGCTGAGGGATTTGACAGTTAACAATATTGACGTGTTGGCAATAGAAGAAGAGGAATAGATTTGTTAAATATTTTGGTCACACAGGAGAGGCAATAGGCCAGATAACGCTTCGTGCTGATGATTAGGAAAATGTGTGTTAGCTGAGTTTTAAAGTACATCAACTTAATTACAAGGAGACTTTGAACTGTAGGATACACTTTTCAAACTCCTGGACAAGATAAAGGATATATGAATGGGGAAAAGACTCCAAGAACATAAAGCAAAAATATTGATCAAGACAATCTTTGGGTGGCGAGACTATGAATGATATTCTTCTCCTGTCATCTTTCTATACTTAATTTGTAAAAAGTATATATTAATATTAGAATCATAAAGAATTAGTGAGAGATTAAAGAGAATAGATCTGCAAAGAAACAGAAAAGGAGACTTCCTTGTGCTCCATCCTTTCCTTTCCTGGCATTTAGGCAGCCATTGGCAAGTTAGCCACACAGGGTGATGTGTCGCTTGTGTAGTCATACTTAATGATATCTTATTTGAACACACTGCCTGATCATTTCAGAATTCACTCACAAGGGCAGCCACCAGAGGAGATACGAGGGACTGAATCCTAAGGCTGGCTTTTCATTAGGGCATTCTGCCATTTTTCAATTAAGACAGGGCCACCTCTTTGTTTTTGAAGTGGTGATGTGTAAAACCTCATTTTCCTTCCTTAGCACACACGCCTGTGCATTTTATTCTAATTTACTTCCACAGCCTCGGCAGAGCAGCAAAGGAACTGAGCTGGTGAGCCGCCGCGTTGCCACAGCATTCTTGGGGCTGGAATGGAAGCTGCGGCTCTGTGAGGACAATGCTGTGGAAAGGCTCCGAAGCCCAGTTGAACACACTGAGGCTTTGCATGAAAGGGCAGGCATTACTCACAGCGGCTTTGACAAAGTGAGAAAGGAGACAGAAAAGCCACGCAGCCCTTCAGCCATGGACTAGCCTGGGTGAATCAGTCAGGTTTAATCTTGAAGGCAAAGGGAGAGCTGTCTAGTGTCTCCATACACCACATTCCTTGCATTTGCTTTTTATTAAAGTGCTTTCCACACTCTTGAGTAAAAGGAGATTCCCCATCCCACTTCCTTAAGTATTATACCTAGAAATGAAAATATCCTTACTCTGACCAACAGAGTCTGTGAGAGGCCTAAGTTCTTAGCATAAGATTCTGTTTCCTGCTTGAAATATTGTTTTAGAACAAATAGCAGCTATGATAGAAAGAGCACAGGAAACATCTGTGTATACAAACAGGCCAGCTCACTAGGAATAAAAATGCATTATGCATCACAAAAGTCTAAATATTTTTATTAACAGTGTGCTAACCAAGAACTGAAAAAATAAGGTTCCCTAATAGCTTGTCCCCTTCTCTGCCATCAAATGCTTGCCTCAATATTTCATTTTATTCTTAGGAGAGAAGTAACTCTGAAATCTTATCTTAGATTTTAGCAATGAGTTTTCTATTAAAAGTTATTTCTTTTCCATCTCAGACTGAGCAAAGCTCTGGGCCAAGGAGGTTAGGGAATTTGTTTCATAAAACTGACAGCTTGGCGAGCATTCAATCACTCGGCATGCCACAGCCCAGGAGAACAAATAAGTCCTTTTCTGATGCCGCTCCAGACACATTACGATGTATGTTCCATTGCTCTATTCCGTGCTGTTTGCCTCCTGCAGTAAGGAAAAAGGAAAGGGAGCCGAAAGCACTTCGAGAAAGATGACGAGACCTGTGAGGATGTGAAATTAATCAATCATAATCTCATTTGGAAGTTGGAGGAAAAATGTCCACATCAGATATGCTATTTCAGCGGCTGGGTCTGGCCTTGCTTTGGAAAAGGCCAATACATTTGGGCCACCATCGGCCATTTTGTTGTCCTGTGCTCAGTGCTTCCGGCCATGTGCCTTTAAAAGATCTGACAGTGGCTTTGATAAGGCAGATGAAGCAAGCTTGGTGGCTGCCTTTGATAGAGGTGCTGAGAAGAGCAGGTTGTACCAGATTACAGCCTGGCTCTAATCCCAGGCATTAGAGACCAGTCACCCCCAAATCCTATACCAGCAAGAGCCCAATTTGGAACCCTCTAGCTTAATAGCCTTAATTCAGAGCAGCCCCAGAAAATAAACCATTGCAAACTGTCTTCCCTCTCCACCTCTTTTTAAGAAATTGTAAGAACTTCCCTTTCCTTTAGTACTCACGCCCCAAATTACGGTTTGAAAATTCTCAACCGACTGTGATAGCTCATGCCTGGAAACCCAGCACCAAAGATACCAAGGCAAGAAAACAGAACTGCAGTAAGTCTGAGGCTGGTCTGGCCTACATAGTGAGTTCCAGGAAAGCCAGGACTATGGTATGAGACACCGACATAAAACACAACGCAGCATAACAAAACGATCAAAAAGAGTTCTCCTGTGTGACATAGCTAATCTAAGCTGTTAGACCACAGCTACTGTTGACAAGGGTGATGAAGAGGGCATGCCGGAATTCTGGGGGCTGGCACAGGCCTCGTCTCCACTGGGGTGCTGCTGACACGGGTATGTTGTTGGTGGGACTTCTTCAAGCTGTACACTTAGTAATACATGGGTATTTTTCTGCATGTATCTCTCAGGATTTTAGACCAAAATCTGAAAATAAAAATCTAGGATGGAACATTTTGAGAGCTTTTTCCATATATATGGTGGATACTTTCAAAATGAAGCATTATCCAGAGGCATGAGCTTGTTGCCCCACTCCCTCAAATTTTTGGCCTCCTTAAATTATATGTGAACTAAAAAACCTTTGTAAAATGCTGATGCTGTGATTTAAGGTTTCACTCGATGTGTCCTTTATGCCCAGGGAAGAATATACTGTAGGCAATTTTGCCCTGATTAATGCCTGGTCCTCACAGGGTAATTCAGAAGGAAGGACACAGATAAATGAAAAGGCTCATTGTCAGCCACAGGCTTAGTTTAGGACATTGTGGTGCCCTAAAGGATTGTGTCTTTCCACAGACTCAAGTCTCACTGAAGCTTTTGTCACCCTTTGCTGTCTGAGGCCTGTGGGCAGAGGGATTGCATTATTCCTTTTTCCGCACCTTTTCCGATTTCCTCTTTTTTCTTATTTCTCTGAACTGAATTGCTCCTGGACTGACTGCTCCATTTATTCCTACTGTGCAGGGTTCAGATGCCACAAGAAGAATGAACTGGTGTTCTAAGATGAGTGTGTTGCCTCCCTCTGATGTATTTTTGAATTTGACTTTTCTTTTTCTGATGTTTAACTGATTCACCCCTCAAAATTGTACTCATGTATTGGAGTATCACAATGTACCAAGATACTTGTGATACTCCAATACATGAGTATATTGTGTAGCATTCAAATTTGATTAAATAGATCTATCTTTTCAAACAATTATTATCTCTTTATAGTAAGTGTTCAAAATCCTTTTTTTTCTAGTACTTCCCCCCCCCCAATGCTGAATGTAGATGAAGGCTTATACCAGGCCTCAAAGGGAAGAAAAATCCCTTTCATTAGCTTCTTATTTCAAGTGTTCTCCTCATCCCACCATCTACAATGTGTTTTCTGAGGTTCATTTTGCAAAAGAAATAGTTGTGATGGGGGTGGAAAGGGGAAACTTTTGAAGACTTCAAAATTGTAATTTGGTTTCAGAAGAGTTATGAATAATGGAGAGCTACAGTCACTTTAGAAATAAAGAGCTGAATGGCTGAATGCTGATGATGAGCCAGCTTTTTTGGTACTCCTACAAAAAGAAGCCTTTTCTAAGCACGATTTCAAAGATGTAGAAACATACTATATAAAGAAACTGTTTTTATCACCCAGGACCCAGTTTAAAATAGTCCTGTGTTCATGAAAGATCTGCAAGTCCTAGACTCTGGCAGGATCCAAAGGGTTTGTTCACTAAACCTGACATTCACCTGAAATGTATCAACAAGGCCTCAGAAGGGCAGGGTAACAAGGAATCTAGTGTCTGGGGGAGCAGAATGGAGTTTTTAGGCTCCTATTCCAAGAGAAGCATTTCATCTGGAAGCAAGAAGATATGTGAAAGGGCTTGGGATATGTTCCTGCCTTTCCTATTCCCAAACTCCCTTTCTGCTTTGTGGTGGCATCCCTATGCCAAATCCCCAGGCTGAACTGTCTCCATTCCTCCCGCCCCACCCAGTTCAGCTGTCCATGTTGCAATGCTTCCCTTGGAAAGGGGTGGGGGATGAGACACTCATCCTGGTTTGCTGGGACTGTCTGGGTTTTGAAACTGAAAATCTCATATCTTAGGAACCTTTCTCAATCAGGGGGAAAAAATAGGACAGATGGCCAGTCACGCTAGTGGTAGGCCACCAGCCAACTCCCTCTTATTAGCTGGGCCTGGTCAAAGCCTGAACCAGCAAGAACATTTGCATGCCAAAGCTTTTAAAGAGGCTGGCCTACTGAGAAAAAAATGTATGTATTTGTAAAGTCTATTTAAGGCTGCTAATGAGAGGTATTCTTGATTACGTCCCTGTCTGTCCAATTTGGTTATGACCCTGAGGAGTTTTAAAAGACTCTTCTGACCTGTTCATTTTTTTTTACCATATTTTATTCAGAATTAGGGTCTCAAATAGTGACATGGGTCACTGCAAGATTTTATGACCAATAACCTAAGACTAGGCTTCCATTATTCCTGACTGCAAATGGAAAGAGGTGTTGCGCAGATACCCCCTCTCTCCCTTATGAGTTCCCCAGCCCACCAAAGGGCCTACCAGATAGAAACCAGGATGTCTCAAGTTTCTTCTAACTCCCAGCCATTCCCAAGTCCCAGAGTTAGTCTATTAAATTTTGTTCTGGATTTAAACCTCACCCCAGCAACCTGGGTCATTATTTTGCTTCCATTATTTCGTGTCTCCCTTCTTGGATCACAGAAATGGGGTCTGTTTGTTACACACACACACACACACACACACACACACACACACACACACACACACCCCTTCCCCAGCTTTCACCCTGGTCCATTCCCCACCAGGAGAAAGATCAAAGACATAAGTTACACAGCATTATTGGCATCCTTAAAACTGCTAAGGATGAAGTCCAAGTTCTTGATCAACACTTCATCAACAAGAACCATTATGATCTGGGCCTGGCCACCTTTTCTTTGCATGGCTCTATACCTACCTTTGGCCACCTTGGTTTCCTTATCCACAAAGGAAAATATATGTTTCTAACAAGTAATTCTGGTCAGGTTCTTTCAATTTATCTTGGATTTAGAGGATGTGCCGTCTCTCACCTCCAGCTTCTGAATGTTGGGAAGTGATAAATGACAGGGTAGAGCATTGAGCGTGGTCTTCCATAGAAAGAAAGAGGCAAGCAGTGCATTAGAAGTAAGCACAGCAACGTCTCCTGTGGATGGAAGGTGAAGAGCTTCGTGCTCCACATCCCGTGAGGGAGCTGAAAGCAGAGGGAGTTCCTAAAGGAAGGTGGGCTCAGCCTCAGTGAGTGGCAGTGGCTAGGAAAGGTTGGAGAGGGCCAGGCTCTGGGATTTAAAGGCGTCTGCACTGGCTGATCTCACTTAGGAGCAGGTAGTACAGAATTAAATGGTAGGAAGGGGAAAGTCCTCAAAAGCACATGACTTTCACATTTTGCCACCAACTAATGGGGACAGACACCCTATGACAAAGGAAAGGAGGCCCCGAGAACTTGCTCTCTGCCTCTAGATGCTATGGGCACACTGGCAGGAGCCAGGAAAAGCTAAGCTGTCAGAGATTAGGATTCAAATGGGCGTTAGGAAGTGCCGCCTGGCTCAAGAGAATGAATGTTGGTATGAGACCAAGCCACAGGAATGACACATGAGTTCTGCTCTCAAAACACAAAAACCAAAATCAAAAAAGAAAGAAGAAAACAGAGGGCAAGACACAGAGAGGGACGCAAGCAGGCATCGATTCTCTTGGGGGAAAAAAAAGAGAACAGATTTGTGCATACTTAGAAAAGAGAAGAGAATTCCACATTGCTTCCATATTCCCAAGAAAAATGCCCTTAGCACTTCCTTTTATAAGAAACTGTAGCAGTGTCTTTCCACCTGTCATAAAAAAATAAAAAAAATAAAAATAAAAATAAAAAAAACCAAGAGGAGCCTCAATATTGTTTAAACTAGTACTGCTCAAAATACTGTTGATCAAGAGTCAACAAGGCCACATCCGGCTTTTTAGCCCCAGGGCTTGCAAGCTTTTGCCCTCCCAAATGGACAGACTGTCATTAGTGGGGAGGACTAAGGGGGAAGGGAGGAAAACCTAGTTTCCTTATCTGTCTTACTGGCTTCCCTCATCTTCTTTCCTAGCTAAGTATTCTGTCCCCATTTGATCACAGACAGCAGCAGATGGGTCAGCAAATGGGTCACTCTGGCAGGGTGTGCCGTGACTCACCAGGGTGCTCAGGCCATTCCTAGAGACCTTGTCTCTTCCTTCATCCTGTGCCTGGCTTTCCACAACACCCCGTCACCGTCCCCAAGCTGCTCACTGAAAAGCCCAATACTTTCTAGAACAGTTGTCAGAGGGAGTCACCAAATTCAACCGCTACCCAAGCAAAGGTGGGACTAGCAGAAGGGGCGGCTCCCTAGCACAACAGCAGGAAGCAAGTTTCTCTCAGCTGCTCTAAGCCAGGGGCTGCTGCCATCTGCAGCATGGGGTGGGGGTGGGGGGTGGGGGATGATTCCAATGCACACTGGAGCACACTGGGCTCCCAGGAAAGGGTGGACTGCTCTGGAGGAGGGGGAGGAAGACTCAGCATGCTACAGAAAACAGAGAGCAGAGAGGAAGAGTAGGGCCCAGGATCAGTGCCGTCCGGTATTGCTCCATCCAGTGCAGTTGCTCCTAGCCCCATGAGGAGAGGAGACTTAATACTTCAGGCCAGGGGCACGTTAGCCACCTTTCTGGTGCTCATGGGTGACAGCTACTAGAATGATCAATGCAGCATCGTTCCATCACTGAGGAGAGTTCTATTGCACGGGTGTCTAAGATCCAGGCTCTACTGTCTATGGGCAGTATGATCTTGTGCCAATTCCTAATCTTCTCGGAATCCCGAGCACTTCTCTGTGAAATGGGGCTTCAAATACCCACCTAACATGGAAATCACTTAGTACCACTGCCCAACCTGTAACAGGTGGATGTCAGGGAGTGTTGCTGCTCTTGGGATTTTCTGGTGGATCATCTACACTACGACGGGTAGATTCAGTGCTTCTATCACAAGTTTCAGAGCTTGTGTAAGCAGCTGCCATTGACAGGACAAAGCAAGGGTGCCACGCGGAAGCAGAGTCTACTTCTTGCTAGCAGGCCCAAGAGGTGGCATCCTGACCCAGAAGAATGAGAGATTTGGAGTTAGTCATTCTTGAAGGCAGAAAACCTCATTTGGTGAGGGGTGAGGGCCTTCTCTTTTTCCTTCCCTCACTTGTTTCCTCCTCTTCTTCCTCCTCTCCCTCCTCCTCCTCCTCTCTCTCTTCCTCCCTCTCTCCCTCTCCCTCTCCCCACCTCTCTCTATGTCTGTCAACCTTTCTGTCTTTGTCATGAAACCTCATAGTGGCTGGAACAGCTAACGTAATGACACCAGACTTCAGGGATTTTTCCTACCTAGAAATATGCTCAAGAAATATTGAGGCCTTCTGGTTAGTTCTTACCACCCTGACTTGCATATATGCTAAATATAACCCATCCCAGAACAGTTGTCCAAACCTGGAAACAACCTATCAGGACTCCTCATTGCAGGCCAGTCAGGAGATCTATGAGAAGGGATTAGGAAAATGAAGAGAGAGCTTCAAGTGTGAGGTTTTATTTTAACTCACCAGGAACATATTCTTCAGCTGGGAAGACGCTACCTGAGAAGCCCTTTAGCAAAAGGAAGCTGGCACAGGCCCATGGAATAGCAGTTAAGCACAAATCAGTCACAGCAGGGCAGAGGCCAGGCCAGGCCAGGGGGCATACTTTTGAAGTTTGTATTCATAGCGGTGGTGGGCAGAGCTGAAGAGAAGGTGAAGAACATTTAAGTCAATGGGAACAGGCGGCAATGCTGGCATTTAGAAACCAGAGATAAGGGTGAACGCTGCATGCGCAGATGTCAGTGTGTGATGCCCTCATATTCCTCTGAAGAAGTGAGTCCATCTTTCATATGGGTTATAGGAAGAACCAGCTCTCTATGGGTCAGAGATCAGGAGAGTTGAGTAATGGACTTGCAGTAGCAGCCCCAGGTCCCTTGCTCATGTTTTATTCTGTTTTGTTTTGTCCTTCACAGTTCAGGAAGTTTAACAAAGGCTACCCTTACTGATACACTGTCTCCTGGGGAGAATCCCAGACTTCTTAATATTGTAGATGAACAGCATGTTTTCCTAAGGAGGATGGGGGCTGAAGAGATGGCTCAGGAGTTAAGAGAGTGTGCTGCTCCTGCAGAGGACCAGAACTTGGTTGCTAGCCCCTACAGTGGGCAGCTCACACGGCCTGTAACACCAGATCCAGGGGCAGCTGATGCCTCTGGCTTCCAGGGGCACATTCACTTACATACACATCCACATACATAAAAACTAAACATAAGACACATCGATTTTAAAATGCAGTGTACAGGCTGAAGAGATAGCTCAGTCAGTAAAGTGCCTGTACACAAGGACTTCATTGGGATCCCCAGAAGCCACAGACTAAAAAAGAAGAGCATGGTGGCGTGCATGTGGAATCCCAGAGCTGGAGAGGCAAAGATGGGGGGACTCCGAAGGCTCACTGCCCAGCTAGCCTGCTTGCTTGGTTAGCTCAAGTCAATGAGAAAGTATGTCTCAAAAGGCAAGGTGGATGGGACCTAAGGAATAACAGCCTAGGTTGTCTTCTGGCCTCCACATACACACACAAGGACAATAAGACAATAATAACACACACACACACACACACACACACACGCATGCACGCACGCAGAGACGCACACATGGGAGCACATCTCACTCTGGTACACACAAGTACACATACACACAAAAATAGGTGACAGAAGAATTAAACAACTTTTGATTTTGTTAAATAAAGATGTTAAACACGAAATGCCATTGGCTATCTTGATCCATTGTAAAGAGATTTTTAACACTAAGAAAAATGGACAGTTCTGCTGACCTCAGGTCCATCTACTTAGCTACTAAGAGTGTACACCAAGCTGGAAGTCCTGGACTGGGTGTATCCTATCTGGAAGGGCAGAAAAGAATCCTCTTTCTCTTCTTCAAATTAAAAAAAAAAAACAAACAAGTTATGAGCCACAAAAGATCTTAAGACAAATGATCTCACACTGTTATTTTCACATTCAGTAATTTCATATTCAGTGTGAAGGGTTAGTGAGGTTTGTTTTTTCATGAAGAGAAATTGCAGCCAGAGCTAATTGCTCAATCTGAAATGTAGCCATGCATTTCTGTGATGAGCTGTTGAAGAGGAAACAGTAATGTTGCTGAGTTTTAGCAGAGGAGAGCATTGTATTAGAAAAAATAAATGCAAATTAATAGGAAATATAGCCCTGTATGGTCTTCAAAGCCCTGCTATAAATAGTTAAAAGAGTACCCACACTTTGAGCTTTCCTTGACATTTGTCTCATTTATAAAATGCAAAAGGAAATACATCAGTGCAGGTTCAGCCCATTCCCATCCATTGATTTGTTAGCCAATCAATGGCTTCTGTGATATGAAAAAAAAATAATAACACAGGTTTCTATGACCCTTCCCAAGTGGGGCATGTTCAGCTAAGGTTAATAAAGAGAAAAACATCAAGGACCATCTGGAAAACAGTCTTCCGGAGTCACAAAAGATAGTGGCAGCCTTTGCCCATCCTGCTATAAATAAGTGTCTCAGAAAAAGAAAAAAAAAACCCGCTATTTTCAAATCTGTTTCTACTTAATACAGCTGCAATAGAGTTTATTTAGCCTTTTCCTATAGCAGGAAGACTGTTTGCATTTTTATGACAAGGGTCTAAATGTTTTTCACAGCCATTTCCATTGCCATTATTTTGAGGAACAACATACCACTCAGACCTGTCTGTTTGCTTCTGGAGCACACACCAGTGGCCCCAGTGGCCTCTGCACCATGCCACCAGCCTCCAAAGCCCAGATTTATGATCCTGCTTCCTCTCCCAGTGTTGCAACCATCACCCAAATCCTGATCTGCAAGTGCTGGCAGCTCAGTATGACCAAGTGTCTCCTGCTGCAAATCAATTATTTATCCGCCTGGGTCGAGCACATTGTGGATCACTGCCAGCTTATTGCTTTTCCCTTTCCAACAATAGGGAGGACTCAAGACACTCTTTATTAGAGGCTGGAACTCACCAAGGAAGGTGGCCTGCTACCTTGGCAAGTCAGTAAATGCTCACCTTTCCATCCTCCCACACTGGCTAAGCCTGCCAGGGAGTCCTTCTCTATGTGACATTATGAATACCACAGATACTCTGTGGAAAAGATCAGCCTGATTGGAGTGGCTACAAAATATACCATCTTCCACTGATTTCCTTTCTGAACACCTGCCCCTCTGCTAGTATACCTGTACAATCTTTCCACTCTCAGAGACTGGTATGGCCAGGGTGAGCTGGGAACGTTTTCCTTGTATACAGAAGGATCCACCCCTCTGTCTTTTGCTTTCTACATAAGGACCAGACATGGATTTAACTCACAATAAATACCTTTCTGGAACATGCACATTTCCTATTTCTAGGCTTTCAAGGGACTATCAAAAAAAAGTTGTGGCTCAGGGTTTGTCTTGGTGATAATTGGTCATGTCTTCCTGCTACCCAAAGGACCTCTGCTGGCATCTTTTTCCTGGAGGAGTTTCTCAAACAGAGGCGTTCCCGCACAGAAACAACCATGGGAGGGTCAAGGGGGCACTTCAGTCCGAAGATCCAGCAATTGTGGCAACTGTACCACCTTTGCACCACTGGTTCTTGTTTTCAAGAGTACTAGAAAATACAGAATGTAGTGGTGGCCAGAAGGGATATCGCAGTCTGAAATGTGGTGAAGCAGAGTGCTCCTAAGTCCAGTACAGGGCTAAATCCATTGGCTCTGAATTAAGCTGCTACAGGAAAAAAGAACAGTGGAAGGAGTGGCAGTTGAAGAAAATGTCTAGTGGCTTTGATGTCATACCTGGAATCAGGTGTGTATGAAAAATAATTAGGGAGAATAAGCCTGTTCTCTTAGGCAGAAAAGTTACAAGTTCCCACAACATGCCCTCTAATTACCTATGAGTTATTCAATTGCCTGCCTTTAAAAGTTCTATTTTTTTAACCCACCCTAGTACTTAGAAATCATATAGATACTTGCACAATTAAATGAAGCACATGACCCACTTCCAACTGCTAATTAATCACCCTCCCCCCCCCATTGAACTGCATATATAAGATTCAGAGGAGGGACATTGTGTCTTTGATTATTTCAAATTGAATTTTCTGAAAACCACAAATTACTTATTAAATTTTGCTCTAGACCAGTGGTTCTCAACTGTGGTGATTTTGTCACAAATGGGCCATTTGGCAAGGTTCAGGATAGAGGAAGGGGTGATGCTACTGGTCTCTGGTGAATAGATGTCAGGAAGATTTCTGAATATCCTACAGTACACAGAACAGTCCCCACAACAAAGACCGGCTTGCCCCCAAATGTCAATAGGGCCAAGAAGGAGATACTACTCCCAATAAAGCTAAAGATACTTAAAGATACACATATAATCATGGCAGTCAACAAAAGGGGAAAATTTTACTTTCTTCCAAAAATCTAAGGTTAGTTTATATATGTGTTGACTCAGGACATATGTGCTGTTTTTCCACATACATGAGAAAGATTTTCAGCCAGTATATTTGAACAGTAAAGAAATACCACCACTATGGGCATTTAAAGTGCGTATTTCACCAGTCTAAATAGATGGAAATTAATATCTCATAAAATAAAATGATTGTCTAGTTATGTTCCATACAAAACCAAAATCAATATATTGTGTCTCACTTAAACTGCAATTAGGGTTCTTTCTTTTATAAGAACTAAAACAAGGAAATGACATCCTTTTCCTTTTCTTTTCTTTTTCTTTCTTTCTTTCTTTCTTTCTTTTTTTTTTCTTTTTTTTTTTTTTGCTAGCTGGGAACACCCTTCTGAGCATGAGGCATCAAAAAAAAAATAGACAAAACCCTTTTTTAAAAACCAATTTTTCCAGTTCATTATAAGCTTCTGGAATCATTTCATTTGATTCCTATAGATTCAATCATTCTTTAGTGACCAAAGCATGCAGCTCATTCTCTCGGTTATGCTTGTTTGGCTGTCCAAATGCCCTCACAATTGGGATGATGAATAACATGCTTTTATCCCACTGTACCAATATATAGTAGCCAAAGAATTCCACAGAACCAAGATAGGAAGTTCTGTCTGGTGTGTGTGGTGGTGGGAAGTTTGGAGGAGGACATTTCAGCCAATTTTCTTTCAAAGGATTGTAAAAGCAGGTGCCGGGATTCCTTTAGTTCTCGAACATTCTATGTGGATCTGCAGTGCCCCCAGTTTGGGGGATGGGGGATGACTAGGGAGAATAGACCATGCTCTTCAAGTCAGCTTAGATTTGCAGGGTTGAATTGTGAAAGACAGGTGGGCTGACAGATACATCGGTTGGGCTCTTCCGGGCCTCTGCTTCTTTCTCTGAATTAGAAGGCAAAAGTGGCCATACGTACAAAGACAAAAATAATATCAACAACAAAAAAAGCCTCAACACACCCAGTCTTGGCTGCCAGCAAGGCTTGCTCTGTTGCTGAAAAAGAACAGTTGCTCTAGTGCAGCTGGAGGAGCTTTTCCAGGGAACTGGTAATACCCTGGCTGTTAATGAATTATTTTTCGCCAGAATGTCGGATTCTTCCTGTGCTCCAGTAAACAGTCTGCTTCTGCCATGGGAAACAAAACCAGCTCCTTCCGAGGAGCTTGAGGAGGTCAGCCAAGGGTTCCCTGTGGGGGCAGCGCCCTCAGGAGCCAGAGCCACAGGCGCCTGACCTATAAATCACCACAGTCCCAAGTTCATTATTCCATCCCTCTCCCATCTATTCATGCCTTGCCTAGCACCCAGGGAAGGGCCCAGGAATGTGTGGCTGAGATGACCCCACAGTGCCAGCTGAAATCCTTCTCCCACTCCTGGGGGTTTCTTTCCTCAGGTAGCTTTATCTGTGGGACTATTGGGGTATTCAATATTGTGTTTCTTTCAAATAATTCTGTGTTCCTTATAGAAACTGGATGTCTTTGTTATTGCTTGTATGAAGCTGTCAAAAGATGACTGAGTGTGGGTCTTCTTTTCTTCTTTAAGGATGGCCCCCAGCTCCCAAATAACCCATTTTCAGCATGAGGATATCCACTTGGCACATTATTCTCCAAGCACAAATCCCTGAGAAAGATAGTCCTTTCAGCTGTTACTAGGGCAGGTGGGGGAAAAAAAGCAGCGGTGTGGGCAGGAGATAACTCTTTCAATTGAGAGCACAGGCTGGGTGTTCTGGAGAAGTGAGACCAAAAGAAAGAGAAGAGGCCATTTTGTTCAAGCTAGCCTAGCCTTTCCGCCCCCCCCCCCCCCCCCCCCGCCTTGGTTTCTGCATTAGGTGTTTGCAGCCCACACTTCTCAGAGCAGGCTCACGGGCATGCCTGCTGGAGAACTCTCTAAATGGAACCTCAGTTACTGAAAATCACAATCGTCTAATGTCAGCCGCTGTGCCTACCGTGTCAGCACAAGGCCTCCCTTCCCATCTGCCGTGGAGACAGAGGTATTTAGCTCCCCGCTCCCCAGCACATTTGGGGGTGCTATGACATGACAAAATTGGTGGGTAGTGTGCTCCAGAGCACTGGTGTCTGATCAAAATAGATAAGCAATGTACATTGTACTAGTAATCACCTTAAAAAATAAAATAAACAAGCAATATTAATTTTATATCATTTAACCAATATATCCAAAATATCATTTCACCATGACATCACAATATAATTTCAAATGATTTATGAGCTATTTTATATTCTTTTTTGTAGTCTTAGAAACCCAGTACATATATTATACTTATAGCATACCTTGTTTGGGACAAGCTGTCTTTCAAGCACTGCATAGCTATATGTAGCAATCAATGGCTTATGTATTGTACAGTACTCATATAGAAGGTTTCCATGACCATTAAGAATTCCTATTAGTGCTGAGCTGAAAGGCTAAAAGGCCATGGGAAGGGCAGTGACAGGCGTAAAAAGGGTGTGCTCCAAAATTCTCATAAGTATGGAATTGTTAAAGCTGATGATAACAATAGAAATGGAAACTGTGAAGATTGGGGTGTTCTTGAAGCCTAGGGGAGATTAAAATGGGCATTTAAGAAATGCACAGAAAAGATGTATGATCTGAAGGTTTGTATGTGTCCCCTCACCAGAAACTCCTATGTCAAAATCTTAATCCCCAAAGTGATTGGATTAAGGGGTGGGGGCCTCCAAAAATGATTAGATCATGAGAGCAGAACCCTCATCAAAGGGACTATGGCCTTTATAAAAAGAGACCCCAGAGGGCAGGCAAGGGAATCAGTGGGAGAGCACTTTCCTAACATGTACAAGGCCCTAATTCAGTCCCTAGCACCAGAGAGGAGAGAGGAAGACAGACAGAGACAGAGAGAAACATCTAGAGAATTCACTTTTGCCTTCTGTCATGGGAGAGCACAATGAGAAGTCACTTCTATGAATTTTAAAAGGCCCTCACCAGACAGTGAGTTTGATAGCAAATTGATTCTGGATTTCTCAGTCTCTGGAACTGATAAATTTTCATTACTAAAATGCTTGTAGCCCAAACTGGCTAAAACGGATCATGCCTACATTGCAGAGGCTGCTCCATAGCTGTGAGGAAACCAGTAAGTACCACCACCGTGGTACTCTAGGCAGTTGCTCGTTGAACTACCTCCATCTTACCTACTCTGGTTTGTTCAAGGCAGAGGCTTCGAAAGAAAATCCCCAAAACCAAGTACATCTTCCAATAGCAATCGCCAGCTAGCAATCTAATTTGGTGAATCAGATACAGAAACGTGATCAAATTACATGTGCCTGTGTCTGTGCCTGTGCATTTGTGTGTGTGTGTGTGTGTGTGTGTGTGTGTGTGTGTGTGTGTGTTGTGTGTTCTTGGCAAGATAGAGAAGAGGGGTCATGTGTGAAATCCAAAAGTACTAATGTGCCTGCCAAAATGCCCTTCTTGCCAGCTGCCATAAGAGGACAGAGGAGCGGTAGACTCAAGAGGCTCATCAAAAATTGAGAGTCACAAAGGAGAGGCCATGGGTGCAGAAAGAATGAGACGATGGCACCCAGGCAGATGATCAGGTGGGAGGGAGAAGTGGCAATCAGAGGCATTCTCCAAAGACAAAGAGCTTCCAACTCTACAGCAAGGATGTCACCCAGATCCCCAAATCAAGCTGAATTCAGAAGCCCACACAAGCTTTTGTGCAGGGGGAAAGGGCAATTAGCCATCTTTACCCTCATAGAAAGCCTCATTCTCTGAGGTCCTCCTCATATTCCAATCAGAGGGGTGGCAGTCAGAAGCCCCTCGTTTACGAATTTAAATATTGGCTCTTTGGTGGCTCTGGAATCGCTAGGGTCTAAAGGCTATCATATGATTGGAAGGGGGTTTACAGATTTGCATAGCAAATCCCCTCCTCATATTTATTTAGTGTTTGAGAGGTAGTAAAGAATCAAAACTCCCTCACCTACCATTTGGTCCCACCATGGACCTCGGTCATCACAGTTCTCTTATCTTCATAATGCAATTAAATTGTTCTGGCTTCACAGTCTCACATAGGTGCTGTAGGGATTAAACCCGGGCTTGTGACAATGGGGTTCAAACTGGGGCATGACACTAAAAGCTATGAGTCCACATCAAACATACAGACCTCTGGATTTCTTCTGCTCCATCTCCATCTCCATTGACAATGATTGATGGCTCCCTCTCCGCCACTGTTCACTCCATTGACTCCATCATTTGGTCACTCAACTTTCATTTATCTAGTAACAATAGGTCTTGGGGTTCTTAAATGAAAGGGCACCATGTGAAGTAGTCAGGAACTGGTTTGGATCTACTTGGCACATATGTGTGCAGCACAGGTCCACTGGTAGGTTCTCCCCTGACACACACACACACACACACACACACACACACACACACACACACACACACTAATTAGGTGCCATATTTTATAAAGGAGGTATGGGTTGAGGACTCTGGCCTTTGGGAGAGATAAATAAGGGGCTTTGATCAGGGGCAGAGAGAAATATTGTGTTTTAAATCATAACTACCAAAGTCTGGAATCAGATCAGGACCGACAATTTCTCTGAGAATTATCTGTTAAATAATGCTTCACTGGGGTCACAGAGTCACTGAGAAGGTTTGCCACATATTCTGTGACTGGCAGACAGGGCAAGAACAAATGTTAGCTTCCTTTCCAATTTATTTCCCTCCACTTCCCTCCTCCCCACTAATCTAAGGATTGGGGAGGAGCCAGAGAACAGACACTTGCTATTTTCTTCCCGTAGCTTCAGAGCACGCCATGTGTGTGGCTGTCTGCACATACAGAACAGCTCCATTCCGGCTCAAAGGATTTGGGAGACCAGTACTCTCCCCAGTCCTGGGGTCACTGGAGCTAGAATCCTCTGGCTTCTGGCATTGAAGCTCTCCAGGCCACACCAGCTCACACATTTCCAAACCTACCGGCTTTTTGTTGGTTGGTTGGCTGGTTGCTTTTTGTTTTGCTTTGTTTTGTCTTGTCTTGTTATTTCTGCTCTGTTTTCTGTATAAAAGATTTTGTAGTTGGTTTTATACTTCTTGCCTAAGTGCCCATCAACCTGCTCTCAAGCAAGCAACTGGCACCACCTGGGAAACAGCTTTCTCATTTGTTCTAGGGATGAGCAGGTTTTCCTGGACCAAATCTCTCTGCAGGTGGTCCTACATTCTTTGAATAATAAAGGAGCCCCCTTAGGTAGGCCTGAATGACCCCCTGAGTTGGTGCCAAAACAACCAGTGCCTCCCTGCCCCACGGTTTCAAACTGATGGCTCAAAGTGCCTGGGCCACCTTGAGTATGCATGCAGTGGGCATCTGTCAGGCTGAGAAGGGGATGGATAGCCATTGGCAGAATACAGTGTATCTGTGGGGAGGTGGTGAAGCTGTAACTGGGGAGTAACTTCCCTGAGCTCCTAAGGGCTAGAAGAACTGTGATGCTATCAGGCTTATGGCTTATGAATCTGTGCCTTTGGGCCCATCTTTGCTTCTGCGAGAAAATATGAACAAAAAGCAGGGAGCGGGTGCATAGTGCCACCCTGGGGAGGGGCTCCCTGCCCACTAGCCTCTCTGCTGTCCCCCTGGTACACTACTGTAACAAAGGCTCTACCACAACACGTTTTCAAAGTTAGCTGAAGTCCCTTGGTCTACCAGCACACAATTGCGAGGATTAAAAAGGAGACAAGGAAAGATAGCTAGAAAACGTTGGGAAAGAGACCCTGGGAAAGCACCGAAAATCTTGCCTGATGCAGAAAAGGCTACGAACTGTTTTCTCCCTGCTGGCTGCTTTTCTCTGTGTTCTAAAGAGAACCTCCCAAAATTGGCTAAATAAAGGGATCACACCAGAGGATACGAGATAATGCTAAACCAACAAAAACAAAGACCAAACGAAACAGAGTGAGCCAGGAGAATACGCGGTTATCAAAACTTTGTTTGGCTGTATCTATTTATCATCGCTGCACACCCGGGCTCTGCGGAATATCATTCTGTTGATGTCACTTATCCTCAGCAAAATATTTACATATCCTTAAAAACGCCAGATGAGGGAGGCTGGCCCTCTCGCTGCCGCAAGCCGCCTCTCAAGCCCATTGCCAGGTCCGGGGCAGCCCAGAAGGTTGAGGGCATAGGGGTGGGTGGTACCGGCGGATACAGGTAAGAGCTACCAATAGTTGTAGGAACGCGGCCCCCAAACGCTGAGCCCTGCCCAGCCTGCCCACTTCTCCTCTACCTGGCTCTGCAAGAAGCAGCCACATCCCCGATATGATATGGTGTCAGCGCCTTCTCCTCCTCCTCCCCTCCCTTTCTCATTGATTAAGTTCCCAAACCATTGTTAAAGCTGGGTTGCCTCCTTTCAAAAATGGGCTAAATTCGTCAGGCTTCTCTCCTCCACAAGAGGAATATTCACAAAAGTTTGGCAGTCAGAGGGGAAGCTGACTGAGTGCCATGGGGCGGGTGACAATTCGCTCTTCCCAAAGCCACCGTCTTCCTTCATGCCCTATCTGTCTCTCCACCCATCCGTCGTGCCCCAAGCCTACTCCACTGACTTCGGATAGGGAAACACAAAGCAGCAGCTGTTTGGCAACATTTCGACCCCTCGCCAACAACTGTGATGGGATGCCGTTTCCCCACCCAGGCGGAGCTTATCCTGAACAATAGTAGGGCTTTAAATGGCAAACAAGCAAACACACGGAGCACAACCCGAGCCCCGGAAAAAAAAAAAGAGAGAGAGAGAGCTAACACGCAGAGAGGCAATAACTCCCTCCGCAGCAAAAGGCGCCACTGAAATGCACGCGTTGAAAAAAAAAAAAAAAAGGCAGCGACAACGCTGCTTGGTGCCTAACATGGCAGAAAGCCGGAGCTGGTGCGGCCACCCTGGGTCTGGGCATTGGGGGGCACCGGGGCTCCCGGGTCGCCGACGCGCACTCACCCTGCTCCAGCGGGATGCGGGACTAGCTGAGCGGCACAAAGAGGATCCCAGCACGATCTGGCAAAACCCAACTTTCCACCCGGCTCGCCAGGGCCGCCAGATACGTCAACAGAATCCATCTTTCGAAGGGCCTGGAAGGCGCCGGGTTTTCCTGGCTGGGGCAGAATGGCAGATACCGAGACAAGCCCGGTGCGGTGCCCCGGCACGGAGTGCGTCGCGCGCCGCCCTCTGTGCCCAGTGCCAGAGCGGGTGGCGGCCTGAAACCCACTTCGGGAGGCCCCCCGCCCCACCACCCGCGCTGCCTTTCCGACTGTCCCCGGCCGGGCCGGCCAGTGCGTGGCGCCGGCTAGCGGGAGCCGGGCCTAGGCGCGCCGCACAAGTGGTGGCCTCGGCCCGCGTCCCCGCCCCCGCCCGGCCCTCCCCGCTGGCCCCGGCCTCCGGGCGCTGTCCTGCCCCCCGGGAGCAGGCAGGCCCCTCCCCGGGCGCCGGGCTCCGCCAGGCGCACCCAGCCCAGCTTGCCCCCTGCGTCCCGGTGGCAGGTCTGCCTGGGGAGGGCGGGGGTGACCCCAGCCCGCACCAGGACGCCGCGGCCGCTACCTCGCGATCGGGGCCGCCGCCTCCAGGAAGCCACGGAGTGGTCGTCGGTGTGGGAACTCTCTTGGCCGCCTCGCCGCCGGCCGCCTGGAGTGGGTGCACAGCGGTGGGAGCCTCCGCTGCCACTGTCACCAAGCCGCTGTCGCTGCCGCCGCTGCCGCTGCCGCTGCCGGTTGTGCGTGTGCGTGTGTGCCTGTGTCCCAGCGAGTGTGTGTCTGCGTGCAGCGCTTGGCCTTTACTATATACACCAAGGGGTGGGAGGAGGCGGGGAAGGGGAGGGCTTGGGGGAGGTGGCGGAGGAAGGGGAGCAGGAGGGGGGCGAAAGGGTACCCAAGGAGGCGGCGGCAGAGGAGGGACAGGTGATCTCGCCCACGGGGAGGGCGTGGTTGTGGGCGGTGCGGGGTGACAGAAGGCTGGGGAGCTAGAGGAGAGGGGTGTGTGTTGGGAGGACGGGTTGGGAAAGCCCGGAGGAGCCGGGATCCTGCTGCTTCCAGGAGAGCTGGGGACCATTCTAGACCTTCTGATGAAAGAGAGAGAACAGAGCCCTGAGAGAGAAAGTGTTTGGGTGATGGAAAGAGGGGCGTGAGGAGGAAGGAGCAGCCAGCTACCACCTTAACGTGCCCCAGGAGATCATGGTCTAGGTCCAAGGCAGGACATTAGCGAAGAGAAAATTAGTCCAGCAACAAAATATCATTTGCAAATAAGATATGAGTCACATATTAATCTAACATGTATTATGCACCTAGTGTTTGTCGGATACTGGGCTATGTAAAAGCTGGAGTTACAGACATGAGGAATACATGTTGGTGATTCATAAATAAAAAGTATGAATCAACAATATTACTGATCATCAAAATTTATTTAAGTCTAAATCCTTTAAAAAAATGTTTTAAGAAGGCAAAAGGAGTTTCTGCATTGGTTTAATGAATCTCAAAGTGGTATAGGATTTTGTCTCCGTGTTAATCAAAACAGGATGATGATATTTGAATGAGAATGATATAACAGGAATTACTTCAACCAAATCAGAGAACAGTATGCATCTTGCAGTCCTTTGTGTGCTCAAACCCCTTCAAGCCTCAACATTGTGGGTATTAATAGTGGCATTTTTCTACTAGGATTTAGGATGGCCACAAGAATACAGAATACCTAGACAGCTTCCACCTTACCTGGTCATAACTAGTGGGAACCTGCATTGGAATTTGAAAGGCTTCCTTCTAACCACGATATGATGCAAATCTAATGTGGTAGTATCCAGGGCCAAATTATGCCCTCGGTGGGTACTTGGTGGACTTTCTCCATAAAAAGATATTAAAAGTTACACTACAATTGCATTTGTGTAAAGTTGAATAACATGTATTCAGTTTCTTTAACTAAAGTATCTTTTTGTATTGATTTTAATTCTTTAGACTATTTCTGTATGTACCCCCAAAATACTGTACCTCCACTAACACTGCAGTGCTAGGGGGAGTCGTCCTGCTAGTGTCCATACTATATTGCTCATTTTTGAAAAAGAGTTCATTTAATTCAAAGTCAGTTGATATAGGGGCAGAAAGATATATAACTGAATTTTGAGAGCTGATAAGGATTCGGACAGGATTGGGGAGTTCAAACTAGCCTAAAGTACACAGTACCTCTGGAAATATTTACCTATGACTGTGTCTTCAGTCATTTAGCTGGGAACTTTCAGAGTTCTTGGATCAGATATGTGAAATCTCAGTTGCCAGAACCTGGCTTGAATACAACTAAAGACACAGCTGGGCAATTATAATTGAGAAAGTTCATGGATGAAAGACCCATAAACGTTTTGTGTGTGATGTGGGGGGATGTGCGAATAAGGTAGAGACTTGATATATATCCTGTAAGGCAATTACTAGCCTGTTTCTTTTGTTGGCTTGATCACAATGGTGGGTTAATGTTTGATCCTTGCTGGCAGTTGTGATTCATATAGCTGCCCTTGAGGTATATATACTTTCAAGAATGATTATATTGATTCAGACCCGTGTGTAATAAACAGGCATCATGACTCCCATTCCCAAAGAAATGCACAGTGGCGTCTTTCTACATTCCTACTGAGGTTGGCCTTGCAGAGAAGAAAAAGGAGTGGAGGGGGCCCCTAAAGGGCTGGTCTGGTCTGGAGGTTAGAGGGTGCTTTGGGAAAGAAATGGGTCATCAGTGTGGAAGGAGTGCTGAGGAAGACGGAGGGAAGAAAGGACATGCAAAACCGCAGGAAACAGTGACAATGAGCTTCCAGGGTCGGTCAAGGGCGTGTTTTGAGATCTGTCATTTTACTATTTGGTGACTCTAAGTAACAGATAGAAATTTATATGAATATAGTATAAATTAATTATATAAACATATACAATTTAAATTTAAATAATGAAAAAACCAATCTTTACTTAAACATCAGTACATACTCATTACCCAGTCACTGAGTTAAAAAATGTCAGTTAGGGAGATGGTTAACACATGGTTGCTGACCCCAATTTGCAAACAGTTGCGTAAAGTTTAACACATCATGATAGAATTTGATACACACTAAGCAATGAAATAGGTTAGGTGAACACCTACCAAGAAGAGTGGGGAATGGTGTAGGGCAGAGAAGTCAAGAAAGGTTTAACACGCATAATGACAGCTACAGAATGCTGAGAGATGAACAGGAGTTCTCTGAAATAAGGGGAAGGCATTATAAATGGAGGGACCAGCAGGCAGCAATGCTTGAACATAAGCATGTTCTAGACACTGTAAATATGTTGTGAATCTGGAATGGTGGCTGCGTAGAATAGCAGAAAAGGAGGAAAGAAGTAGTTAGGTGTCCCTTGAGGTCCCTGGTGTAGCCTACAAAGGAGTTTTTCATTATAATAAAGGGTGTTAAGCCATGAAGCGATAAAGGAAGCTGTAGATTGAGGGCTGACATGTTTGTTGTTTGATGTTAATGGGTGATGGATGGGGTTGGAGAGATTGAAGGCTGGGAGACAAAGTGAGACTGTCTATATTTGCAATATTGAGGGATGAAGTCAAGGTAACATAGGCACCAATGAAAAGTAGGAACTGGAGCCAAGTACTTCTCAGGATATAGAAGCAGCTAATGATCGATAGGGGAGGGAAGAAAGTGGAATGGCTGATTCATGTGTCAGGGCGGGTAGGGTGTACTTAGTGAGACAGAGGTCCCCGGGAAACAGATCTGGGGCTAGAGATGATAAAGGAATTGCGATCCTGAGACAAGGATTGGAAGGTAAAAAGTTGATTGGGAGCTGAAGAGAACACTAGCAGAGTAGTACAGAAGGCAAACTGAGATGTCAGTGAAAGAGTGCAAGACAGGGTGTAATTTCCACCCCGGGAGACTGGAGCTTAAAGCCATAGGCCAACTCTTGGGCACTCAATGAAGAGGTGGAGAAGATAGGTAAGGGGTGCTGGTTTTCTGGCAGATTGAGAGAGTCTTTGTCAAGCATAGGGAGACAGTGGTAGCTGCATGTATGAGGAGCACATGGAAATAGTAACATTCAATGACTGGGTGGTATGCCAACCAGTGTCTGTCTCAGGGAGTTCTGGGTACCTTGGCTTGAGTCATGGGTCTTCTGAGTAGCCACATAGGCAGATCTAGAGTTCAAAAATCTAAGCAGGAGACCAAGATTATAAAGTTGTTAGAGCCTGGGTATAGGTTGAGACACTGGGAACTCGTAAACTAGCTCTGTAGAAGATGTATGTGAATTGATTTAGTAACTGAGAACATTACCCTGTGGCACACTGACATGACCTATATGAGTACACCTGAGGATCTCAAGGAGTTAATGAAAGCTCTGAATTTACAGACGACAGAATGTTGGTGGGTGGGAGTACAGTATTTGTACTTTATTTACTGAAGGTAAATGATGTACCTAATGCTGACGTTGTGCTTTCAAATGATTTGGGGGTGAATAATGTTTACTGGGTGCATGAGTGAGGTGAGTATTTGGCAGCATAATCACAATGGAGAGTGATAAATGAAAAAAAATGCAAGAGTCCGTTGAAACACAAAGGGTTGAAGCCAAATACAGGCTTAGGGAAAACGGATAGAAACCATTCAGAGAAACAGTTCAGTGCAAATGACAGTTTTACATAAGAAATAGAAGAGCCCATGGGCAAAAGGGAAAGGTGTTGACATTTGATAGAATGACAATGATGACAGAATGGTAATGTCTAAGGTTGTCCTGTGTGGGGTAGAGGTGAAGGCTTCACTGTTCATCTGTATTATGCACTTGGAATAAAATTATCAAAGTCTAGAACAAAGGATTTGTGAGTTTGTCCTTTGGTTGGGTGATTGATATGCATATGCTAAACAACAATGATTTTTTAACACTACATTATTCTCTAGAATGCAAAGAATAATAATGTAACATTCTTCTCCTGTGTTGAAATTTCTTGGGGCCCAGGTGGCGCTCTGTATGATCTCTCAATCAGCTCCTTCCATTTCACAGAGATTTTTGAGAAAGTATCGCGATTAAGAATCAAGCTCATTATAGAGGGCTTTGCTTATGGAAGTACCATTCTGTAGTCTCTGTTTCTCTTGTCTAGCAGAACGTTAATAGTCAGATGCCCATCCCTCTCCTGTAAAAGTAAGGCGCTTTAGGATTTGATCCTAGCTTTAGGATGGATCTGTTTGATCTAAGAAAAATTGTATCCCTCCTGTATAAGATGGGTCAAATAGATAAAAAGAGAGATTTGCTGAGGGTTTGTGGTTAAGTTCCTATTCTCTAGGAGATTATTGCTTCTTCTCCCAATGGATGTGAGGATAGTATAACTCCATGTGCAACTGACAGCCAAAAAATAATGCCAGCAATCATCTGCTTGAGCGTCTAGGCCATGTCACTGTGAAAGTAGCTCCTATTAACAATCATGCAAGGGCCAAACCTGGGTCTTGAGAAGTAGGTCCAGGAGGAGATGCTGCTACTGAGGGCAACACAGGCAAGATGAAGAACTGAGGGCCATGACTGTTACTAAATTACAACAGTCAACTCTAGAGCCAGTGGCCTGTCCATCCTGTTAGGTAAATGAGTGCATGGCTTTTTCAGTTCAATTTCTTTGGGTCTGATCTCTATTGCTGGCAGACTGAAAGCATCTTAAGATCTATACACCATTCTAGGATTGCTGTTGCTTTGTTTTAGTCCTATCTCAGAAATCAGGGCTACTCTTGAGATAGATATAGAAAAGGTGTAGAGAAACAGTAGATTAAGAATGGCAGGCATAACTTGGCCTTAAAGACATTAATCAACAGGCACGTGGTTATGATCAGTGGCTGTGCTGAATGTGGCAGGCCATCTGTACACCCAGTGGTTTTCACTCTATCAGAACCTTCAACGCATGTTTTTGACTCTGACAAAGCAGGGGGACTCCTGTGCTGGGGGCTAGAAGGATTTGTCTGCTGTTGTCACTGCTCCTCATGGCTTTGAGCAGCTTCTCTTTTGAGGCTGTTAATTCCTTGTATCTGCAATAGCCATCTTTCCCCTCATGTCTTTCCTTTCTCACTTAATTTTAAACATCAAGGGAGGGTGCTATGCTTATATCTTCCCTCAACTCCACTTGAACTTTCTCATGTGTGAGGCCTTAGGTCTGTGGTTGTCAAATTCATTATTATCTTCCTTCACATTTGTGTTTGCTCTCCTATTCCCCAGGAACTTTGATATCCATTTCCTTCTGCAAGTATTATAACCAAATGCACTTTCCTTTACTGAGTGAAGATGAGGTATGAATAAAGAAAGCCAGGGGTGGAATTATATGGCAATCATCTGAGGCTGTGAGATTTGCCACATCAGCAGAGAGCTCTGCACACGGCAAGTGAGAAGGTAGATTTTGAGAGACATAGCAGATTCCATATAAAGTCACCAACAAATGGCCAGAAGAAAATTATAGCCAGGATAGAGATTTGGAGTCAGATACATGAGCTAATAAGGCAGTAAATTTTCTTTGAGCAGAAAATGAACCCAGATTTGTTCGGAAGAAGTGACTTCTTTTGTTTGATGGAGTACCTTTGCTAACTGTAGCATGGGTGTGGCACACGAAGGAGCAAAGACAAGACAGCTCAGAAATGACGCCATAGAAAGCAAACTCCTGAGAGGGAAAGGAGACTCAGAAGAGAACTGCATACACACACGGCCCACATACGAATACATGCACATAGAAATATGCACACATGTGCATACATATGCATAGACACATGCATACACATACACACGCATACAACACCCTCATACATACGTCTATATGTGCCAAATCCTATTCTTTTTCCAGATGTTCAATTTATCTTCCCTGTCTTAACAATTCTAAGCCTTCTGCATATGTTACAGTTGTGTAACTTGGTCTTCTTGTGGAATTCCTAACAGTGGGAGCTGGGGCTGTCTCTGACTCTCTCCTCTTACTGGATTAGCTTGTCCAGCCTTAATATGAGGGGAGGTGCCTAGTCTTACTGCAACTTGATATGCCGTGTTTGCTTGATATCCATGGGACGCCTGCCCTTCTCTGGAGAGAAACATAGGAGTTGGGGGCAGAGGGGAGGAGGGGGAGGGACTGGGAGGAAAGGAGGGAGGGGAAACTGCAGGTGAGAAGTAAAGAAGAAAATTTTTAATTAAAAAAATTGATTCACAGGTGAGCCAGATTTATCTCCGAGAAAGGAAAATTTAGGGAAAGTACCCTTAGTAATTAGTATTAGACTATCCAACAAGAATATCCAAAATCGATCATTAAAAACTAGCTGCGGAGGGCTTTCCAATGCAACAGTGTTACTGTTACATGAGGTAGCAAGCTGTGACCCATGGATAACCCCAGTCACCCCCAAAGCGCAGCCCTCTAGTGCCTAGCACTATGGGTAGTACAAGACTTGAGCCCAGCAGCGGTCTCTGGACAGGAGGGCTGTTGAGTGCTGAGGACTTGGTCAGCCAGCAACCCAGCTGGCTGGTGGAAGTACTCAGTCCTCCCACAGATATGGCCCGTCTGATCTTGCTAGCACGTGTATCATGAAGAGACTGTGGCAATCAGTTTCCCAGATGGGAACATACATGCCATTCTAACGCCCCACTTCAGTGTGTCCAAGGCCAGTTAAGTTTGTCCTGCTTTGTTCATTAAAAATCTTTCCAATGTAACCAGTGGTGTTTCTGTGACTGTGTCTTTAAGAGATGAAAGAGTTGCAAAGTCGTACTGCTCAGCGTTTAAAAATATTTATTTTTTTGTTATGTGTGTGGGAGTTTTGCCTGCACGTGTGTAAGTGCATTGCAGAGGCCAGAAGAGGGCACTTGATGCCATGGACATAGAATTGAAGAGTACCGTCAGCCCCCTGACATAGATGCTGGAAACTGAACCTGGGTCCTCTGAAACAGCAGTCTCTCCAGCCCTGTCACTCATTTTTGAACAGGATAGCAATGTCTAATACAAAAGAGACTTTAATCATTTTGTTTTTCTTCACCCTGTAGAACTTCTTTACATATAAAACCACTTGGAGGGGTGGTGCTGGGGACTGAACTGGGGCTCAAGGCATCCTGAGCATGGACCCTAGCATTGAGCTGTACTCCAGCCCCTATGAACTGAGTCATTTTATCAGTGGAAAAAAAGCACAAGTGTAAAACATGTCTTGTCCAGCCTGGTTGGCGTTTTTAATTGTGATGCATCACATGCGTGGCCTTTGTAACTGGTCGACATCTAATTGCTCTCACAAGATTGCTCAACTTGGCTCATCTCAGCAAAGTCTCTGATACTCTTTCGCCATTAAGGTTATCCTGGCTTGATCCTTGAGCCACACTACCAGAGAGCTGGGTCTGAGCTGAGGCTGGCTTCTTTCACACAGGCTTCTCAAGCTCTTGAGGGAAGTACACTGGGCATCACTCAAGAACAAAGGCACAGCCTCTTGCCAGTCATCACCTCTGTGACCTCTCCTACACTGGCCCGAGACATGGAAGTAGGCTCCCGGGGTTGAAGATTTGCAGAGCTCTCAGATCAGCTATGTAGAGCCATTAAGTGTCCCCACCTGTCTTTGACATCCCATGGCTGTCATCATTAGAGTTGCTTCTCATTCACTGGCATCTTTCCCGAAATGCAAGCCTCAAACTTAGTGGACATGTGGCAGAAACTGTGGACTGCCATCACCTGAGTTCATTTGCTCTCTCTCTCTCCCTCTCCCTCCACTCCCCCGTTTTATTAGACAGATCCTTATTTTTATGACGACAAAACATTCTTAAATGAAATAGAGATGACTTTTGGAAAAATACACTATGGCTTTAGAAAAAAGTCACAGTTAATGTAACAGTACTGGGGTATATGCAAAATGTATTCTTTAAATTGGATTGTTTGTTATAATGCCTATTTAAAAATTACATGTAATTTTCTACATGTAGAAGGCTATCCTAGCTTCAGTATAAACACTCAGTCATAAGTACCTCCAATGACCTGGATGTTTTGTTCAAGTGTTTCTGTTTATAGTATCATCTCAACTGAAATAACATTACGAATAATTTTAGTCCTCCTCGGGTCTCTTAATACAGTTAAATAATATGTATTTTAATAATATTACCTAATCATAACAAACATTTTCAATGGTCATATTTGATTTTTTAAGTGTATTCATTAATATATACTTGTTTCCCCCCTTCTACTGGGAGGAGGTACTTACAAATTCTGCTGTTATAAAAACATTTTTATCTCTGTGTATATAAATGTTGCCTGAAAAAAGGGAGTTATCAGGAAAAGTACACTGCTATAATGTTTTGGGGACAGGATCAGAAACATTCATGTGTTGTCAAGCTGATTTTCAAAGAAGATTCTACTTACCCTTTGAAACATGAGGTCTTGAGGGCGGGCACATGTGTCATGAGTACCATAATATTTCTTTCTCTGACTACTAGAGAAGCAAGGTTTTTGTTTGTGAGCTTGCTACTTGTATAGTTAATGGAATGTTTATTTTCCTTGTCTCATTCTTCTGAAAATCACAATATTTGCATCTTATTAGCATGTACATACATACCCTTTAACACAAGTAAACATCATCCTGTTTTCTTTTTGTCCTGTCTGTTATTTTAAATAGACAAAATTTATTTTTTTTGTAAAATTAAGTATACCAATTATCTGTTTTGTAATTCCTTCTGTTATTTATGTAAAACCTAATACACCTTAAATAATTCCATCTATATTTGTTTGGAAGATTTTGCTATTTTTTTGTAAGGTAGGGTTTTAGAAATCTCATGCTTATGGATTGGTAGAATTAATATTGTGAAAATAACCATCTTATAAACACTATTTGTAGATTTAATGTGATCACAATCAAAGAGCTCCATCTTGTTCTTCACAAAAATAGAAAAATAACTTTCCTAAAATTCATATGAAATCACAAAATACCCAGGATAACCAAGGCAATCCTAAACAAAAAGAACAATTCTGGGAGTGGGAGTTTACCATTCTCGATCTTAGGATACATTGCAGAGCCACAGTAATAAAACAGTATAATACTGGCACAGAAACAGACTCATAGACCAATGGAACAAAGTCAAAGACCCAAACGTGAGTACCCATAATCTCAGCCACTTAACATTCAACAAAGATGCCAAAATGTATGCTGGAGTAAAGAAAGAATCTTCAAGAAATGATGGTGGAAAAACTGGATGCCCACATGCAGAACGAATTGGACCTGTCTCTATCACCTTGTACAAAAGCTAACTCCAAATGGATCAAAGACCTAAACTGAAACCTGAAACACTGAAAGTGCTAGAAGAAAACACAGGCAGTACTCTATGTTTTGTAGGTATAGGAAGAGACTTCCTGAATAGGACTCTATTTGCCCAAGAATTAAGGCCAGCAATTGAGAAGAAGAACTTCATGAAACTAGTTTCTGCACAGCAAAACAAAGAGGGAGCCGATAGAATGGGAAAGAATTTTTGCCAGCTATACATCTGGAAGAGGACTAATATCCAGAATTTATAAAGAACTCAAAAAACAAAGAGAAAAAAACAACAAAACAAAACAAAACTCCCAAACAAGCAAATACACACACACAAAAAAAAAAGTGTGCCAGGGACCTGAACATAGAGTTCTTGATAGAAGAAAAAACTGGCTAAGAAATATCTCACAAAACGTTCACCATCCCTAGAAATTAGGAAAGCATAAATCAAAACTTTGGGATTTTAGTTGTATAATTTTGTACAACCAGTTGTCCAAATGTCTCTACATTTTAAATATGGAATCCCTTCTTTACTGATTTGTACTTTCTTTTTAAGCAAATACTAAGTTGTTATTTAATAGATTCTATTTTGGGGATGTTGGGTATGTTTTGTGGCTCTGTTCCTCCTTTTAACAAAATATTTTATTTTGACATCTGTATAGCTGCAGATGCAGCTTTAAGAAACAATATAGTGAGGTCTCTGTACCTTTTCTCTAGTTTCATTCGATGGTAACATCTTACAAAATTGTAGTGCGGTATCACAACCAGAATATTAGCACTGATACAATTCACCAGTCTTATTCAGATTGCTTCAATTTTTCATCTAATTGTTTGTGTGTGTGTTGTCATTTCAAAAGTGTTATATACATGGAATCATATAGTGTATAACCATGGGAGATGTTTTTTTCTTGGCATAAATCACTGGAGAGTCATCATGTTGCTGTGTTCATCAATAGTTTCTTTTTGCTGGATAGTAGAGTCCATGTGATATACACATGTCATAGTTTCTTCCTCTGTTCGTATGTTTGAGTACATCTGGAGTGTATTTCTCCAGGATAAACTCTGAAAAGTTCAGTTGCTGAGTCATAAGGTAATTGGACGCTTGCTGTTTTTATGAATTGCTTTATAGAGTGGCCATAGCATTTTAGATTGCTCCTAGAAATGGACAAGGATCCCATTTCTCCACATACTTGCCGCTATTGGTATCAGATATTTTTGTTTGTTTGTTTTAATTTGAGACATTCTAATTGGTGTGTAGTGAAAGTCAGTTGTGGTTTCAATTTTATCTCCCTAGTAATCAACGATGTGGAACACCTGGCCATGTGCTTATTTGACTCTATGTCTTTCTCAGTGAAACATATACTCACAGCTCCCATTTCATAATTGAATTATTGGTTTTCTTACTGTTCACATTTGAAAATTCCTTAGTCTAGCTATTAATTCATTAATCCTTTGATAGTTTTGCAAATGTTTTCTCTGCCTCTTGTCTTTTCATTTTCTTAATGTGATCTTTCATGGAGCAAAGGATTTTATTTAGATTTATTATAGTTTTATCTATGGCAGTCCGATCGCTTGAGCACTATTTATTGAAAAGGCTACTCTTCCTCTTTTCGGCTACTCTTGTATCTTTTCAAAAATTGGCCGTGTGTGTGTGTGTGTGTGTGTGTGTGTGTGTGTGTGTGTGTGTGTGAGAGAGAGAGAGAGAGAGAGAATGAGAGAGAGAGAGAGACAGACAGACAGACAGACAGACAGACAGACAGAGGGAGAGGGAGAGACAGAGGAAGGGAGAGAGAGTATCCTGGCTGTCCTGGAAATTGCTATGTAGAACATTTTGGCCTCAAACTCATGGAGACCCTCCTGCCTCTGCCTTCTCACTGCTGTATTAAAGGTGCATACCACCAATACATGCCTCCTTTGTCTTTTTTTATATAAAAATTTAGAATAATGTTTTCTATGCCTATAGAAAAATTTACAGGAATTTTGGTAAGATTTGCTTTAAGTGTTTAGATAAATTTGGGTAAACCTGAAATCTTTGCTATGTGAAATTTTACAATCCACAACTCTAAATGTATCATCATTTACTAAGTTCTTCCATTTCTTTCATTAGCAGATGGCAATTTTCAGAGTTCAGATCCTGTACATAACTTGCTATGGTTTGGCATGTTTTATTTTCTTTGAAATAATTATAAATGGTTTGTGTTTTAAATTTCTACTTCTATATGTTCATTTTCAGTACATAGAAATAAGATTGATGTTTTATGTAATTATTATTATCAGTTGCAGGAGGTCTTTTTAACAATAGACATTCCATGAGATTTTCTACATAGGCAGTGATATCATCAGCCAATATAGACAGTTTCATTTCTATCTTTGCAATGTGTATGTCTTTCTTCTCCTTGTTTTATTGCAGTGACAACTAAAATTTCTGGTACTATTTTGAGCATGAATGTTGACAATAGGCAACCTTACCTTATTCCTTTAATCTTAGGTTAAAAGCATTCAATCTTTAAGTAGTAAGCATGATGTTATCTACAGATTAAATGTACATATTATTTGTCAATTAAAGATGATAATTTATCTATATCTACCTTATGAGAGGTTGGCTTTTAAATCAAGAAGAAAGAATATTGAATTTGGTCACATGGATTTTCCAAATCAGTTAATATTGATCACCTGTTTCTTCTTATTGATGTAAATAATTATAATTTAATGTTGAATCAGATTTTCATATCTTAAATGCCTCTCAGTTATGATGTAATATTTTTGCATCTTACTAGATTCTAGTAGATATCATGTTGAAAATATTTGTGTCTAAGTTCATGAACAATATAGATGTTTATCTGTTGTTCCTTTTTGCGCTAATTTTTATGTTAATATTTGCCTCACAGTATAAATTAGGATATTTTTCTTCACTTTTATTTTCTAGAAAAAGTTATGTATAATTACTATTCATTTTTCTTTAAATATTTGGTAGTCTAATGAAACTTCCTGGGTCTTGATATGTTTTTGAGGAAGTTATTAAAGTATACATTCAATCTCTTTAGCAGTTATAGGACTATTCAGGTTATCTATATTATTTTAGTTGAGCTTTGATAATTTGTGTTTTTTAAAGAATTCATTCTTTACTTATAAATTTATATGTATATTAATATAAATTTATATCTATGTTTATATAATTTATATAATATTATCTATAATATAATATATAATATAATTTATATTTATGATAATATAAATTCTCTGCAGTATTTCCTTATAATCCTTCCAATTTCTATGAGGTCTGGAGTGACATCTTTCCAGTCATTCTTGATACTGATGATTTCTTCCTTTTCTTTTACTAATGCCTTTTTTTTTGGATAAGCTATTTTTTATTTCACTAATACTATTTATTCCTACTTTCAATTTTATTGATTATTGATTTTTATCATTTACTTCTTTCTTTCTGCTTGCTTTGAGCTTATTTTACTCTTTCTAGTTTTCAGGTTATGATTTAAAACATTTCCTTTCTTTTCATGTAAGTTTTTGGTGATATAAATTTCCCTGTCCACACTTCTTTAGTTGTATCACACATATTTAATTATTTTGTATTTCCTTTTCATTCATTTCTATATGGTTATTTTAAAGTTTTTTCTTTAGGACATTATCCTAGGCACATAGATTATTTAGAATTCTTGACTTAATTTTTTTAATTTATTAACTTATAGTTTCACTCTATTATTAACAGAGTATATGAACAATTTAAGCCCTTTCAAATTTATTAAGATTGGCTTTCTGGTTCAAGATTATCTATTTTAATGACTCTTCCATGGATGCTTGAGAAGTATGTCTGTTTGTTGTTGCTGGATGTGGTATATTATGTGGGTCATGGAGTTCTCACTGGCTGGCTCTGTTGCTCAGCTCTTTTGCATTCTCTTTGATTTTCTGTTTAGTAATTGTATCCCTTGCTTAACTGTAAATTTATGTATTTCTCTTTTCATCTCACTTAGTTTATGCTTCATTAATTTTGTGATTCTTTTGTGAGTACACACCTCTTCTTGGTATATTTAGCATTTGCATTATGCAATTTCATTCTCGGTCTATACCAATTTTCCTTTCTTTGAATTTTACTTTAATATCAACATTCTTTCTATTAATCGTTATACCTAATGTTTGTTTGGTTTCTCTGTTTCCATCCTTTTATTTCTACTTATGTCACTGGATTTGAGGTGACATTTTTGTGAACAACATAATTGAGTCATTTTTTAGATTTACTGTAGCAATCTCAGTCTTATTGGTGATTTTCCCCCATTCATATTTAACATAAATACTGGTATTTGGGGGACTAATTCTGCTATTTTATCATTAATCAGTGTCTTCAAATTCTCAACCTTCTGTTTTTCTTCTCTTACTTCACATGAGCTACTTAAACTTTTGAATAAATCCAATTTGAATTGTTTATATTGTTTCTGTGTGTAGCTCTTCAGTTTGCTTTCTTTTCTTTTTTTTTTTTCTTTTTTTTTTTTTTCTGAGACAGGGTTTCTCTGTGTAGCTTTGCGCCTTTCCTGGAACTCGCTTTGGAGACCAGGCTGGCCTCGAACTCACAGAGATCTGCCTGCCTCTGCCTCCCGAGTGCTGGGATTAAAGGCGTGCGCCACCACCGCCCGGCCTCAGTTTGCTTTCTTAATAGCAAATGAATTTTGGGTATTAGATATATGTTGTACCAGAATTTCTGGTCAACAAAATTTTTCCATCTCGAGTCAAGAGGAGAACATCTACTTTTATCTTCATCCCTTTATACTTTAAAATAACGTTGATTTTGATATCAGGTGATACTGTAACTTTTGTTTTAATTATGAAATACAATTTCTAAAATTCATGAGGCTGTTTTATTGTATGCACCATATTTTTCCTATTTCAGTTATTTCCTTCTCAATGTCCTAAAATTCCTTCTTTCATAATTTGCTTTCATCTTGAAGAATTCCCCTTAGTCAGTATAAAGATTGGTCTGAGAGCAATACATTCTCCTTTTCCTTCATATGCAAATATATTGATTTCCATGTCATTCCTGAAGAATATTCCTGTTCTTAAGAATTGGTTTCATGCTTTCCAATACAAAACTCAGTTATTTGAATTCTTGTTCCCGGATAGGTAATACATCATTTCTCTGCTGCTTTCAAGAAGCATATCTTTCCCTTTTATTTTCAGAACTTAATTATGATGTATGTTGATTTAGATTCATTTGAATTTATCATGTTTGAGGCTTGCTTTGTTTCTTGTATCTATGTATTTCTTTGTGATAAATGTGGAGTCATAATAATTCTTTCAGCTTCACTGTCCTATTCTTCTGGAACCCCAATGTTGTGAATATTGGATCCTTTATTAGTGTGTCACAGGTCACTAAGAATCTCTTCATTGTTTTCTCCAATCTGTTTTCTGCTTTTGCAGACTGATGAAATTGTATTAATTTGTCTTCAAGCTCACTGATTCTATCTGTTGGCATAGTCACTTTACTATTAAGTCAAACCAATAAATTCAAAAGTTTGGGTGTTGCATTTTTCAGCTGAAGAATTTCTTTTTCATTATTTTTATAAATTGTACCATTTATGAGATATTTTTCTATTTTTCATTTATTTCAAAAGAATTCATTTGTTATTTGAAGCTTAATTTTAATTAAAATCTTGATTGTTTTGTAGTCTTTGTCAGGTAATTTTGTCAACTGATTCATCTCTTAGTTCATATCAGTTGTTTTTTCTTTTAAGTCATCATTTCTCTGTATCTTGACGATATGAAAATTTTTTCATTGGTATTCTAGAAATTTTTGCTATTATGTTAGTAAATAATGGTTATTATATATTTGATTTTAGGAGGTAATCACTTTGTCTAGGTTTGGCATTCAAATCCTGATAGAATTTTGTAGGCTGTAATTTCAATAATCATTTAGTGCTCAGAGCTTTTGCAATGTTTGTTAATCTGGGTCATTTGTTTTGTTATGTTGAGGCACTCAACAGTCCCTGGTGGTTGTCTCTGGGGAAACAAAGGGGTCTCCCCAGGCAAGGCCACCTGTTGACTCAAGGTTTGACCCATAGGGCTAAAGAAGGCTTTCTGGGTCAGACAGCTCTTCATGTATAGCACAGTGTTGGTACTAATCTGCAACCCAGCATTCCTCAACAGGAGAAGAATGTCTCAGATTTTGCATGAGCCGCTTGTTTATAGGGGCTCCCTGGTCCTTCCTCCTTGCCAGCACCACAGGCTCACTCGACATTGCCAGAGGGACAGTTTGATCTGACAGAGGAGTAGGGGTTCTTACCAAATACTTGACAAAAGCAACTTAAAGAAAGAAGAATTTATTGTGGTGCATGGTTTGAGGGAATACAATCCACCATAGTAGGAAAGGCATTATGATGGGAATCTGCTCCATTCTCTCTCTCTCTCTTTTTTAAACAGGGTTTTTGTGATTATAATACAATTACAACATTTCTTCCTTCTCTTTCCTCACTTTAAACCTTCCCACATGCTCCTCCCAACTCTCTTTCACATTCATGGTCTCTTTTTTCAGTAAATGCTATTCCATGCATGGTATGTATACGCACATATTCTTTAACACAACCTGTTCAGTCCATATACTGTTACTTGTATGTGTGTTTTCAGGGTTAACTATTTGGCCCTGGACAATAAATTGGTGTGCTCTTCCTTGTGGAGAAGTGCTTGAATCTTGGTAGATCACAAAGCAGAGAGAGGGAAATGCCAGTGGTCAGCTGCCTTTTCCTGTTTTATTCGATCCAAGACCCTAACCCTTGCCATGGTGCTTCCTGCAGTTGGGCAGCACTTATTCCCTCAGCGAATCCTTTCTGGAAACAACTCACAGACACACCAAACACCATGCTTTGCTAATGCCCTAGGTGCTTGCTAAGCCTAGTCCGATGACAATCATAACTAATCAACACAGCTGTCTTGTGTTGCCGGGTTAGGGATCTGCAAATGCCAGCTCTGAGTTGCCTTCCCCTACTGAGGAGAGTAGATAGAAGATAACGGCTGCTGTGTCATCCCTCCAGTCGTGAGATTCGAAGGCTCACCTTCCTCATTTTCAGCGTTCTCCTTTAGCTGCCACTAATATTTTCCAGGGTTTAGAAATATGTTTTGAGGAGCCTAAGTCATCTCCAGACAAAAACTTTACAGCTGTTACTTACTTATTTTAAAATTATAGAACAATTCAAGAAAATGATGATTATCATACGATTGATATTAAAATAGTTTGGGCACAGAAAGCAAAAAAAAAAGGGAAAGCATTTAAAGTGATCTCAGGGTGTCAAATATACTAGGTGTCTCACCAAGAGCATCCAAAACAAAGGAGAGGTTGGAAAGACTGTAGAGAACAGCCTTCAGCTAAGGGTGGAATAGTATTAAGAAACTGAATTGGGTTATTATTATATTTCTTTTATGATGGGGCTAGGCACTAGAGGGTCTGAAGCATTAGACTGCTTGCCTACAATGACTTGGGCTGGCTGGATGACAGTTATAGAATTCAGGATTATGACATTCAAGACCATGGAAACAGCATACTATTTCCCAGAGCACTGTTTTCAAACTCTAAACATATTTTTAGAAGATATACTGTACTCATGAAGTAAAACTTTTGCCTATCTGGCAAATGACCAACAAGTTTCAATAAAACAACTGTTTACTAAATCTGACTAGTATTAAATGTCTGTTATTAATTGCCTCTTAGTCATGCTGCTTGGAGAACCCTTAATGAATGTTCAAGACTTCATCTTGAGATGATAATTACCAAGTGAAGTGCTTACTTTTAGAGAAAAACTGTTCAGTTATTATTGGAATTTGAATAAGTTTGTTAGCAATAGTTATATCCCCCTTGAAGGCTCTTACTTGTAGAATTTATTCACGACAATTTCTAATAAATTATATTTCTCTAAGTTTTATTTGCCCATTGTCCATGTAAGCTAAACACTTGTTCCCAACAGTATATACAGGACTTCAAATAAAAGCTGACTACTTTCTGATTAAAAGTATTTGAGTCTTTTATTATATTTCTAAAATTTGACCCTGGGAAATATTTATAATAGATTTAGATTCCTTTTCAAAGAAAAATTAGTTTTCAAAGAAACTTGAAACAAGAGATCTAACTTGCATCCTCCCTCTCACCCCTTTTAAAACAAATCCTTCATGGAAATTACCCACAAATGTGCCCAAGTACAGATAGCATCGTCAATGAAAATAAGATCTGCTTAGCTATGCAGTACAAAAAGTCTATGTATATTGACTGTTGGCAATTGTTACATTAAAAGATAGGAAACACCTAACTAGAAGTACAATGGACCCTCACGACCATCTATGAATACTTCAAACATGTCAGCATGCCATGTCTCCCACTGCAAAATTCCTTGTGTATATTAAATGCCCACCTGAAAAAATGCAGAGCAATTTTTCAGAAGGATCTGTCTTTCAGTTAGCTGGCACGTCTACATGAGGTTTAGCTCATTTCAGGAGGTCTGACCTTCTGCTCAAATGCCCCATAGCATTCCCAAGGGGAGTTATGGCTTCTTGATAATTTGAGACCTCACCTCACAGCTGAGCCAGTCCATCATGACAGTAGAATGCGGTGAGGTGGCAAGGATTTGCATGGGGGACAATCAGATTTATAAATTACACATCCAAGAATGTGTTTGTTAGTAGGAATTCCTGCTTTACATGTAAGAATCTAAAAGTTCTGTTCACAAAATATTCAAGTGCTATACAGATGATCACCATGAGACACAATGCACTCCTTCAGATGGCACACTCGGCACATATAATTCTGTTACTCAGGGAAGCAAGAAGTCTGTCCCTGCACACCTACTGACTATTAGTTCCCCTCCTCGCTTGTTCTAAATCAGACTATCAAGGGAAGTTTTGGAATACTCTCCTCCACCAAACTTCCCTGTCGTGAACAGGCTAGAAAAGTCATTGTTCTTCCACCTTCAGTGGAGCCAGCTTGGTCCTGCCAAGTCAAGGTGGAGAAATGACTTGTTATAAATGATGAATTGTTTATTTCATAGTAAAGGAACCCAAAATATTCTAACTCAAATGTCCCTTTGAGGATACACATAAGGTCAAATTAATTGAAACTTCCTGGTGTCATGATACTAATTGCTTACGTAATATTACTAACTCTCAGAAATAGTCCTTCCTTTCCCAAATAAGTGTTTCTGGATGTCCATGGCAGAATTTCACAGGGGTCTTAGGAACTAATATGGCAGCTTCAGACCCTTCACATCCACCATGAGCAAGATTTTCTTCTCTCCTACAATGGCTTCTCCTGGTCACCGTCATCTGCTCAGACAAGGAGCAATAGCCTCTGCCTACTGTGGCTGACGGTGAGACTTCCAGTTTCCCTCCCAAGCTCCCTGTGTTGCTATGCTCTCTAAATAGTCTGTGATGCAATCCCAGTGAGACATTCTGTTTGGGGCAGTCAGCCAGAGAACGTCTCTCTGCTCAACTGTCTGATATTTTTTGTCACCTGAGCTCCAAGGCAAAACTCCTTGGTGTCAGTCTCACCAGAGTATATATCATAAAATGACTTCTTCCATGTCCTATCTCATTACCATTCTCTGCAGAAAATCAAAAGCACGCCATGAAAACAGGAAAGAACACTCTAAATTCCTCCAGCTTTCTCTACCTCCATACTCCATGTACCCAAATCCTCTTTCTTCCTTCAGACATAGAACTAATACACTCAAAAAGTTGTGAACATTAAACCATGGAACTTCTGCTCAGCCTACTCTACCCTCTTTCAAGCCTCCAGGGCAAGTGATACATTGTAAGCCAGTGTTTTGTTGGTTGGCTTTGACTCTTTAAATAAGGCCTTAGATTTTGAAGAGCAATGCTCTCCAACATGGAAAGGCAAAACCTCCAAAGTGAATGGTACAATTACTGTGGCACAGAGAGCAAATGCTAGAATGAATAGATACACAGATTTAATTTTACTGCTATTCAATATCTAAGTTGCTATCAGTGTCCTTCCCTTGTGTCCTAGGGAAGGAAGGAATGTTTCACAGTGGGAAGAGTTGACAACGGAGGCCTTATGTGATTGTACCTGTCAGTGTATTTCAAAGTCTTACCATTTTGCATTCCAGGTGAGGTAGCATTTCAGACTATGTTACATGGATATAACTAATAACCCTCCAAAAATGGATTTGTAACTTGAAATATTGTTCTCCTGAGGAAAGTACAGGTCAAGGTACTGCTGTTTATGTAAGTATGTCAAACCAGAAAATATGGCAGCACTGACAAGTCTACCCTAGTAGGAACTCAGCATCAGCCATGTTACACAAAATAATGGCATTCTAATTAGACAGCTAGGGCACAGACATAATCACAGACTATTTCTCAAAAACTATTAACAAGCATCTTACTTGTTCTCAAACAAACCTCAAAAGAAAGATTTGTATGCAAGTATATTCAAGAAACAATTCTCCAAAATACCCACTGAGGGCAGGAAAGTGACAAACAAAACTAAAAAGCCCATAGAGTGTGTTGAGTATTGGATTACCATTTTGTTGCAACCAGGACTCTATCCTTCTGAGAACCCACAGACAGACTGATTACTGGTTTGTCCCCTTGAGGTTCCAAGAAGTTGGGCTATTTCTTCACTGACTCTTGTCCTTGCTGAATGGGAGTCATTCCTGGGGTGTTTGGTCTTCAGAACTTCAGGTGTCTCCAGTACACACAATTCACACTTTAATCATTTTAACATTTGAGGAAAGCTTTCATACAGAGAAACAGTAAAGCCGTTCCTCACAAAGGAACCTCTGGCAGGTGATTGGTACGGTGGGCTTTGCTGGTGTCTGCCAGCACACAATCCTTCCGGTGACAACATACCATCCCTTGAGCTATCAGAAAGTGACAGCAGAGCATGGCATGGTGATGCAATCCTGTAAATTCAACATTTGGGGGCATTGGCATGATCAGGAGTTAAAGGTCAGCCTGGGTTACATAGACTGTTAGGAAAGAAGAAAGGGAAGGAAGAAGGGAGGGAAGGAGAGAGAAGGAGAGAATGAGAGTTGGAAGACATAATGATTGGAAATTCCTTTAAAATACAAAAATATCAACATTATTCATTTTGTCTTCATCTGACCCTTTCAAAATGTATTTTTATATATGTCTCATTATGTTCATACTACATATATAATATACAACATAGTGATAGAATATTAATGTAATTTAAAACACCAATGTTTCATGGTCAAAATCTTTTAATTTAAATATATGCTAGATTAAAAAAAGCTTTGTTGTTCACTCCTCTCATAATGATTTATGAGCATGAAAACATCCTGTTGAAATATTTCAGGCTAGACTAGAGTCATAGAGTTAAAACATAGAAGCCTTGTTTATCCCCAGAGGGTCCATATAAAGAACCTTCCTCCTTTGCTTTCAGTGGACTTTAACTATCTAGTTGTGTTTTAACTTCTCTTTGGATATCACAGCATTTAAGGGCAGGTTGTCTTATAAATGAAAATGTCAAAATTTTGGGTTCATGTCTTAATACATAGAGAATAGAAAATACCAGAATAAGATGATACTGAAACATTACCATTTCAGGGCTGTGATAGTGAGCCTTGTTTTACCAGTGAGTTCAGAGATATTGTCCTCTCTCTCATGATATTAGGTTGAGATGTTTTTCATGTGGTAAAAGGTATCTTCTCAATCTAGTGAGGCAGATGTGACTGGAAAGCCACAAGAGGTTACTGGTCAATCAAATTTATCTTTCTCATTCACCAGTTAGTGACCCTCTGCCTTAAGTAACTTGACTAACAAAGTTGGAGAAGTCAAGATTTTTCTGACACCTGCCTTAGTTATTGGTAACTAGTGAGTTATAGTGGTATATATCAATTATTTGTCCAGAAAAATAAATTTGAAGAAGTGCTGCAAGATTCACAGCCACGAGCCATCAGCCCAAAATTCTGTTTCAGCCCAGGATAGATTTTGAAAGGTTATGTCTTCCTTGCAGATGTCAAAGCTAAGAAGATACCTTCCAAATGTGTGAACTCTGCTCAGCCACCTAGTTGCTAACTATCAGTATCAGTAGTTGCTAACTGAGTCTCTGTGGTAGATGCAGAAAGATGGAAAGGAGAGAAAGCAGCAGGGAGACAAAGGAAGTAAAGAAGTTTGCAAAGAAGGCTGTTTATGATGATTGCCAAGTGAGAAAGGCAAACATGAAAGTCTCTCAAGAACTCAGAGGGAGGCTCTGGTGATCCAGAAAGGTTCAGGAGGTGTGTAGTTCATGATCAGAAGGCCTGCTAGAGCTGGAGGAACCATTCCATCAGATTGTGGAATCCTTTCACCAGAAGTTCTGAGTCAGCAGGTCTGGGGTGGAGAGCAAGCATCTGCCTTTCTCACCAGTTCCCAAGTAAAGCTCATGCTGCTGGTCTGGGAATTAGAATTTGAAGATCTTCACTGAAGAGTTTTCCATATGCAGAAGGGAGAGGTCTGTCAAGAGTTGACATGAGAACAAAGTCAAGAGAAATAAGGTAAGAGAAAGAAAAAAAATCCATTTACAAAGATTCCAAACTGAAGAGACTGTAGTTTTGTTTTGTTTTGCTCTTTGTGGGCCCACCACTCAGCTCCCAAATAAATACACACAGAGACTTATTATTTTTTATAAATGCCCGGCCTTACCTTGGCTTGTTTCTAGCTAACTTTTCTTAATTTAAATTATCTCATCTACCTTTTACCTCTGGACTTTTATTTTTCTCTATTCTATATACTCTTCTTTCCTTCTTACTCCATGGCTGGCTGTGTATGTGGGTGGCTGGCCCCTGGCATTCTCCTTGCCTCCTTTTCTTGCTCCTTGATTTTTTTTCCTCCCAGATTTCTCCTCCTATTTATTCTCTTTGCCTGCCAGCTCCGCCAATCCTTTCTCCTGCCTTGCTATTGGCCATTCACCTCTTTATTAGACAGGCAAAGTAACACAGCTTCACAGAGTTAAACAAATGCAACATAAAAGAATGCATCACATCTTTGCATCATTAAAAAAATGTTTCGCAGCATAAACAAATATAACATGTCTTCAACTAATATTTCACAAAAGTCTGTATAAGAGATATTTCGACTGCAAATATAATGGTTATTTCCAGATTCCATTCTAGTCCACCATTCTATAACTCCTAGTGATACTATCACACTGTATTACTTATTGTAGCTTTCTAGCAAGATTTCTATATAGTGTTTTTATTAATTCTTAGTTTCGTAAATGTATTGATCACATTCATCTCACTGCTTTCCATAACTCCTTCCAAATCCACCTCTTATCTCCCCACCTCTTTTTTCATTTAACAGCCCACGGAATTGAGTTTGTGCTGCCCATATATTCATGGATATGAGGCCATTCACTGGATTATAGTCAACCTACCAGGACCCACACCTTTAAAGAAAACTGGCTTTCCTCCCCCAGAACTCATTAACTTTTCAATAACATCTCAATCAGGAGATCACAAGCCTCTCCCCTTCCATGCTAAAATGTGGACTGCTTGATCTTGTGCAGATTTGTGACTGAAACTACAGCTGTGTGAGTTCATGAGTACAATGATCCTGTCATGTCCAGAAGATACTGTTTCGCACTGGTCCTATTTTGAAATTTATCCTACAGGCAAATAGGAGTCATTGAATGCCTTTGAGTAGTGAGAAGACATAATCAAAACTTTCTTTTGGGACTATCTGATCTGTCAGCAATCATTACATGACTTTTCCCGGGGAGTCTATTTCTATACATCTCAGATACAGGGAAAATGACAGACAAAAGAAACAATTCAGCCATGTTTAGCTTGTGAACCAGTGAGTGAAATAGAGGTTACTTAAAGGAACGCGAATGAGGGGTTATTTACAGCACAGGCAACTACACCATGAAAGAAATCTCCCTCCACCCCCAGAATTCATTGTTTATGTATCCTGGGAGAAGGAAGAGAGGAACCTTATGCTCCTTGGGAGTCTTGTGTGCCTTCTTCCCCTTTCATGAGGCGATGCTAGCAGGCTCAGTCTTTCATGGGTCTCATGCAGGTAATCACAGCTGTAACAATGATCATGTCATTGGAGAAGGACAGTACAGTGATGTACACAGCAATATATACCATATTTGTTGTGCAAGGGGCAGAGAAGAGATGAATGCAGAATGGACGTGAAAGAGATTGCAAATTTACTTAAATTTCTTAAAATTCTATTTATATTCTATTCTTTCCAAATGGAGATGCAGAAAGACGTGCCTCTTGAGGGGTTATATTTTGGTGAGAAACATGGCCAGCATTCCTCCCAAGAAAGAAGACAGAGTATGCAAATACATAGGGTCTGGGCTTTGAACTGTCATTATTCAACCTTTCCTGAAAGTGACAGCATGGAAATCCTCAAGTCTGCTCAGAGTCTGTATCAGTGTGATGGGAGAATCTGCAGATTTTCAGGCAGTAAGTTGATCTGTGGTGGCCTTCCATGCAAGAGTGAGGAATTTTCTGTTTATAGTTTTGACTCAAAAAGGATCCAAATTTGCTCCACCCTGGAAGTGCATCATTAAGGGGGAATTTTCAATGTTTAAAAATGGTTTATAATAAGATCACATCGAATTTCTTCTCCTTTTCCTCCTCTGTGCAGATAAATGCAATCGGTGTGGCATGAAATCTACATTAGGCAGAAGAATTCTGATGTAAACACACATACACATACACGCATGCATAAACTGTCACACACAGACCATTGAGCACTGTCCAGGGGTTCTGCTCCTGAGAGAGTTGCCCAGGCATATTTCTTCATAAAGCAAAACCAATGTGTGTAAATACAAAAGCCATATGTTGGGAACCTTTGGGAAAGTAGATAAAGGAGGAGGATGAGACAAGAGGGAAGGCTTGGGAAATGATCCAAAGAAGCTTTGATCTAACCATCTAGGAGACACCAAGGTAAACCCATGGGCCGTGCCTGAAGGAGGTTTGAGCCAACCAGGAGGCAGATCAGATTCAAAACAAGCGTCTGGCATCTCCAAGACTCCCTGTGCCTTTGTTCTCTTGGTTTCCACCTCACTAGGCAACCCCTCTTTTCTTCTGTGTTTCCCCCATTTCCGGCTTTTCTCCTTCAGCCCCGACTCAGCTCCCTAGGAGTTGAATAGTAATTTAGGACATGTTCAGGGTTTGTTTTTTTTTCCAGAATGTTTTGCAATAATATCTCATTGCTTTTGTTCTCTGTGCCTAGAGGGTTGGTGGCTTGGTATGACTGTCCCAATTTTGAAGGCAGGAAAAATAGGGGAATGGATCAAGTGAATTGGCAGAGATAAAAGGACTGAGACTAACACCCGCTACTTTTTACCCTGGCAACAGAAATAATGCAAGAGCTGGATTGCAGTAATTATTGGGGAAAGAATTGGAAGGCATCGCTCTTTGTGAATCTCTTGTAATGAATGTGGCAACAGACAAGATGGCTGTTGCCAGGTTTTAATTCAATGGAAATTTTGAACATATTTCTGATTTCCTTGCCACACCCCTAGGTTTATCATGCACAAATGGATATAATACAATAATTAGTGTGTACCTTACAGTCATTGTAAGGATGAAATGACTTAAAACTTGTCAAATAGAGTATCATGTGACATCTCATAAGAACTCATTGCATTCATAATTATTATAATCACAAATTATTTTAAGGTGACAACCTCTGTGTTCAAATATTCCAAAAATGTATACTCACGATGCCTAGATGAAAAAGGATTATTCTTGGTTTTCTGAAAATGTTATTACAACAGCAAAATAACAGGTGGACTCAGTGAATGAGTGGACCAGAGTTCTCCCTGAATGACTTGGAAATTAAATTCTTCTTATCTGAGGCTATTTATATTAGGGTTTGGTATGCTTCTGGGGTGAAGGAACCCAAAAGGTGCAGATAGCATTGCCACTGCTATCTCCTGTCATAGCAGAAGTCATTTCACAGGCACTATAGACCCAGGGCTATATTGTCATGAGGCCTTTATATAGCACCCAAATTCATCTATGACCACTTAGGCACTCAATGCTTTATGCCATCTTTCTTACATAAACACTTATTTATATATTCCATTCCATGTTAAAAACGAACAATTTCTTGATTCTGATTTGTACCTTTCTTGCTCTTTCTGTCCTGTCAAATCCTTTGCACAATGTCCATTTGAATTTGGCTTTGCTACAGCTCTCTTAAGTACATTGCATTTATCTTATTTACTGGGTTTTGTAGAAATTAGCATCATCATTCACATGTTCTCCCTCCAACCTTCAGTTCTTGCTCATTTATTTATTTTTATATTTCTATTATTTATTATCGTGTTGTTGTACTAAGGATTGAGCCTAGGGCCTTGTATATACGAAGCAAGCCCTCTACCTTAGTTACAATCTCAGTTGTAATTTGGGAACACCAACAGGAAGAGACAAAAAATCAAAGAGTAGGCAAAAGTGTTCTCTGCAACCAAAGTACTAGGCAAGATGATGTACTGTTCTGCCTAACAGGACAGAACCTTTCAAAAATATTCTAGTTCAGCTAAAGAGCACAGAAAGAACCATGGCCTCCCTGCCCTCTCAATAGAAAAAAAAAGTCACCAGAAAAGGCCATATGAAGACATTAGACTTTTACGCATAGTCATGATGAAGTCTCTCAGCTTCCCAGAGCAGTGTCAGAAGAGGCTGAGGAGGAGGTCAAAACTTTATCCCTGGATGGCAACAATCTTTCACTCCCACTTGGTGGTAATGAGGCACTTTCTCTATCAATTCGGGTGGTGCCAAAGGAGTCTCTCACCACCAAACAGTAATAAGACTTCCCATCCAGGAAGCTGGCGTCTATAAGGACAGTTGGAACTTTCCTCAGATGACAGCACAGTCTCAGTAGGAACCTGGACTTCTGTGCTTACCTGGCAGGAAGAGTGACCGTCCATCCTACTTCCCTTCCAGAGCAATATCAGAAGAAGACAACTGAAGCAGAAGTTTTAAATAAAATCAATGCTTGAGATGGCAGAATTGTTAGGATTAAAAACAGCTTTCATAACAACGCCTCACTGGGCAATTACAAATATAATTGAAGCAAGTTATTAAAGTACAAAGTCTAAGCAAAGACGAGACGCAAAGAAGAAACAAATGGAAATTATAGATCTAAAAATACAATAACTAAAATAATGCACTTAATAAGTGAGTACAAATACAAAATTGAGAAGAAAGGATATAGCTAATGCAGTTGAAAAAGAACAATAAAAGATTAAGCAGTGTGGAAAACAAAAAAATATAAACTAGAAAAATGGTCAGAATTACATTAAAAAAAGATCTAACATCTGGGTCATGGAAATCTTGGAAGGAGAGGGAAAAATGATGGAGCTGAAAAATGCATATCTATCTGAAAGAATGGCTAAAAATGCTTTCTTGTTTGATAATTTTATACATGCATATAATGTATTTTGATCAAGCTCATCCTCCATCCTTTCCCAGTCCTCCAATTGCTCTTTCTTAAGCCCACTGAGTCCACTTAACGCTGCCAATATGTGCATGGGTATAGAACCATCTCTTCCTGGAGTAAGGGTAGCCTTTCAGAGCCCACATCCCTGAAGAAAATATCTTCTCTCTCCTCCATCAGCCAATAATTGCCAATAGATTCTCAGCAAGGGGTGAGCCCCTGCCCCATCCATGCTGAGATTTTGGTTGGCTCCATCTTGTGTGGGTTTTGTGCATACAATCACAGTCACTGTTAGTTCATGGGTGTGATAACTCTGTCATGTCCAGCAAATACTGTTTCCTTGTGTCCACTACTTCTGAGTCTTACCATCTTTTCATGTCATCTTCTACAATGGTCCTTAAGCCTTTGGAAGGGGCAGTGATATAGATGTCCCATTTAGAGATAAGCACTCTACAGTCTCTTATTGTCTGCACAGGGACCAGTTGTGGGTCTTTGTAAAAGTCTCCATCTACTGCAAAAAGAAGCTTCTCTGATGAGGGTTGAGCCATGCACTAATCTATGTATCATGATAAGAACTTGAGTGCAGTTTAATACTATACTCATTTTACAGAATAATCACATTAGGTTCTCCTCTGCAAGCTAGCCATGGATTTCTGGCCCAGTTAATGGAACTAGGACCTTGTAGAGCAGGCCTTAACTCCAATCAGAAAGTGATTGGTTACTCCCATAATATTCTTGCTACAACTGTACCAGTTGGTATATCTTACCAAATCAGAGTTATTTTATGTAGCTCACAGTTGACAACCTGGTAAAACCTTCCAGTACTGTGAGAGCTGCCCCATGGGAATGAATCTTTCCGCTTGAATTCTTCATGTCCTATGACTCAAGTATGAGGTGTCTTCAGCAAAATTGTCTTACTATCAAATTCTGAAGGGGTGTCAAGAGCAATGTTAATAGCCTATAATGTTTTGAGGGTGTCTATAGAACCCCACTGACCTTCCAAAAAGTTGTGACCTATATCTGGCATTTAGTTTTTTATTTGATAGTTTTTGAAGTCTGGGGGCACCCCTCCCCCTGTCATAGGGCAACTCCATTTAATTTTTTGATATGTGTATATTTTAGGAAGTATCTATAATAGTGGGTTTTTTATGAACTTTTCAAGGGTCTTTTGCATTAGTTACCCCTCCCCATACTCTGTCCTTTACCCTGCCTTCCTATCTCACAACCTAAAGGAAATTCTTTAAACAGAAAGGAAACAATGAAAGAAGAAAGAACAACAGAGTAGGAAGAAAGTAAATACATTCTACTTCTCCTTAGTTTTCTGAATTATCTTTTAAACAAAAAAAATACACTGCCTGATGTGTTTTTAAATTAGCACAGTTGAACTGGTCAAATATGTAGTAAACTCTGATAAATTATATATCTATAATGTAATAACTAAAGAAATCATGAAAAAAGCTATACAAGGATATATTCTCAAAAACACCATGAATAAGATGGTATCTCAGAGTTGTTTTGATTTACATTTCCCTGATGATTAAGGATGTTGAGCAATTCCTTACATGTCTTTCAGCCATTTGAGTTTCTTCTGTGGAGAATTCTCTGTTTATCTCTATAGCCCATTTTTAATTGGACTGTTAGGCATTTTGATGTCTAGTTTCTTGAATTTTTATATATTTTGGAGATCAGCCCTCTGTCAGATGTAGGGTTGGTGAAGATCTTTTCCCATTCTGTAGGCTGTCGTTTTGTCTTATTGACTGTGTCCTTTGCCCTACAAAAGCTTCTCAGTTTCAAGAGGTCCCATTTATTAAATGTTGCTCTCAGTGTCTGTGCTACTGGTGTTATACTTAGGAAGTGATCTCCTATGTCAATGTGTTCAAGACTACGTCCTACTTTCTCTTCTATCAGGTTTAGAGTAACTGGATTATGTTGAGGTCTTTGATCCACTTGGACTTAAGTTTTGTGCACAGTGACAGATATGTATTTATTTGAAATCTTCTACATGTTGACATCTAGTTATGCCAGCACCACTTGTTGAAGATGCTTTCTTTTTTCCATTGTACAGTTTTGGCTTCGGAATGGCTAAGATAAAAAACACTGAAGATAGATTATGTTGGAAAGGATGTGGAGCAAAGGGAACACTCCTACACTGTTGGTGGGAATGAAAACTTGTATAGCCACTTTGGAAATCGGTATGGAACTTTCTCAGAAAATTGGGAATCAATCTCGCTCAAGACCCAGTTACACCAGTCTTGGGCATATACCCAAGGAATGCTCAATCATACCACAATGGCACATGCTCAGCTATGTTCATAGCAGCATTATTTGTAATAGCCAGAACCTGGAAACAACCTAGATGCTCCTCAACTGAAGAATGGATAAAGAAAATGTGGTACATATACATAATGGAGTACTACTCAGCAGAGAAAAACAATGACATCATGAGGTTTGCAAGCAAATGAATGGAACTAGAAAATATCATCCTGAGTGAGGTAACCCAGACTCAGAAAGACAAACATGGTATGTACTCACTCATAAGTGGATACTAGATATAAAGCAAAGGATAACTAGACTGCAACCCACAGCTCCAGGGAGACTAGATAGTAAGGAGGACCTTAGGAAAGACACAGGGATCACCCAGCAATGGAGAAATGGATGTGATCTACAGGACCAAACTGGGAGTGAGAGGAGGGTAATGGAGGGCAAGGGTCAAGGGAAAGAGAGCTTAGGGGAGTAGGAGATTTGAGCTAGATCAGGAACAGAGTGGGAGAACAAGGAAAAAGATGCCATGATAAATGAAGTCACCATGGGAATAGGGAGAAGCAGAGTGCTAGAGAGGTCCCCAGAAATCCACAAAGATGACTCTACCATAAACTACTGGCAATGGTTGAGGGGGTGCCTGAGCTGACCTACTCTGGTGATCAGATTGCTGAACTGTCATGATAAGACCCTCATCCAGTGACTGATGGAAGCAGATGCAGAGATCCACAGCTAGGTCCCAGGCCGAGCTCCAGGAGTCTCATCTCCAACTGATGAGAGAGAAGAGAGATTCTATGAGCAAAAGATATTGAGACCATGATTGGAAAAAAAAAGTACAAAGACAACTAGCCAAACTAGTGGAAACACATGAACTGTGGACCAATAGCTGAGCATGGTACTGGACTGGGCCCTCTGGATAAGCAAGACAGTTGTTTAGCTTGAACTGTTTAGGGGGCCCCCAGGCAATGGGACCGGGACCTGTCCCTAGTGCATGAGCTGGCTTTTTGGAACCTAGTGCTTATGATGAGACACTTTGCACAGCCTTGGTGCAGGGAGGAGGGGCTTGGATCTGCCTCAACTGAATGTACCAGGCTCTGATGACTCCCCATGGGAGACCTTGCCTTAGAGAAGGTGGGAATGGGGGTTGGGTTAGGGGGGAATGCTGGGGGATGGGAGGAGGGAGGACAGGGGAATCTGAGGTTGATATGTAAAATGAATAGAAAGTCTCTTAATAAAATAAAAAATGCCATGAATAAATCATAATTCATATCTAAATGTGTTCAAATAACCTACATGAAGGCAGAAGTATTTCAAATAGAGTAGAAATAGAAAAATTATCAAATATTTATTCCTTAACATACCAATAACTACATTTACTGTCACCAGTTTAAGTATACCAATCAACAGGCAGTATTGGTTATTGAATTAAAAGCATGATAGTACTGTACAGTAGTCACAATAACCTAGCTTCAAATATGATTCTATAGGTAGGTTGTTAGTAATGATATATCATACAAACAGTAGCTATTACTAAAATAAAGCCAAAGCGGCTAAGTTACATTACATAAAGTAGAATTTGCTTTGAAGAAAATTACCAGAGATATTGTTTCCCATAGTGAAAAAAGGTCAATCCACAAAGAAGACATATGAATCTTAAGTATGAATACATTATCTAACAGAAATGAATAATATATATGGATCTGAGAGGGGAAATGGATAAATCTAAAATTGTTTGAAAACTATAGTGTTTCTCTCTTAACAGTTGATAGATCATCTAAACAGAAAATTAAATAATATAATATGTAAGAATTCAATAAACTCAACAATAAACAAGACTAAGTAGACTTTTATACAATACACTATTCAATAACAGAAGAATATGTGTTCTCTGTAAGTTTCATATGCCCAAATAGACAGTACTTTGGCCATAAAACAAACCTCAACTCACAAGAATTAAAATAATATGCAATTTGTTCTAGAATACCAATGAATTAGAACTGGAAATCAATATTTGTAAGATACCAGGGGACTCTTCTCATAGTTGGAAGTTAGACAGCATACTTCTAAGTGAAACATGTCAAAGAAACTTGAAGAAATATTGAAGACATTGAATTGAATTTAAATGAAAATATGTGAGATCCAGCTAATGCTGCAAGAAAAATTTATCACACTGTACATCTACATCAAAAAGAGAAAATCCTCTATTCAGTTACATAACTACCCACTTAAAGAACTTAAAAAAAAGAAGTGCAAAAGAAATCCACAGAAAGCAAAAGACAGGAAATAATAGATGCAAGCAATAGAAGGAATTGACTGTTGAGGAATACTGTTAAGATGTATTACTTTTGCTTATGTTGCATTTGTTTAACTCTGTGAAGCTGTGTCACTGTGTCTGTCTAAAACATCTGATAGTCTAATAAAGAGCTGAAGGACGAATAGCAAGGCAGGAAAAAGGATAGGCAGTGCTGTCAGGCAGAGAGAATATATAGGAGAAATCTGGGAGGAAAGGAAGAAAGAGCAAGAGAATAAGGAGAGCAGGACATCAGGGGCCAGCCACCCAGCTACAGAGCAAGCCACAGAGTAAGAAATAATGAAAGGTATACAGAAATAGAGAAAGGTAAAAGCCCAAAAGCAAAAGCTAGACAGGATAATTTAAGTAAAACTGGCTAGTAACAAGCTAAGTGAAGGCCAGATATTTATAATTAAGCAGAAGCCTCCATGTGTGATTTATTTGGGACCTGGGTGGCGGGCCCCTCAAAAAAGGTAAGAGTAAAACACAACCAATAACAATTGACAACTGAAAAACAACAGAGAAATCAATAAATGAAACAAAAAGTTTGCTTTACTAAAACAAAATAATAAGCAAAACTGATAAACCTCTAGCAAGACTAACAAATACAAAAGAATAATAACACAAATTGCCAGTATTAGGCATTAGACCCTCAGACATCAAAGGGATAACAAAGCAACACCATGAAAAGTATCCATGCATAAATCAACAACTTAGATGATATGGAGTATGTCTTCAAAATGTGTAAACTACAATGACTTTATTCAATAAGAAATTGATTATTTGAATAGTTCTATAACCAAAAAATTACATTTACAGTTATATTTATTTTTTGTTTTTTCATTTATTGTTTGAGAATTTCATACCTGGGAACTGTATTTATACCATTTCCACTCCTCCTTCTCTGCCTCCAACTTCTCCTGTGTCTCCTCCATTTTCTCTCAAATTTATGATGTCCATTTTTAAATTAATATTGATACATATATACACATATACACATATGCAAACATACACACACACACCATATCCTAAAAGTTTTCCATAACTAAATCATTTAATTAGTGAATCTTTCCAAGTGTTTAGAGAATCAAAACAACTCTAGGGCCATCGAGATGGCTCAGAAGGTAAAGGTGGTTGCTGTTGAGCCTGCTAACCTGAGTTTGAGAACCAGGGCCCAAATGGTTGAGGGAGACAACCAACTACTCTGATCTCCACAAGCTTACTGTGACATGCACTGTTCCTATCAGCAAATGACATAATTATGTAAGTGGCCAATCCCAAAATAATTCCAAAACACTTTAAATGAATATGTAAAACCAAGAAGGAGGCACTACAAACAAACAAAACTCAATTGTACTACTATACACTAGCAATGAAAATCAAAATTTAGAATACAATATCATTCACAGCCACTAAATGTGTAAGATTTGTATGCTGGAAAAATACAAAATTGTTGTAGATTTTAAGTTCTGTTACATTTGTTTATGCTGTGGAACAGTTGTTTAATGATGAAAAGATGTGTTGTATTCTTTTATGTTGCATTTGTTTAACTCTGAATCTGTGTTACTTTGTCTGTCTAAAAGACCTAATAAAGAGCTGAATGGCCAATAGCAAGGCAGGAGAAATGATAGGTGGGCCAGGCAGGCAGAGAGGATAAATAGAAGGAGAAATCTGGAAGGAGATAGAGAAATAGCAAGAAAACAAGGAGAAGAGGGCACTAGGGGCCAGTCACTCAGCCACCCAGCCAGCCACACAGCAGCCATAGAGTAAGAGTGAAGTAATACATACAGAAGTAAGAAAAGGAAAAAGCCCAGAGGCAAAAAGTAGATGGGATAATTTAAAGTTAAGAAAAGCTGGCAGGAAACAAGCCAAACTAAGGCTGGGCATTTATAAGCAAGAATAAGCCTCCATGTCATGACTTGGGAGCTTGGTGGCAGGACCCCCAAAGAGTAAAGAGTAAAGAGCAAAAACAAACACAAAATAACAATCAAACAAGGAACAAGATATACATAAATAGATATACTGTTCCCCTGGATTGAAGGACTCAGCACAGAAAAGATTATCTGTTCTTAGCAAATAGAAAAGCAGGTCTCATAATATTTGTATTAAAATCTCAACAAGAACATCTTTGTGTGGTGGTATTCTAACTGTACTGAAATGTGATTTTGATTGTATGTTAATAAATAAAGTTGCCCGGGGGTCAGAGCTATTAGAGCCATAGACAGAGTGTGGCGGTGGTGGCACACACCTTTAATCCCATAGATCTCTGTGTGTTCAGGGATACAGCCAGCATTGGAGACATATGCCTTTAAGACCTAGGGGGCTGTACATTCAGACAGTGACGAGGCAGTCACGTGTTTGGGTTTACAACCAATGAGAAGGCAGAATGACTGGAAAATCGACTTACACACAGGAAATAGCTCTCTTTCGAGAAGCTGGGACAGCAGGAGGAAGGGTGAGATTTTAGCTCTGAGCTCTGACCTCTTGGCTTTCTCTTTTACATTGTTTCTTATTTAATAAGACGGTTGGTTACATCTACAACTTTGCAGATATCGACAAGATTGTTCTACAGAGGAACTATGCTAGCTAAAACACTTGGGGAAAGAAGGGAAAAGTAGTAAGACATATAAATTACTTTCTTTGTTGCTGTGATCAAATACTTGACAAGAAGCAACTTAATGAGGGGAGAATTTTGTTTTAGCTCACAATTCAGGGGAATACAGCCCATTATGGTGGAGAAATAATTGCAACAGGATTATAAGTCAGTTGGTCACATTGTCTCCACCTAGGAAACAGAGTCACAAACACCAGTGCTCAGAGAGCTTTCTCCTTTTCATCCTATCTAGGCCCCCAGCCCATTGAATGGTGTCATGTACACATAAGCTGAGTCTTCCTACCTTAATTAACTTAGTCGACAAACTCTCTCACAGACATGCTCAGAGATTTGTCTCCTAGGTGATTCTAGACCCTGTCAAATTGGCAGTCAAGATTATCCACCTTAATGTTAATACTTGCTGATAGCTACTGTTGTTTTAATAATGTGGTTTGTTAGAGAGACAGCCACATAAAACCCAGAACGAAACCCACACAGAAGTGCCCAGCTGATTTCCAACACATGCCAAAACAATCAAAAGGAGAAAGAGGTTTTTTTTCAACAAGTGACACTCATGCAATTTGATATGATAAGAAAGAAAAAATTAAAGAACTTTATCTTAAAATTCACATATTACACAGAAATTGATTCTAAATAGGTAACAAAGATGTGCAAAATGTAAAAGTATAGCAAATTTAAGAAAAAGCATAAACATAGCATAAATTCTATTAGGAACTAGTTAAGTAAGAGCTTCTAAGACTTGACACCAAAGATAGGATCCATAAAAGTCAAACTGATGAATTGGGCCTTGTATTTGTTATGGTTTTCTTAGGAACAGACCTGAAAAAAAGTTAACTAATATATAATATAATATAATATAATATAATATAATATAATATAATATAATATAATATAATATAATATAGATAGATAGATAGATAGATAGATAGATAGATAGATAGATATTGGAGTGGTTTACAGACTGTGGTTGGAATAGTTCAACAATGGCTGACTCCTGGAAGGCCAAGAATCAGTTCATGAAATTGAATGTCTCAGCAGTCTCAATCTGGTGCTGGAGTCCCACGGAGGTCCTAAAGATCTGCCAGTTTTTAATCCACATTGGAATCCTGAAGAAGTACATTCTAACAGTGAAGGAATGGCTCAGGATAGATGAATTAGCCAGTGAGAGTGAGAGCAAGCAGACAGAAAGCACAAGCTTCCTTCTTCCACGTCCTTTTAGGTAGGCTGTCATCTGAAGGAATAGCTCAGATTTAGGGTGGATCTTCTGGCCTCAAATGATCTGGATTTAGAGTGGGTCTTCTACCACTTCATATTATCAAATAAAGGAAAAGAAAAATCCCTTACAGGTGTGTCCAGTTGCTTGGGTTTTAGTTACTTCTAAATGTAGTCAAGTTGACAACCAAGATTAGACATCACAAGTTCACCCCTTATCACCTTGACACACAATTATATCTCCTTATAACATGCTTAATTTCCAAATGAAAATAAACAAGTCATATTTACACCTAATATGATATAACTCCCATGTAAAACTGCTAGGCATTTACCCACCAACCCCACAGCTCCCTCCCCCAGAGTTCTCTTAAGTGCCAGCAGCAGGAAATATTAGAAGGATTTAGATTGTGGAGATGAACAGATAGAAAATACAGGATAGCCTCGAGAGGGCCTGGAACCTATTCCAATGAGCCCCTGACTGTCTCTGCCCCAGGGTATTTATAGAGATGCCAAGGGGTGGAGCAAAAGACCTCCCCCAGCACAACCAAGTGCAGACCATCTCAGACACCTGCACTCAGGCCCATGGTCCTAATCATCCTCTCTATGTGGACCTGCTGGGTAAAGCCACGAGGAACCTGAAAATAGGTTCCCACATACAACTGCAAATGAAACTAACCTATGTACATCTACAAATGCATTATATATTTTAGAATAAGTGTCCTTGAGGAGCATAATTTTAGTGTGTCCTAACTTACATATGGTAACCACTGATACCATCTCAACTGATGTTACATTACATCATAAAGACAGAGAGGGAAGAAAACACACACACACACACACACACACACACACACACACACACACACACACGCTCACACACATACGTGTTCTTACCAAAATAGGATGGAAACACTCAAGTCAATTGTAATCCTTGTTTCTTCTGCAACTGGTCACATGGGCTTAGCTGGCATTTAAAACTACCTTCTTCTACTAACCATTCTGTATTTCCTTGACCCTCAGTAAGCACCTCAGCAGGTCTTGGCTCTTTTCCTGGAGGAGTGAGTCATACCTTTATTCCTGAAAGATCTGTGCATTTGTCATTCTGCCTGGATTAGGTTGTTGTAGTTTCCCATTGACTTTAATCATGGGACATGGTAATGCCAAGTAATGAAGTCCTAAAGCAGTGGTTCTCAGACTGTGGGTCATGATCCCTTTGAGAGTCAAACGACTCTTTCACAGGGGTTGCTTAAGACCAAAGAAAAATACAGATATTTACATTATGATTCATAACAGTAGCAAAATTACAATTATGAAGTAGCAATGAAAAAAATGTTATGGTTGGGGGTCACCCCAGCATGAGGAACTGTATTAAAGGGCTGCAGCATTAGAAAGGTTGAGAACCACTGCAAAGGATCTCTTGTACTCCAGACATAATCTTTCTTACTTCCATTGTGGAGAACCAATCCAATTTCACCTTAATAATCTGGATCAATCACTTCTCCTAACATTGTTATCCCTTTGTTAGCCTGTTGTTTTATGGCCATTAGAAGCTGAAAGTAGCCAGGGAGAAGTCTTAGTTCCCAATTCAATGGAATGTTTGTTGTAGGAGTGCTCTCTCTCATATGGTACAAAAATGTCTAGACCAGCAGAACTTAATGACACTGAACAAGAAGCAGAAATTTCCATAGTGGGTCACCAGGGGTGACAGTGAGTGGAACTATTCCACTTTCCACCCCTTGACTCCTGGACCTCTGGATCCTGGCTATGGGAGAAACTGAACCAACCTTATAGTAGACTCTGATTCAAAGCATATACCACCTCTGCTGAAGCTTTCCCTAGCTCTCCAGGCTACTGCCACCTAATTGCCATTGAAACCGTCTTCAAAAAGCCATTCCATCTGCATCAAGAAGCCAGCCTCATCTGGGTGATGAGGAGCCTGGCAGCAGGCAGGCAGGCATGGCACCGGAGCAGCAGCTAAGAGATACATCCTGACCTGCAAGTTGAAAGCAGAGAGAGGGAGACTGAGCCTACATGGGCCTTCAATGAAACCTCAAAGTCCACCTTCAGTGACCTACCTCCTTTAGAAAGGCCACACTTGTAATCCTTCCTAAGCTATCCACCACCTGGGAACCATACATTCAAGTATTTGAGTCTATGGGCTTCATCTAAACTAAAGGCTCTGTGAAAACTCCATAAGAGGAGCCTGAAGCGAGCTATAGCCTGAGAGAAAACACTTGCAAACTGTATGACCAAGAAAGGGTTTGAATCTCAGTTATAGAAAGGACTTGAAAATTCTATATTAAAAGCCCAATCAATCCAATTATAAAATGGATAAACATGAACAGATATTGCACAAAAGGCAATATTCATATGGGAAGTAATCACATGCAAAGACGTTCAATGTCTGAAAATATAAATTCAAATCACAATGAAATACTACTGTACTTATAAGAATATAATGAAAGAAAGGGAAAGTAGTGACATAACCAAAACCTGGTAAATGATTGCAAGGATGCATAGTAACCAGATCACTCAGACACTGCTTAGGGGACTGGAAAATGGCATAGCTACTCTGGAAAATATTTTGACAATTATTTTTTTTAAAATGAAGCATGCAACTATCATACAACTCAGAAATTGTTCTTTGGGCACTCATCTCAGAAAAATGGAAACTTATTTCCCCCAAAAAACTATGAATGGATGTCTGTAATCACTTTACTCAAAATGACCTAGAACTGAAAATAGCCCATATGTTACAACCTCAGGGGAATGGCTATACAGAGTATGGTGGTATTCAGCAACCAAATACTGAGGCATACACAAAAAGTTTCAACAAATCTCCATGGAATTAGAAGATGAGAGAAAAATAAAAGTTAATCCCCAAAGATGAAAAGTTAAATGATCTCATTTATATGGCATTCTGAAATAACACAATTTTGCAACTTAGAGAACAGAGTGGGGATGCCACTGATTACTGGTTATGGACTTGGTGAAGGGATGGAAGAGATGTAGGTGTCATTATAAAGAGCAATAGAAAGGATTTTATTGATGGAAATGTCTGTATCATAACCATCTCAATGGGAATAATTTTGTGATATTATACTACAGTTTTACCTATCACTGTTAAGAAAAACTATCTAAGGCACATGGGATATCTAAGTATTTTTTCCTAACTGCACGTGAATGTACAATGTTATTTAAAAGTTTGATTTAATTAAAATAAACTTATTTTGCTTTAAGAATTATTATCTTCTATGTGTATTACTCTGTCTCTTCATCACTATTCCCTACCAAATGGGAGCCAGTGGTGACTTGGAGTAGTGAAGAAGTGGTGGGAATGGGGAAAAGATGACTTGAGTGTGTTTTGAAGGTCAAGTCCAATGAAATTGTTAATAAATTCAACATGTAAAGTAAAATGAGGCATCAGATATGACTCTAAAATTTATTATTCTCCATCTTAGTAGTGGATTTTTTTTAATCTCCTGAGTTGAAAAATACTACAAAAGAAACACGTTCAGAGAAAGTTGAGAGTTTGCTTTGGGGGATGTTGAGTCTAAGATTCTCCATAGATCTCCAAATGGAGATGAACAGTGGTTTAGACAAAACTAATTGTGTAGTCCATCAGTATAGGAGACAAGTAGCCAAGGTCTAAGCCTCATGATTCTGAAGATTAGATTCCTAAGAAATGAGGAGAAGGCAACAGAGATACTGAGAAACCATGGTTAGGAAGATAAGAACACAGCTACATTAAAGTAGAGTGTTGGAAACCAAGACATAATTCTCCAACAATATATCCTTCTGTAACCTGTTAATTGGGTGTGTTGGCCTCTTGTTCTCTTGTTTCATGTTCAGTACTTTTAGCCATATGTATCTACAGGTCCTCCCTGAACTTATCTTCAGTATTTATCTTTGCTTTAAATCTCCTGCTGAGAAAATCTGCCGATTAGTGGGCACTTGGTTGAGATAGCACCTAGGTACCTGTTCTAGTTATTCAGTAATGTACAGAAATGCACTCAAAAACTCAGTGGCTTCAAACAATAACAATAACAACCGTTTATTGTCTCTCCTAGTTCTATGGGTCAGGAACTCAACACTGGCTTGGTTAGGCAGGTTTTAGCTGAGACTCTTTCAGATGACACAGATGGCTGAAGTTAAAATCATCTGAAAGTTTGCTCACTTGCATAATCTGCACCTGGGCTGGGAAGACTCAACCTATTGCTCCAGGTACAACCTATCAATCTTGGATTTTCACAATGCACAATGTAATTGCAGGTTATGGCATTTTCAAGCATAACCAAAGTGGTATCCATCACCCGATGGCTGGCACAGTCCAAGTACATACCAGAATTCAGTGGTTTGGAACCAGAACCAGATGTTAGTTTTCCGGATAGGAGACAGCATTGTACCAGATAGGATGATGTTATCCTTGTGCAATAATCCCAGGCAGTCTGTTCTGGAATGCTACACACCACAGCCAAAAGAGCTTTCTTAGAATTACTGCATCCCTCCATATGACATACACCAAACACAATTTATCATGTTGACATACCCCCTCAAGTGTCTTTGTGATCTTTGAAGAAACTTTCTCTAGCATGAGTATTTTTTAGTATCTAGATTATCAGATATCTTAGTTTGCCAATGCAGATGGCCTGAGTTTTACACTTGTATCAAACTAAGTTTTAATAATGTCTCCTTTGCTGTCAAAAGTGTCCTGGTTGGATGATAAATTTTAAAATTCCATATAGTTTCTTCACTCTAAATGTGTTTCCTGTTTCAATTATATTATTTCAAAAGTTGACTGGAGGTGCAAATTTTTCTTATAGTGGGGAAGTAGACAGATGTATCAGCAAGGATTTATGAGATGGAAAAGGCAGGATTTCCCATGAGTGTGGGGTCAGGGAAGACACAAGAGCACGATGTGCCCTTTGTCGAAAGAGAATCAGACAGAAAATAAATGCAGTAATAGTAACAAGTAAAACATGAACATGTTTGTTTTACCTGCATCCACTTACTTACTTGGTGCACCTGATTAGCCAATGTTATTTAATCTAAACAACAGTGGTGTCCAGAGCCCACAATTGCTAGGGGTAAGATGCCAGAACAGTTCTGTTACCACAAGTTGAGTTGTATGTCTAGCAAAAGCAAACTGAATTTGTTTCCAAGCCTGTATATGTTCTGGTAATTAGAATTCTGTAAGCTCATTGGGTGTGGCCTGAATTGGTTGTTGAAAGAACATAAGGAGCCTAAGTTACTGACAGACTTAACTAAGGTATTTGAGGGCAGGGGGGTAAAAGATCATTTGTTTGGATATCACAGATTTAGCTACAAAAGATTAGGCAACCTCTAGAAGAGTCAGAACACCAATTTCCTGACAAATACAAAGGAATTTAAAGCTGCATCTATTCAGCAACCTTTAAAAATTCTGTCTGGGTAGGAAGAATTACCTCCTTAAGGTAAAAGTGAGAATGTAACCTCCCAATATTCCTTACAGCCTGGGAGAGGACACATGCATCCAGGTTCTGGTGCCAATCAGAATTTGAGACAGGCCTGAGGGTACACACCTGCAGTCCTTGTAATTGGAAGGCTGAAACAGGATGATCTCCACAAGTTTGATAACAGCCTGGGCTACAATAATGAGTTCTAAGCCTACCTAATATTTAAAGTAAGATACTCTCTCTCTAAAAAAAAAAAGATTTAAGTTGCAAACAGATGAGTGTTTATGGATCAATTATTTGGTACCAAAGACTGATCTACATACTATAAAGGCAAGGAAATTTGCATTCTGGTAAGGACAAATAAAAAAACAGACAAAATTGTTATATATTAAGTGGTGAAATTAACTACAAGGAAATATCATCAAGATAAAGACAGAAAATGATGAGGGATTGTCAGTAAAAGCCTTTCTGATTCAGTGATGTTTAAGCAGAGGGCCTGGGAGATGAGATGAAGAGGGTCATATTTAATATCTGGGCAGGCATATTCTAAGCAGAAGAAAAGGCAAGAGTAAGGTGCTGAGGCAGTAATCATTCCTGAAATGTTCAGAGAACCTCAGTGAGAGTTGTGTCAAATGGAGCAAGCAATGATAGCCGTAGAGAATGAGTTAAGTGAGAAATAGATGGGTAGATTGTTTAGTCATATAGGGCCTTTTTAGTGTAAACACTGAGTTCTTTTGATGGATGGGATATGCAGTATGAAAGAGTGAGACAACAGTGCCCCCCCAAGGTATTTTACTTGAAATACTAGAAAGGTGTATTGCCATGGTAAGGAAGAGTGTGTGGTATGTATTCCCACCAAAGGAACACTTTCACTAGGCAGGTGATATACAAGTGTAGAAAGGAAGAGAGGTCTGAACTAGACTCTCTCACTAGGGAAGCATCAGTATACAAGGCCTAGAGCCTAAATCATCTAGGTAATAAGGGAGGAAGATGGATAAGAAAATCAAGTCTGGTGAGATTCTGAAACTTTGACATTGGGAAAATGGAACTTACCAACAAGGATAATGTATTATTCACTGTTCCCCAGAGGAATAGAACTGATAGAATAAGTACAAACAATAAAGGGGGACTTATTAGGTTGGCGTAATTCAATAGGCGCTCGATCAGAAATAGCTAGCTGCATACTAGAGACGATGAGAATCCAGTCTATGTGGCTGCATGCTTCAGCAGTCTCAAACTGATACTGAAGGCCTAGACTATTCCTGGAGAGGTGGTAGCCTTTAGTCCATGTTGGAAAGCTGAAGTAGCTGGGTTCTGATGCCAGCTAACAAAGGTAACAACAAGATGGATGCTTTCATCAGAAAGGAGCAAGAGCAGGCAGGCAAAAATCATCCTTGCTTTTCTCTCAGACCTCTTTATATCTGTAATTTCACCAGAAGGCACTGCCAATTCTGTTTGAAAGTCTTCTCCATTCAGTTAATCATTCATTCCAAAAAATATCCTCACAGACTCTCCCAGAGATATGTCTCATAGTTGATTCCAGATCCAATAATATAGGCAACCAAGATTAACCATCGTGGATAGTGAGAAGTCAGTAAATAAAAAGGGTAAAACAAGAGAGGATGGAGTCTCATAAATCTCTAGAGAAAGACAGTGATCAGTCTATGTCCCTACTACTCATGGGTCAAGTAGGTTGAGGACTGACATCTAATCATAAGATTTGACAACTTGGAGGCCACTAACATTCTCAATCAGAACAGTTTCAGTATTTATTTCTGACTATACTATGTTTACATTAGGGACTGTTGGTACAGCAAACATACTAGATAGGTGAGTCTACTGGCTGCAGCTTCTCCCTCAACTGGACCAAACCAAGTGCAAGATCTTTGTGAACAAAAGCTACACATCCATGGAATTGGTCAGTTGAGTAACAGGTCCCTAGTCCTGACTTAACAGAGGATGCTTGGTTCTTAAGCCAGTCTCTCCTGCAGAGAAAATCCTAGCCCAGTCCTCCAGGGCTACTGGTAGGGTGACAGATCTCCCTATAATGCAGCAGACACCAGAAATCAAAGACCAAATGTTGGGTTATAACCACAAAGCCACTGATGACATATAGGCAAGGCAGCTTGCCTGTATGAGACTAGACATGCTTTTCCAAATTGCTGACTCTCAAGCAGCCCCTGCCTACAGTGTACATATTGGTGTTGCTCATCTTTCTGGAGTACTCATTATGTTCATGCTCAACATAGTCCACAGTTTCCCCAGTTGGACAGGGATGGGCTCCTAGGGCTACATTAAAGGTGGTTGGTAAAATGGCATACTGTCTTCATCCTAGCTGCCTGTTATTATTGGAAGAGTATGTGTCTGGAGGTTCTGGAGATGCATTATATAACAGATTAGTATGAGCAGGGTCTCCAGGAATATTGCAGGTGTCAAACAAAATGATGGATTCCAGGCTCAGGCAAAATGAGGCTTGGCTACTTTAAGCCCTTGAGGTGTGGTTGTTTATAGGAGATGCCAACTGCCTCCAGGTTAATGAAGTGGGACAAGTGTGTTCTAGAGCCTTCACCCTATACTCTACTCTGAAGAGTGGCCCAAGATACCAGGCAAAGTTCAGCAATGACCAGATGTTTCTATGAGTACCTGTGCTGATTTGAATTGATCCCCATAGGCCCATGAGGAGTGGCACTATTAGGAGGTATGGCCTTATTGGAGTAGGTGTGCCTTTGTTTGAGGAAGTGTGTCACTGGGGATGGAATTTGAGATATCAGATGTGCAAGTCAGGCCCAGTGTCTCACTCTCTTCCTGCTGCCTGATGATTCAGATGTAGAACTTTCAGCTCCTCTCCAGCACCATGTTTGCTTGCGCCCTGCCATGCTTCCCTGTTGTTGAATATTATTTTAAGGTGTGTTACTTTTGTTTATGTTACATTTGTTTAACTCTGTGAAGCTGTGGTACTGTGCCTGTCTAAAATACCCGATGGTCTAATAAAGAGCTGAACGGCCACTAGCAAGGCTGGAGAAAAGACAGGCAGGGCTGGCAGGAGAAATCTAGAAGGAAAAAAGAAGTAGCCAGAGAAGGAGGAGAACTCCAGGGCCCAGCCACCCAGCTACATAGCAAGCCACAGAGAAAAAGTAAGATTCACAGAAGTACGAGAATGGGAAAAGTCCAGAGGAAAAAGGTAGACAGGATAATTTAAGATAAGAAAAGATGGCAAGAAACTAAGCTAAGCTAAGGCCTTGGCATTAATAAGCAAGGATATGCCTTCATGAGTGATTTATTTGGGAGCTGGGTGGTGGACCCCCCAAAAAAGAGTTAAAACAAATAACAACACTTCCCACCGTGATAATGATGTACCTCTGAACTATAAGCCAGCACCAATGAAATATTTTCCTTTATAAGAGTTGCCATGGTCATAGTGTCTATTCACAGAAATAGAAATCCTAAGTGTAGTTGGAAGTTTCCTGTGTCCGGCCCAGTAACACAGCTGCCAGGTCCCAAGTAAACACACAGAGGCTTATATTAATTATAGACTGTATGGCCCATGGCTCAGGCTTCTTGCTAGCTAGCTCTTTCATGTTAAATTAACCCATTTCTATTCATCTATGTATTGTCACATGGCTTCATGGCTTACCGGTACTTTCACATCTTCCTTCTTGGGTGGCTGGATGGTGTCTCCTCTGACTCTGCCTTTCTTTTCTATCTCTCTTGGATTTCCCACCTGGGTGTGAACTTTCTTGCCATAGGCCCAAACAGCTTTGTTTACTAGCCAATGGAAGCAACACACATTCACAGCATACAGAAAGACATCCCACAGCAACTAAGACAACACACCTCTCCTCTCATTGTACAGTAAACTCTTAGGTACCTTGGATCATGAATTAGCATTTGCCTCTCAAAGTCTTACAACAATACCACAAGAAAATGACCATACACACATGACAAAAGAAATAAAACCAAAGCTTAAAAAGATTAAGTGACTTGTCATGCAGCTGCCAAGCAGCAGAACCAAGACTTGAACTTTGTTCTGTTTGGATGAAGTCACAGATTTTTAGCAAATCCAAATGTGAACTCTTGATTCCCACCCTTTCCATGGGCTGTTTAACAGGCTTGTCACTGATGAGTCTTCAGCATGTGGTGCCTGGCACAGAACAGACTTGCAAAACTGTACTGCCAGCAAGAGGAAAACAGCTTGCCCAGTGTTTTCCAGGTCCACAGGTATGCAGTGAACTAGGGGCAGCCCCTGACATTCTCAAAGACTGCATTTTTCAAATTAGTAAAACGAGAAAGGAACTAGTAACTTCCTATGATTCTTTTCACCCTGAGCTTCTAATTTTGCTTTTGAATGTGTTGGTGGTTGATGTTGTCAACTCAACAGAATCTGGAATTACCTGGGAGACAGGCATCTGGGAACACCTGTGGAGAGGACTATCTCGATTGTATTAGTGGAATTGGAAAGACCTGGCCATTGTGGGCAGGATATTCCTTGGGTAGAGGATCCTAGTCTGTATAAAATGGGAAAAGTGAGCTGAGCATTGCTATGCATTCATCCCTCTCTGCTTTTGGATTATGAATGCAATGTGATTGATCAGCTGCTCCAATCTTCTGATGCCCTAACTTCCCCACCATGATGGACTGGAACTTGAACTGTGGGCTTTTGTTAAAATACTTTATCATAGCAATAGGAAAAGAAACAAAGACAGATGGTGAACAAGAATGAAAATCAACCAGGCTCCCCCTCCCACACACACCAAAGCCTTCCTTATCAACAGAATCAAGCTCCAGTGGCTATATGGAAGTGGGGCTTTTGAGGTCCTGAAGGCTGTGGGCAGAGTAGAACTGCTTTCTTCTGGATTAGGAATACAGTTGGGCAAAACCTGGAGCAAGAACAATCTAGACATGCTCTTTAGACTAGCTAGAAAGAAAAGTAGATGCAATGGGAATATATTGGACAAGCAATGGCTAAAGCTGTGAAACCAGGCTCTCCACATCTTACCTTCTCAGAGTGCCTATCCCTCAGGAGCACCCGTAAGCATACTTCATCCCTTCCCATTTTGGATCCTCAGAGGAAGTAGTGTGCTACAGCTAGTTTTTACTCATTTCTAGCAGTGCAAGTGGCTTCACATCAGCTCTCAGCATTTATACTAGCTTGCACAAGTTCCCAAGAGCCGGTTGTCAAATTTTCAGGAATTGTGCAAACTGGTTATTAAGTGTAGCCATTTTAAAAATTAAACTAAAGAAACACACAATCACATACATTTATAATAAAGTTACTAAAGTCCCCAAATCCATCCTCAATCAATTAATTAGTTATATTATATCTTATATTATCTATGCTTTTGACTTTTTTCCGTGTCTCTTGTAGTGTATGGTGAAAACACTCCATACTCCATAAGGCTACGTGGCTATATATTTCTCTTCCAAATTTCTCATCAGGTTGGTAGTGTGGAATCAGCCAAGATGAAAGTAATTACTCCCATAGAAACTGGCAAAAGTTACAAACTTTACTGTTAAATTATTTCCTTAATTTAAACAAAATGTATGTGTATGCCTGTCTGTACACTATATGCATGCCATACCTGAAGAGTGCTGAAGAGAGAGAGCCCCTGGAACTGGAGTTAGAGCAGGTAGTGAGCTGCCATGTGGGTTGTGGGAATCAAACCCAGGTCCTCTAAAAGAGCAGCCAGTGCTTTTAACCACTGAGCCATCTCTCCAGTCCCCAGACTATTAATTTTTTATCTTTTTTACCAAGGGCGCTGTTTGTTTAACATTTGCCACCTTCCCAATAGACAAAAGGGAGTGTACATAAAGCCATGTCACTCATTCTCTGTTCCTACCAAGAACATCTACCTATGGTACATTTCCTCAGCTCAAAGAATAGTGTCCATAGTGCAGAATTTCCAGGAGAGTCGTGTGAAAATGTTGAGTGCACTGCCTTCAACGCTGTATATATTCATTATATTTGAAGTTTCAGTGATGTGAGGGTGGCTGTGCAAAATGAAAACCCAAGGCTCTTTGTTTAGAAAACAGGGGGAAAGGCACTAAGTTACAAGGCTATATCTCCCTCCCCTCGCTGTCTCTCTCTGTGTCTCTGTCTCTCTTCCCCTTGTCATTGTGTTTTGAGTTGCTGTTCAATGTTGTAAGAAAGAAGAAATGTATAAATTATTCACATACATTTTACCACAGATACTTGGGCTAATGGCTGTCAGCCCCTCTCACCAACCACCATATTGCCCCTACTACAGCAAGACAGAGGCTGGGTGGGAGGTGGAGCTCTGAGGAAGTCAAGATTGGATTCTGGTGGGAAACAAGGAACCCTTGGAAATCTTTAAATTGTTGTACCAGGACAGAGCAGGTACCTGCATAGGGGGTGGACAAGGCTGCTCTCATCAAGACACAGCCTCCATTAAACTGTAGCAGTGCAAGTTTGAAGCAAGATGGCCACCACCACACTATGTGCTGAGATATTCAAAATGTGAGCTCAAGCCCTGCCATGTCCAGATGCTACTGGAGGTGGAAAGCAACAATTAAGTCTTTCCCCCTTCTCCCTACCAATTCAGTCTAATCCCCATCCTAGGGATCAGGAGGCCTGAGAGCCCAAAGATCTGAGAAATGGGTTGTCAAGGACCACTTCCAGGGGGGAGGGGAGAGAATCTCTAAGATATCAGTGTGTGTTTTTGTGTTTCATTGGACTTTACGGACAAAAGGAAAGTTTGAAGAATTTAAAGATGGAGACAACAGGCCATTAAGTCAAGCATAGGGTCCTTCAGAACATAAGGTCGGGAGTTTGTTCACAAAGCATAGAACCACAACGCTGGTCTCACTTGTTGCTTGTCCAAGTTCTTAATACAGGAATTCTCTATTCTGCCACTAGAGTAGTGGAATTAAAATGGTGTGCATATCTAGCTCAACTGTTCATGCACTACCAATCATTGTCCTAATTCCATACTCTTTTTACACCTGAGCTCCTAGAATGACTGAATTGACTCTATTTGTCATCGTCACCTGCCCCACTCTTGTCTGAATCCGCACCAGATTCTGTCCATCATGCTGTTAGAACTGCTGCTGTCATCATCAGTGCTGGCCTCTCTTCCTTCCTTTTCACACTTACAGACAGGCTGACTTCACCTTCCTGGTGACTACATCAGCAAGGGCATTCCATGTGGCCGCTGCCGTTGCTGTTGCCACCTCTTTCTGAGGTTGAGAATGCAACTTGAAACAATCCCCAAGACCTGATCCACTCAAGGCCCCTCTTCTTGAAAAACACTTCAGCTTTAAACGAAGATTAAAGGGACAAATCAAGCTGTCTTCACTTAGAATGCCTGATTTATTTTCCTGTCATCTTGTAATTCTCATCAAAGAGAATGTAGACTCTGTGCAGACTGCAAAATCACATAACTGAGAATGTCCAGCTCTACCAGATTCACAACATTCTCAAGTTATCGTTGCTGCAAGATGTTTATCTAGAGACAATAATCTCAGTTCCACATTTTTCAGTCACCATTTTCTACTTTAAACATGTCCTCAAAATTCAAATTAGGGCCAAGAGAGTGTTACTGCTAGTTATAAGACACCTGGCTTTTGGGATACTTAAATAGCTATCTTCTAATCACGGCTGCAGATAATGTATTTTAAGACTAGACACATGTTTTCTTCTCTAGGAGTTTTCTTTGGGAGATCACATCATCATCTTTCTCTTAGGAAAGGAAACGGGTGGCAAATTTGCTGCGTATTAGCAACAGGTTTCACTTTCATGAAGCCCAGGGCAAAAGTCCATTGCATTGACCTTTGTCTGGAGCCTCAGCCATATGCAGTGTGTCACAGCTCCATTCACACAACATTTCCATGTGGCAAACGAAAGCAAACCAAGACAGAAGAAAAAAAATACCCTGCTTACTTGTCTGCTTTTGACCTTTTAATGATAAGGTCTCTTTTCTTTCTTCATTGTCCTAGGAAGAGTTCAGCTTGTTACTTGATCATGTCTTTATCTTTCCCAGTCTTAAAACTTCATTTTTAGTTTAATTTAGAATGTCCCCTTCCCCCTCCCTCGTTTCCCCTACTACCTCACACTTATTCAGTAGCATCATACCATGGAAGGATATGAAAGAAAAGATGCCCTGACAGAACTAACACATCTAGCTCCTCCATAAAATAAAACAATTAAAAATGCTATTACAAACTGCCCCAAGGAGTGGAAGCAGTTACTTCATTACTCCTGAGACTACTGTTGGTGTAGGATAGCTGAACACAGTATCTGCTTCACTTCCACGTAAACTTCCAGACGGCTTAACTTGCTTACAGACTTCAGGAAAGTACACCAAGAACAGATGCTGACACAAAATTCATTTGGAGTCGAGTCTTCTGGGATCCATGTTTTTGTGAGCCTGCAGCTTACAGAATTTAGTGTGTGGGGTGGAGGGCCCTTAAAAAGCCTACAAGATAGCAAATGCCAAATTAGGTACAGAAATGAATATTTATTTAGAGTAAAAATAAAGCTTGCAATAAATATATCAAGAAGTCAATAAAAATAACAGCATAGCTTATATTCATTAATTTCCTGAAATATTGAGATATGTACTATTTCCATTGCTAGGTTCTTCATATAACAATACTTTTACTACATAGTTTTTCATAAAAATGATAGGAATAATTAAGCCCGGTGTCCATAATAGCTAACTGAAAATTTTTACTATAGCTACAATCTGTATCACTATGATGTCCACACATGTTCTTAATGCTGATATTATTGCTACCAGTTTATGCCTACAACTATAGTTCAAATTGATCCTTTTTCTCTTGATTCATAAAAGAAAAAACATCTTATGCATTTGTAATTGTAAGGCTGTATTTAAATCTATTATTCTCCTAGGGAGTGATACATAACAAATTAGCACAAATTAGATGCCTTCAAATAATGAAAAAATATATCCGCTAGCGGTGTTGAAGAACGTATCTGAAATTGTGGTGCTGGCAGGATCCTACATCCTTTGAAAAGTCTTTGCCTTTTCAGGGTCCTAGTAGTTTCTGGCATCTTGGCTTATGGTAGCATCCCGCAACATAAGACTTATTGAACTCATAGACAATACTTTCACCTCTCAATATGACAAATAGAAATGCTAAAACCTCACATCCTCTGGATTTAAGTATACATACATAAATATACATATGCGTCTGGGTCAAAGAGGAGTAGCTAAGGTTATGGGTAGACATGTCTTAATGCTGAATATCTGCTATCAATACTTTTTGGAATGCTCAGAAGAAATCCCCAATCTCTCTTTGCTTTGATTTACTTCCAACATTTTTGTGGTAGGGGGTGATTGTTGTGGCTTTCCTAATATAAAAAGAACATCACACCCTCTAAACAAATCACAGATATGCATTATTTATAGAAGATTAATCCCCCAAAGATATATTGTACTTTGCAAACTCTTAAGGATATACATTAAAAATATTAGACAGTAGCTTGGAAATTAGGGTTGGAAAATGATGAGCTTTGCATGTCCTTGGGATAAATTGTTTTTTAATGCATTAAAAAATATTATATTACTGCAATTGTAAGAGCTTTGTTGTGATTTTGAATGTTTTCTGTCATTTATTTTTTCTTTTATTGAAAATAGTTTTTTTCATACAATATATCCTGATTATTGTTTTCCCTTCCTCTATTCCTCCCAGTTCCTCCCAACTTCTCTTCCCATCCAGAACCACCCCATTCAGTCTTCCATTAGAAAACAAACAGGCATCTAAGCAATAATAACAAAATAAAATATAATCAGATGAAACAACAACAAACACATCAGAACAAGACAAAACATACAAACAGGAGGAAAAGAGCCCAATAAAAGGCACAAGAAACAGATATAGACTCTGAGACCCACTCGTTAATACACTAAGGAATCCCATAAAAACACAAAAGCAGAAGCCATAAAATATACATAAAAGACTTGTAGGGTAAGAAAAAGAGAGAAAATAATAAATAATATAATATAATAAAGAGAAAAAGCCCTGACACAACATTAGTGAGATAAAAAACCGCCAAAGTGCCATTGAGTTCATTTTCTGCTGGCCATATACTTACTGCTGAGCATGCAGCCTACTGGTAAAAGTAGTTTGTTTCCCCAGTGCGACTGGCCCTTAATGCTGTCTCTCTATATATTTTCTCCCTTATCTCCTTCTTTCTTCACCTTCCCTGCTTGATTCTCCCATTCTACTCCCTGCAACTCGTCCATCCATAACTATTCAATTTCCCTTTCCTAGGAAGATCTGTCTCCCCAGTCCCTTACTCTATACCTAACCTCTGTGGTTCTACAGATTGTAGCTTGGTTATCAATGACTTGAGAGCCAATATCCACATATAGGAGAATATATAGCGTATTTGTCTTTCTAAGTCTGAGTTGACTCACTCAGGATGATTTTTTTCTAGTTCAATTAATTTATCTACAAATTTCATGATTTAATTTTTAATAGCTGGATAATATTCCATTCTGTAAATGTAACATGTTTTTTTTTAATTCATTCATCTGTTGAAGGACATCTAGGTTGTTTCCAATGTATAGATATTATGAATAGAGCAGCAGTGAACATGGTTGAGCAAGTACCCTTGTGGTAGAATAAAGTATCATTTGGCTCTATACCCAAGAATGTTAGAGCTGGATCTTGAGGTATATCTATTCCCCATCTTCTCAAGAAACTACATGTGTAAGATGAAATCACAAAGTAGTTTGACTTGCATTTTCCTGATGGCTAAGGATGTTGAACATTTCTCTAAGTGCTTCTTGGCCATTTGAGTTTCTCCTTTTGAGAATTCTAGTTTAGATCTGAACCCCATTTTTGTTTGAGTTGTTTGTTTTCTTGATATCTAGTTTTTTGAGTTTTTGGTGTTTTGTTTGTTTGTTTTTTAGTTTCTTCATCTTTTTTTGAGACAGGGTTTATCTGTGTAGCTTTGCACCTTTTCTGGAACTCACTCTGTAGCTCAGGCTGGCCTTGGACTCACAGAGATCCACGTGCCTCTGCCTCCCGAGTGCTGGGATTAAGGGCATGTGCCACTACTGCCTAGAGTTTATATATGTATATGATATTAGCCCTCTATTGGATGTGTAGTTGGTAAAAATCTTTTCCCATTTCTCTGAATGTTAGTGTCTTTTGCCATCTAGAAGCTTTTCAGTTTCATTAGGTCCCATTTATTAATTGTTAATCTTAGTTCCTACGTTGATGGTGTTCTGTTCAGGAAGTATTTTCCTGTGCCAATGGGTTCAAAGCTATTCTACAAACTCTCTTCTATCAGGTCCAATGTATCTGGTTTTATCTTGAGGTATTTGAACCACTTGGAGTTGAGTTTTGTGCAGGGTGATAGGTATGGATATATTTGTATTCTACTACATGCAGCCATCCAGTTTGACCATTACCATATGTTGAAGATGCTGTCCTTTTCCCCAGCATGTATTTCTAGCTTCTTTACCAACAGTCATGTGTCCATAGATATGTGGATTTATGTCTGAGTCTTCAATTATATTCAATTGACCAACATGTCTGTTTTTAATGCCAATACCATGCTGTTTTTACTACAGTAGATCTGTAGTAGAGCTTGAAATCAGGGATGGTGAGACCCCTGGAAGTTCTTTTATTGTGCAGGATTGTTTTAGCTATCGTGTGTGTGTGTGTGTGTGTGTGTGTGTGTGTGTGTGTGTGTGTGTGTGTGTGTCTGTCTGTGTCTGTGTGTCTGTGTTTCCATAAGAACTTAAACTGTCCTTTAAAGATCTGTGAAGAATTGTCTTGGAATTTTGATGGAAATTGCATTGAATCTGCATATTGCTTTTGATAAGATGGCCATTTTTACTATGTTAAACCTACTGATCCATGAGCATGGGAGATCTTTCCATCTTCTGATATCTTCTTCAATTTCTTAGAGGTTTTTTTTGTTTGTTTGTTTATTTACCATAAAAGTCTTCCACATGCTTGGTTAAAGTTACCCCAAGATATTTTATATTCTTGAGACTACTTTGAAAGATTCTGTGTCCTTCCTTGGCTGGTTTCTTTCTCAGTCCATTTGTCATTTGTGTATAGGAAGGGTACTGATTTTTGCGAGTTAATTTTGTACCCTGCTACTTTGCTGAAAGTGTTTATCAGTGATAGGGCTTTCCTGGTAGGATTTCTGGGGTCACTTATGTATACTATCATATCATCTGCAAATATCGATACTTTCCTTTCCAATTTGTATCCCCTTGATCTCCTCCAGTTGTCTTACCACTCTAGCTAAAACTTCAAGCACTTATATTGACTAGGTATGGAGAGAGTGGACAACTTTGTCTTGTTCCTGATTTTAATGAAATTACTTTGAGTTTCTTTCCATTTAATTTGATGTTGGCTATGGGCTTGCTGTAAACTGCCTTTATTACATTAAGATATATCCCTTGTATCCCTAATGTCTACAGGACTTTTATCATGAAGGGGTATTGGATTTTGTCAAAGACCTTTTCTGAATATAATGAGATGATCATGTGAATTTTGTCTTTTAGTTTGTTTATATGGTGGATTACATTTATCAATTTACATATGTTGAACCATCCCTGTGTCTCTGGGATGAAGCCTACTTGATCATGGTGGGTGATCTTTTTGAGTTGTTCTTGGATTCTATTTGCAAATATTTTACTGAGAAATGTTGCATTTATGTTCATAAAGAACATTGATCTATAATTTTCTTTCTTTGTGTATCTTAGCTATCAGGATGACAATGGCACCATAAAATGAGTTGTAAAGATTCCTTCTGTTCCTATATTGTGGGATAATTTGAGGAGTATTGGCATTAACTCTTCTCTGAATGTCTGGTAGATTTCTGTGATAAAACCATCTGGTCCTGGAATTTTTTTTGGTTTGGAGACATTTAATTACTGCTTCTATTTCACTAGGGGTTATGGATCTGATTGAATCACTTATCTGACCTTGAGTTAACTTTGGTAGGTCGTATATATATATACGAGAAATTATCCATTTCTATTTGATTCTTCAATTGATGGAGTACAGGTTTTTTTTTCTTTCTTTCTTTTCTTTTTTTTTTTTTTTTTCGAGACAGGCTTTCTCTGTGTAGCTTTGCACCTTTTCCTGGAACTTACTCTGTAGTCCAGGCTGGCCTCCAACTCACAGAGATCCGCCTGGCTCTGCCTCCCGAGTGCTGGGATTAAAGGCGTGCACCACCACTGCCCGGCTCAGGTTTCTTTTTAAAGTACATCCTTATGATCCTTTCAATTTCCTCTGTCTGATATTATGCATCCCTTTTCATCTCTAATTTTGTTAATTTGGATAATTTCTTTCTGTCTTTTAGCTAGTTTGGCTAATGGTTTGTCAATCTTTCTCAGAGAACCAATTCTTTGTTTCATTGATTCTTTTTAGTATTTTTGTTTCTATTTTATTGATTTCAGCACTGAGTTTGACTATTTCTTGCTATTTTGGGGTATGATTTTACTCTTTTGGGGTATGATTTCTTCCTTTTGTTCTAGAGCTTTCAGGTGTGCTGTTAGGCTACTAGTATGTGATTTCTCAAATTTCTTTATGTGGGTACTTAGTGCTATGAACTTGCCTCTTAGAACAGCCCCTACTGTATCCCATAAGTTTGGGTATGTTGCCTTTTTATTTTCATTCAATTCTAGAAAGTCTTTCTTTTTTTCTTTATTTCTATCTTGATTCATTTTTGCATTTAGTAGAGTGTTGTTCAGTTTCTGTTGCTCTGTTGCTACTGTTGTTGTTGATATCCAGTTTTAATTTATGGTGGTCAGATAAGATGCACGGTGTTATTTCAATTTTTTTATATCTGTTGAGATTTACTTTGTGTCCAAGTATGTGGTCAATTTTGGAGATAGTTCCATGAGTTTCTGAGAAGAAGGTATATTCTTTTGTGTTTGGGTGAAACGTTCTGTAAATAACTGGTAGGTCCATTTGGCTTGTGGTGTCAGTTAGCTCCAGAATTTCTCTGTTTAGTTTTTGTCTGGATGACTCAACTATTGTCAAGAGTGTGGTACTGAAGTCACCCACTATCAGTGTGTGAGCATCAATATGTGATGTAAGCTGTAGAGGTTTTTTTGTTTGTTTGTTTGTTTTGTTTTGTTTTGTTTTGTTTTTATGAACTTGGGTGTCCTTGTGTCTAGTGAATAGGTGTTAAGACCTCTAATGACCTCTTGGTATTCCTTTGATGCATGTATAAGTGTCCTTCCCTATCTCTTCTGACTGGTTTTAATATGCAGTCTATTTTATCATCTATTAAAATAGCTATACCAGCTTGCTGTTTAGGTCCATTTACTTGCAATGTCTTTTTCAACCCTTTTACCTCGGTGTGATGTCTACCTTTGATGTTAAGGCATGTTTCTTGGATGTAGGAGAAGGATGGATCCTATTTTTGCACCCAATCTATTAGTTTGGATCTACTGAGGAACTGAGACCACTGATGTTGAGAGTTATCAATGTGCAGTGTTCGTTGATTTCTGTTGTTTTGTTGTGGTGGTGTTTTCCCTCATTTTTTTGACTTGCTGGTCTGGGATTATTTATTCCTTGTGTTTCTTGGCTGTGGTTAACCATTTCAGGCTCAAGTTTTCCTTCTAGAGCCTACTGTAAAGCTGTATTTATATACAGATACTGCTTAAATTTGCTTTTAACAAGAAATGTCTTTTTCCTTCCCCATTTATTTTGACTGAAAGTTTTGCTGGGTATAGTAGTCTGAGCTGTAATCTGTGGTCTCTTAGAGTTTATAGAATATCCCCACTGAGAAGTCGGTTTTATTCTAATGGATCTGACTTTCTATGTTACTTGGTTTTTTTCACTTGCTGCTTTTAATATTCTTTATTTACTTTAGTGTTTTGATTATTATGTAATGTGGGGAATTTCTTTTCTAGGCCTATCTATTCAGTCCTCTGTATGCCTCTTGCATATTGATAGGCATCTCTTTATTTAATTGAATATTTTTTTTCTGTTTTTGTTGAAAATAGTTTCTGAGCCTTTGACCTGAGTTTCTCTTCTTTCCTCTATTCCTGTTATTTGTATATTTGGTCTTTTCATTGTGTCCCAGATGTCCTACGTGTTTTGGGCATGATTTTTTTTTTTAGATTTAATATTTTTCTGTGACTGTGGTATCCTTTTCTTCTATCTTGTCTTAAATGCCTGAGATTCTCTCTCCTGTCCCTTGTATTCTATTAGTGAGGCTTGCCTCTGAGTTCCCATGCAAGTTCCTAAATTTTTCATTTCTAGATTTCCCTCAGTTTGAGTTTTCTTTATTGATTCTATTTCCACTTTCATGTTTTGAACTGTTTTATTAATTTCTTTCACAGCTGGTTTGTCTTCACTGATTTATTTAAGAGGTTTATTTTATTCATTTCCTCTTTAAGGACTTCTATCATATTCATAAAGGCTATTTAAAGGTCCTTGTCTTGTGCTTCAGCTACACTGTATTTATCATGACCTACTGTAGTAGTGTTGTTGGGATCTAGTGGAGACACATTGTCCTGGCTGTTTTTGTGATTTTATGCTGGCACATACACATCTGGGTTTGGGATGATTGTAATTCAAGGTGCTGATATCTTGTCTTGTCTTTGTTGGTTTCGTGTTGTTTCTTGATTTCTGTTGCCCTTTCTGGTCCCTAGAAAGGTGTGTGTTGCCTGGTAGGGAATTCTTCTGGGGTCCTGCCAGTGTAGCCTGTGGGGATTCAGGGTCAAATATGTTTCTGGGCATTAGGAGGTGATACTTAAGAATGGGGATGGGCTAGAAGGGGGCATGAAGGAGTCCATAGGAGGGAAGAAAGCAGGATGGTCCACTGAGATGTGCTTGGTCCCTTGGGAATAGGGGTGGAGAGTGAGCAGAGGCCACAACAGGTAGTCTGCTACAGAGCTGGAGATGAGACTGGGTGATTGGATTTGGAGGAGAGAAGGGAGAGTGAAGATCTGAGGTTTGAAGACCTGCTCTGCTGGCCTATTTGCTTCTCTGGCAGGGTTGGCTCACTGGTTCCCAGGGAATGCTTGCTTGGGGGCTGGGACAAAGAGATGAGTCGGGAGGAAGGTTTGAGGAGAAGATGTGTGTCATCCAATGGAAGTGGTGACAGAGAAGGAAAGGCTGAAGCTCGGGGTGAGACTAGGGTATTGGATTTTGAGGGGAGGAGGAAGAGGTAAAGATCTGGAGTTAGCCAATCAGTTTCTCTGGCCCTCTCTTTGTCATTTAAATATACATATATTTACGTATGGAAATTTGAATGGTATATAAACAAAATTCACTATGTAAAAATGAAATTAAAAATAGCTCAATAATGCATTTGTTGAAAAATAATAGAATTTTAAAAACTATATAGTTTCTGCAAGTAAGTATCTAAAGCAACTCAGACCATTGTATTGGGTCAAAGAGAAATGATCCTTTTTATTTAATGTATCAATATTCCAGCAGCAAATAGAGAGAAAAGATTCCGTAAAAGAAACATGATTTTTGGTATATTTAAAATTTCTCCCAAGCAATGTGAATAATACATAAAAATTATGGCATTAAAACTACTTATAGATTTTGTAAGCAATGATTATGATATAATGGAAAATCATATATTTCCACGTTGAATGGTTTTGAAAAATAACAAAAAGGATCCTTCTGTCTTTTCCAAGTTTTATTCAGAAAAATTCTGGTAAGAAAGAAAGAAGAGGAGGTAGCTAGAATTCTGTAACACAAACAAGACACGTATGTCGTTTTCCTAGCTTCACACTGTTCAGGAGAGTGACAAAACACCAATTACCACAAGATGGCCTGTCTTCCAAATCCGGAACATTTCCCATCCAAGTGGGTATCCCGGACATTCTGGGTAAGTCAGCCAAATATGGTAGCAATAGCATGTAAATTAAAATAGCAACCTTCCCCATGCTGAGTATTCACCCGTTGTGCCACTGACACATTGCAGAAAGGATGCCAGACTTTCTTTTGGCATAAATCTCATGCCTATAGCCTGCTGAGAGAGAGAGAGAGAGAGAGAGAGAGAGAGAGAGAGAGAGAGAGAGAGAGAGAGAGAGAGAGAAATACCGCTTGCAGTATTTAGGGTTCCTTTGTTGGTGGCTTGCACTTGAGAGAAGGAAATAACATACCATTTGGGATCCTTTGGGGAGGTCTGTGAGCAGACTTGTGCTGGGTCCCTGTGCTGCTTTTTCAAGCTGCTTGAGTTGTGCATGTACTTTATGCTGCAACATACAAGTGGCATATAAACAAACCTGTGTTGGTTTCCAGGAAAAAGCAATTATCATTTTAGGATAACCATCCTATTTGTCTCAACCCAAATGCTTTGGAAAATGAAGAATTGCTGCTTGTTAGGGTGCTTGGCAAGATAAATACTTGATCCCTAGAAGTGCTATCCACAAGCTCAAGATGCCGTAGGCTGTAAAGTTAGAAACTAGTAGCTGTTCTTCCTGTTTTCCTTCATCCTTGCCACTTCATTGCATTCCAGCTTGGCTTTCACTTGCCAGAACATGCACTTCCTCGTCTTTTCTGGCCTCTGAGGTCTACAATACACTCTCATATGATAGGTTGGAAGTGCTGGGAAATTAATGCCAGTTGCCTGCAGTGATAATTGCCTTGATATTGCCCCGAGTATTGGCTGCCTTGGCTGTCTTGGTTCACTTTTGTGCTTCTCTATATGGTGTTTCCTCAGAGCAATTCTCAAAGCAGCTATGTGCACTTGTGTCTTTGTGTTCAGGTTGGCCCCTGGAGGAGTCCAATTATCTTCAACTAGAAGCCCTAGGAACACGGGATTTTGACAGGACTCAGGACAACAATGTTTATATATATTAGAATACTGGATGAACAGAGTGTACATTTTCCAGTTTACTGGATGCCTTAGAAGTTACTTTTGCATTCTAAGTTAACCTCTATGTCTTTAGTGTGTCTCTTCCGCCATTGCTCAGATCAACCTCTGCAAAGTCCCCATCCCTCTAGATTCCTACAAGTTCTCTTGTGTCTAAAGATCAATAGGCTGCTTCCACATGATGATGAAGCCATTAAGACCCAAGAAACAAAGCAAACATTTGAGGGAAAGCACTGAGGGAGGAAGGTGGACTGGACCTGGAAGATATGAGTAGAGCTAAGGCTGTGATGGACTTAATATTGATATATCTGGTTTGGGATATACAATGCTACACTCTTCTTTTGCGTAAGAGTGATGGAGGGGTTTCTGTTTGCTTTGGCGCCTGTGGGTTTAAGAAGACATGTTGTAGCTGTCCTTTTGTGCCTGAATTACCTTTGCTGCAGCATCATATCCTCCATGTTCCTGCATATTATCACAAATAATAGGATTTCATTCTTCTTTAACAGAGTAGTTAACAATAATGCATTGTATATTTTCAAATAGAAGAAAAGATTTTGAATGTTCTACCATAAAATGTAAGTGTGAGAAATGATAGCTATGCTAACCTATTCATTAGATCATGTATACATGTATCAAAACACCATAATGTATTTCACATATATGTCCAATTATGAGCCAACAAAAAAAGTAAAATAAAACAGTAATAGGGGAACGGTTCTGGCAATAAGATTACTTAGTCTAACTCCAGCACTCATATAAAAGTCAGGTATGGCTGTATGTACCTTTTGGTGGTTTGAATAAAAATGGCCCCCATAGACTCATGTATTTGAGTGTGCTTAGTCACCAGGGAGTGGCACTATTCAAAAGGGTTAGAAAGATTAGGAGGTGTGGCCTTGTTGGAGGAAGTGTGTCACTGGGGTGGGCTTTGAGGTTTCAAAAGCCCGTGCCAAGCTCAGACTCTCTCTCTCTCTCTCTCTCTCTCTCTCTCTCTCTGTGTGTGTGTGTGTGTGCGCGTGCGTGCGTGCGTGCGTGCATGCGTGTGTGTGTGTGTGTGTGTGTGTGTGTGTGTGTGTGTGTGTGTAGTTAGCTTTCTTCCACAAGAGTTGCCTTGGTCATGGTGTCTCTTCACAGCAACAGAAGAGCGACTAAGACAGAAGTTGGTACCAGGGGCTAGGATTACTTTGGCAGGCCTGACCATACTGTTTGGTGGAGAAATATTCCCACATTCCTATGGGACTTTGGACTACAAAAGAGGTTGGACACTTTAAACAGATCTTAATGGGCCATCCTAATTGGAGCATAGAAGATAGTACTAAGGGCAACTGTGGAGTGATGCATTTTGAACAGCTCAAGAAGTTTCAGAGGAGAAGAATATTAGTGAGTGGCCTAGAAACAATTCTTGTGATATTTTGGCAAAGAATGTGTGTAGTAGAGATAAGCAGATCATGAGAGATTTCTGGACAGCCATCTTAGCTGAAATGGTGAACTTCTGGTCCAATGGAAGACCCTGTCTCAAGGCAATAAGGCAAAGATCAATAAAGGAAGACATGGCCTCTGCATTTGGGTGCACGAGTGTGTCAGCTCATGTGAATGCAAGAAGAAACCCAACATAAACATAAACACAAATAGGTAAATAAGAAACATAAAAATGTGAAAGTAAGCATTATCTTTACTTTTGATATAACAAATGTTTACCCAGCACATGTATTCGTTTATTTAATCTCCACAAAATGCTAAGAAGTGGGCATCATTCTTAGCCCCAATTTTATGCATTGGTGAGATTGAGAAACAAGTCTGAGGATTCTTGACCTTGTGCTTACACCTAAAAGGAAAAAAAAGAGGAATGGAAGTTTGGAGGACTCATGGAAACTTGACTGGAGTACTGGAGCCTCTTTATTGGGAGCCTGTGGCTTAAGTTCCTGTCTATGTCATCACCCCATTTTATGACTCAAGTGCCCTCCTTTTTTTTTTTTTTTTTTTTTTTTTTGGTTTTTCGAGACAGGGTTTCTCTGTGTAGCTTTGCGCCTTTCCTGGAACTCACTTGGTAGCCCAGGCTGGCCTCGAACTCACAGAGATCCGCCTGGCTCTGCCTCCCGAGTGCTGGGATTAAAGGCGTGCACCACCACCGCCCGGCTTC